>NW_027412703.1:10685336-11285336 GCF_025532065.1 Leptinotarsa decemlineata | reverse complement strand
TAGAAAAGTTGTTCTAGGAAATTCTATGATTTTCCAAAAAACCGTATATAACTTGAGAATTACATCAAACTATATGTATGCTACATTCATTACAGACCTATAGCATTAAAAAGTGTTGTGGCAAATAAAAAAATGTGAAATTCATTTTGGAATTATCCTAGAAGTGAGACTGTTATTCAAATATTTTATTTATATATATATATATATATATATATATATATATATATATATATATATATATATAAATAATATATATATATATATATATATATAAAACATATATATATATATATATATATATATATATATATATATATATATAGTATATATATATATATATATATATATATATATATATATATATATACATATATATATATACGTATATATCATATATATACAGTGTCACACATAAAGTCCGCATCAAATGGGATTTTTTTTGTTCATCTCTTCAAGCAACTTTTGATATCTCCATTAGGTTGTGCTTTGAAAATGATGCTAAATGACATGTATATGACCGATCAAGTGATTTTTCTTTCCTGTCAAATTTGACATTTTTTCTAAAAAATGTTCAGAAAAGCAGTTATTGCTCGAAATTTCGAAAATCGGTAAAGAGAAAAGATGATTTTTTTTTCATTTTTCACTCATCTAAAACATCTTTAACTGCATTCTTTATACTACGGGGTTTCGTGCTTACAACACATTCTCGAATAACTGCCTCTAAATGGTTTATATCTCGAAAAGGTCTTTGCTTATTCACCTTTTGTTTTAAGTAACCCCACAAGAAGAAATCTAGTGGGGTTATATCAGGAGATCTAGGCGGCCAAAAGTGTTCCATATTGCGACTGATTACTTATTTGCCCCTAAATATTTTCAAAAGACGCTCTTTAACCACCCTTATAGTATGAATAGGTACACCATCACACTGATACCACACAACATTTCTTACTTGAAGGGGCATATTATCCAAAACTTCAGATAGTTCGGTATTCACAAAGTGTAGGTAGTCCGCAGAATTTAAATTATGTCTTAAAAAGTATGGTCCTATAATTTGATCGTTTAATATGCCACACCATACATTCGTCTTAAACGAATATTGATCTCGACATTCGATTACGAAATGTGGGTTTTCTTTTGCCCACCACCTGCAGTTTTGCGAGCTCACAACGCCATTTGAAGAGAAGGTCGCTTCATCTGTCCATAAAATTTGATAAGGAAAATGATAATTTTCTTCTTTTTCCTCTTGAAACCAAAAAGAAAGATACAAGCGCATATCGAAGTCCCTTTCTTTTAATGTATTGATAAATTTCGGTTTATAAGGCGTAAATTTATTTTTGTGTAAAATACGTCGTACACTCTCTCGGTTAACATCTGTTCTATCTGCAATATCTTCAATACTTGTTTTTTCATGTTCTACGACATCCAAACATATTTCAAATTCCACTTCTTCAGTATGTCTAGAAGGCTGATGTGCTTTTCTAAAATTACTCTCAACCGAGCCAGTAGATTTAAACTTAGCTATTATCCTACTAACTGTTGACTGATGAATATTTCTTGCAGGATGTCTGGCATTGAAAATATCAGCTACTTGTCGGTGACCGGTATTCTCGCCGCATATTAAAACGATTTCAATTTTCTCTTGAAGATTCAGCATTTTTAACAACACACTAGACAACGAATAAACTATTTTAAATATAAAACTGATAAACACTATTTTGAGTTATTCAACAAATGTCATATGACAATAAAATATTTTGCTTATTCAGTTCAGTTCAATTGTTTCCACAGTACCCTTAGTTTAATTTCGCCTTAGTTTAATTTCGTTGTAATTTTTCGTAATTAGTAAATCAAAGTTTAACTGTTTGAAAAGTGCAGTAAAGAATAAATTATTGACTTTTCATTGATATTGTTTTTTAATTATGCTTATGTATCAAGCTATTTCGCAAAAAGTAGAAATAAAGTGAAATATTTATCTGTTTTTAAAAACTGTATCAACTTTGCATCATTTTTGGCATTATTTTTTCTGCTGTTTTAAATTTTTGCAAAGTAAGTTGTATTTAGAATTGCAATTGGTAATAAAAATGCGTTGGAAAGATAAGTTAGGCATAAATCACTAATTTTGTTAAGGTTTGGCTAAATTTGAGAAATCGGCAAATCGTCAGTACCGGGCAGGCGGTCCTCGATTGAAGACAAAATGAGAAAAACCAAGAAAGTACTTGATGAAAATAGCTGCATAATCGCAAGCGAAACATAAGTGGAACCACCTATTGGTGTGACACCCAAGTCAACTTGCCAAGTTTTTATGTCAGTGTTGGTGGTTTCAACATTTTCAAGCAAAGAATGTCCCGAAAAGAGCCATTCCATCTGATAGATGATATCATAGTTCTCAGAACTATTAACTACATATCAATATGCACAATTTTTTTGAGATCTGTCTTCCAGTTCCATAGACAAATGTGAATACGCTTGCTCAGACCTGATGAATTCAGAATGAACAAAGGAATAAGGAAAAAATCCACAAACAGACATAATATTTTTATTCAAAGGTGTGTGATAAGAGTGAGTGGAATGTTAAAATTTCAATTTATGACAAATAGGAGGGGTTAGTTCAATAATGCCAAAGTTACATTTTCAAAGTTACTATTAAGAGGATACAACTTTTATGATATATCATATTTCCTTTAGTATTTGATCTTATTGACTCCACTTCCATAAAAATGTTTACTTTTTAATGCCAGTACTTTTCTTTGGTTTCAGCAGAATAAATGTGGTACTCACAAAATAATTTTCAAGATTATATATATATATATATATATATATATATATATATATATATATATATATATATATATATATATATCATATATATTAAACGAGTAAATATATGTGTACAGAAATATGTTTATACTCACGTGACATATTCATCCGAATGTTTAAAGTTTTCCGATTTTATTGTAAATGAAATTGGAATTTTTTAGGTAATTTCTTGAGAAAAAACTTTTTGGCTTTCTAATTCTCCATCAAAATTTAAGGAAACATCTGACAAAGTAATTAACTCATTACACAAATGTGTAGATCTTGCACAGCAGTTTCTTTCGGATACAAAGTGAAATAAGAAGTTCCTTATTAACAACTGATTTCAAGGATATGTACATTCAATCACATAGAAATCTTCATGTATCATTCACTTAGTTCTTCAAATAATCCTCATGGTACGAAGGAACGCTGTACAATGCTACATGAAGAGTAGTTTTGTACTTTGAAGATCCAGCTAAGATACTTGCCTTCATCTCCTCATCAAAATTAACTAACCGTATGAGAGTTTTGATGGAAGCTTCCTCCTGATTTCGATGTGAGTATTCATAAAACGGATAAAATGGAATGGCATGTCATTCCTGTTATGCTTTCAATTTCCTCCACAAATATTCTCAAATAACTCAGGTTGTCGACGCAAAATTTTAAGGACGCATCTCAAAGTGATATAATTTACCAGGCTATAAAACAAACAGATTTTTTTTACCCTCTAACAAGTTCAGCCATACCACTGCCACTGACCTTGTTAAAGTGCTTTTATACAGATCAGGACAACATGAGTACAAAAAACATTTCCAATGTAGTTTCAATTGATTTTTATTGTGAAGTTTCGATTTTCGTTGGGACCAGCAAAAAAGTGCTTTTTGCATATATTCCCGAAAAGGTGAAAAAAACTACGGACACATTATTTCATATTGAAAAATTAAAATAGCTATTTCATCTATCCTTAAGGGGTTGTTATAGTAATTGATTATCAACCCTTCAAACCTTTACATGGAAAAATATTTTGTTGAAATTCATCATTCGGTTTTATCAATGCCACCCACCATTCTGGCAATGCTTCTTAATCCTTGATGAAAATAAATTGATATCTACAAATAGTAAACTTGCAACAAAACATTAGTTTCCGCGTATTTTGATATACACGAGTTTCGCACAACGTTTTTAACAAAAATACTCTCATGCCAAAATAGGCTACTCAAATCGTATGTAGGACTTGCGCGATGTGATCTATTTATAGAATGTCTCGTTATCAGCTCCTCTACCATACACAAGTATGATTTATAATTTCACATAAGTTTCTTCCGCAATTTTACGAATTAATGAAATTGAATTGAAAATTACTGATAACCTTGTATACCCATACAAGATGTGAAAATAGTAAAAATCATTTCATGAAGCTCACTTATGCTAACAAGCAGAGACAGGCACAGATGCAATAAATAAATTATAAATTGAAGTCCCTTGTCGTTTCTGTATGTTGTTAACAACAATGGATGAGAGGGAGGTTTATAGGTATGATTCATTGATGTTTTGTTTGAATTGGTTAAAATGTGAGGTTATCCGTGAAAATTCAGGGGGGTGGTGGTACTCCGGTGGTGATACTCATTCTTTATATATAATGTAGTAATAGGAAAGCAATTAGACGAATACGATATCAATTCTTATCAAATAAATGTGTTAATTGTCTTGAGCATTTCATGAACTCTATAATTGTCCTTTAAACCATGCAATTCAAACCAATATGAAGTTATCGCAAAATTAAAACTATCGCGCGAGAAAACAAATTTTGTTTTATGTTTTGATTAGCATTCCCTTGTTTAAAATTAAAATTAATATTTGGGAAAGAAAGTTTTTGGCTTTCTACTACTCCATCTGATACAAAAAAATGGATGAGAGAATCTTCCAAATAAAGGAAGGAAGTAATCAATTTGCAAATAAGTAACTCTATACATGGATGTGTAGATCATGCAAAGAAGTAACTTCAGACACAAACTGAAAGAAAGTCCTCCTGAAACAGCTACTTTCATATAAACATTGAATTACACGAAAAAAAAAATCTTTCGAAACAAATACAATTTGATTTGAAAGGGTTATATTTTTAGGAGTGATTAATTTTTTGGGAGTTCCATGTGAGTACAATTTATTACCATTCATTCAAAGTAGAACTCATGTGAATGATATCTGATTCTTATTCCTCCACGAATGTTCGATATACAAACTGAAAAGAGAAAAGTGTCTTCTGTATAATTCAGTGTTCATATAGAAGTATTTGTTTCGAAAGAATTTTTTCTTTCGTGTAATTCAATGTTTATATGAAAGTAGCTGTTTCAGGAGGACTTTCTTTCAGTTTGTGTCTGAAAGTTACTTCTTTGCATGATCTACACATCCATGTATAGAGTTACTTATTTTCAAATTGATTAATCCTTTCTTTCTTTGGAAGATTCTCTCATCCATTTTTTTGTATCAGATGGAGTAATAGAAAGCCAAAAACTTTCTTTCCCAAAAAATACAATTTATTACCATTCATTCAAAGTAGAACTCTTGTGAATGATATCTGATTCTCATTCCTCAATAAATGTTCGATATACAAACTGAATAGAGAAAAGTATCTTCTGTATAATTCAGTGTTCATATAGAAGTATTTGTTTCGAAAGAATTTTTTCTTTTGTGTAATTCAATGTTTATATGAAAGTAGCTGTTTCAGGAGGACTTTCTTTCAGTTTGTGTCTGAAAGTTACTTCTCTGCATGATCTACACATCCATGTATAGAGTTACTTATTTGCAAATTGATTACTTCCTTCCTTTCTTTGGAAGATTCTCTCATCCATTTTTTTTGTATCAGATGGAGTAGTAGAAAGCCAAAAACTTTCTTTCCCAAAAATTAATCACTTCTAAAAATATAACCCTTCCAAATCAAATAAAATTAATAGTTATGAGAGTTTGTTTGAGTGAATAATTTTATCCAAGGGTATTATTATCAGTTACTAAATTATGTGGTAGGTAGTTGGAATAGACGAATAAACTTCAAATTATAAAAGGTCAACGGATCTTAGTTTATACGCCCCTCTCAATGAAATTCTCTCTTATACTGGACTGTTCTAGGAATTCCTATACGGTGAAATTATTAACCGTCACATCTTCAAAAGCAAACAGGAAAATTCTTCTTGGATGGGACAGAGGGGCACCACACCATGTAACACCTTCGATAATTTTCCAATGTTGTGGAATATTTCAAAAAATGTTCAGTTGAGTCCAAGTTATGGTAAAATCACGGAATGATACTCGTCTTGGAAAATTAGTTACTTATAGATGTAATAGGTACCTACTGTGGAAAAATTGTACCAATGCAATTTATTTTTGATAAATATTCTATGACCCAGTGATTAGGTCAATTCTAACTGATACAACTTAAACAGACGAAACAGAAAGTGCTGAAAGCTTCTGTTAAATATCGAATGAAAAAGGTATCCCGGAATTTTAATGTTACATCATCAAATTCTTCATAAGTAATAAATAAGCTTGAATTATTGTTTGAATTATTCACCCTAGCATAACTATCAAGTGGCTACAGCTTCATACAATCATTATTTAGCTATTGATCATTATTAAACGCCGTCACAGCCAATTAAGATTATAATGAACTTCAATACGCAGGAAAATCTATGAAAATATTTTTTTAAATGGATATACACAACTTCATAGAAACTCTCACTCAATACGCAGGAAAATCTATGAAAATATTTTTTTTAAATGGATTTACACAACTTTATAGAAACTCACACTTAATATGAATTCTAAATAAATACAGTGTATTCGTAAAAAATAATAAATTTTGTCTGTTTTTTCTACTGATATTCGATATTGAAGCATGTTTTAACAACCTCGTTTATCTTCGATGAGTGAAGTTTGTATGTTCTATCCATAGATAGATAAGATAAGATGAGATAGATAGAAGATAAGATAGATAAGATAAGAAGAGTCTACACGCATAGTTTAATTATGTTATTTTGTGTCTTACCGGTGTCCAATGAATAAAATAACCATAAGTACTTATAACGAAGAAACACTAAGAATACATTGACAGTGTTAGTAATTTTGACAAACTATTCGACACACAATCTTTGATTTCGCATTCCTCAGTTACTCCATTCAAAAGATTCTGTCGATTGAGATGAATAGAAAGTAGTAATGATAATATTTATGTATCGGAATCGTAGCAGGAATACACCTTTTGAAATTAAATGATGAAGGCTTATACATAGAAAAACTTGAATATTACTGGAGTTTTTTCCAACACCAAATCGTTATTTTTACACCTCGACACGTGTTTCGATCACCAAGTGATCATCTTCAAGAGGAAGATAAAACTAATAACTCCTCAAAACTAAAGCTACTTATACTAATCAGGTACATCATACAGGTAGGTAATCAGTAATACCACCCATACAAGTGTACCACCCTAAATTAATTTTACAATTGGCCTTTCTATTATTTACAATATGTCCTTATGTATGTTTAAATGTTACAGCTATATATAGAACAATTTTCAGCTATATAAAATTAGTTTCACAATATTGCCTATCTAAATATATTTACAATGTGTCTTTTTATAGTAATCAGTAAACCCAACAATATTATTTCAACAAGCTATATAGTATGCTATTTGGTATTGGTCCGTTGTCGTTATTCATAATATTATGATTATTTCCACACTCTCATAGGCATCTAGTTGCCTGTTGTTATTAACTTGTCTAACTAATCTTAAAGAACTGAAGTCTATGGAATGGTTTTGTTGCAAAATATGATGGGCGACTGCTGATTTTTCAAATCTTCCATATTTTAAGTGTGCTGTGTGTTCCTTATATCTCACTTTAATAGATCTTTTTGTCTCTCCATAATATTTTGCATCGCAGTCCTTACATTCAATTTCGTGAATTCCAGACTTTTCCGAATTTACGAAATTGAATGTAAGGACTGCGATGCAAAATATTATGGACAGACAAAAAGATCTATTAAAGTGAGATATAAGGAACACACAGCACACTTAAAATATGGAAGATTTGAAAAATCAGCAGTCGCCCATCATATTTTGCAACAAAACCATTCCATAGACTTCAGTTCTTTAAGATTAGTTAGACAATCTAATAACAACAGGCAACTAGATGCCTATGAGAGTGTGGAAATAATCATAATATTATGAATAACGACAACGGACCAATACCAAATAGCATACTATATAGCTTGTTGAAATAATATTGTTGGGTTAACTGATTACTACAAAAAGACACATTGTAAATATATTTAGATAGGCAATATTGTGAAACTAATTTTATATACCTGAAAATTGTTCTATATATAGCTGTAACATTTAAACATACATAAGGACATATTGTAAATAATAGAAAGGCCAATTGTAAAATTAATTTAGGGTGGTACACTTGTATGGGTGGTATTACTGATTACCTACCTGTATGATGTACCTGATTAGTATAAATAGCTTTAGTTTTGAGGAGATATTAGTTTTATCTTCCTCTTGAAGATGATCACTTGGTGATCGAAACACGTGTCGAGGTGTAAAAATAACGATTTGGTGTTGGAAAAAACTCCAGCAATATTCATTACTACACCAAAGGTTCCAAACAGTATATCACAAATAGAAAAACTTGATGATTATTTTAGGACTTGTAAATGTCATTCTTGTGAAAAAATTTTGAATACACTTAGAAAAAGGCTTAGATTTTGATGATTCTCGAAATCCATCTAGAATCCAAAGTAAAATGAAAACGTTTGAAATAAGCAAGTTGTAACATCAAATAAGTACTTGAAAATGTTCTGGACTGATTGCCCTCATTCACATCAGTTCACCGTGATATTTAAAAAAAAACTGTTTCATTTTTTTTCCATATAATCTATAACTTTCCTAGTGAGATCCCCTGTATATATCCCCAATATATACCTAAATCTACATGCCCCACCTTCCACGACGTGCCAGCTTTATTTTTAATTGAATAAATAAGGTGTTTGCACTTTCTGGATGGCGCTCGAGTATGCGGAACAACATTGTCAAAACTCTTTCAGGTTAATCTGCTCTATTAATAACCTTATTTTTCTGGGAGATCTCTAATAAACTACAAACACGAATTTGTTTGCATTCCTTTTTCAGTAACCACTATATTTTACTTATGTCGTTTCTGAAAAACTGAATCGAATAATTCATTCACCCCAAAGGGAATAATATTGATTGTTTCACAAGTTTTGTCCGTTTTTATGTGTCTACTTTAAACCGTAATATCTCAGTGAATACTCATTCAATTCGATCGAAATAAGCGCCATTTGAATCAGTGCACTTTTGCCAACGTAACACAAGTCGATTAATTCAGTCAGCATGGAAATTGAGTGCCTGATCCTGATTGGCGAAGTTTCTACCGGTAAAAGTTTTCATAGTGCTTGGAAAGATAAAATGCGCTTGGCGAGAGGTCTGGAGAATATATTGGGTGTATCAGAACTTTGATGCTCAACCACTGTCCTGAACGTCTCCTTTATCCACTTTTCATCACACGTGACGAACCGATCCAAAAAAGGATATTTGGTTGCGTAAAAGCAAAGGACAGACCACGAAACGTGACCGTTTCTACCGATCGTTCAAATCGTGAAGCACCCACTTTTCGAGTTTTCTGATATTTCCAGTTAGTTTTAAATTATCAAACGCCGCATGGGAGCTGATGCCTGGTTCTTATACCATCCCACTCACCGTTTCTGATGGGTCAGTCTCTACCAGGGTCCTCAAATCCTCGTGCTGAATTAATGTAGCATCTAAGCATCTTCGAGGCTAAAATCTCCGGAACGAAATTTCGCAAACCAACGTTGAACAATGCGTTCATAAACACTATCATTGCCAAATGTCTGGTTTATTTTTTTGACTGTTTCGACAGCGCTTTGGTTCAATTCGAAGAAATCGAGAATTCGAGAAAATTAGCCGAAAATCGCTGAACTTACAGTAATAAGCTGAAAAGAGGCAAAAATTGAAATTTGGAAACCACAGCATCAGTGTATACAATAAAAAATTATCTGTCGATCAGTATATATATACCTACCATTGAAATATGGAGCTACAAAAACACATGATAATAAAATGGACAAAAATTTTGAAACAACCAATAAATACATACTCGAATGATTAATCTGTGAGGTGAGCTTTCACTATAGGTAGGTAGATACAAAGTGAGTAGGTCTAGTATTTCTTCCACTGCATCACGCGAGGGTTTACTGTGTCACACCAAACTACTAAATAAATCCGGTTTCTTATTGAAGCCGATTACTTTATTTGGTGAGTGATCTTTAAGGTCAGCTGGCAAGGTTAGGATCCGTTTCATGGCGGGACAGGCACAGAGTATATGCTTTTTTACCAGGGCCTGAATCTCCTTATGACCTGATCGATGGGCGGCATGTGACTCCCTTCGTCGGTAAGCAACACAAATGTGTGGCTTGGGAAGTAGGTCTCCTGTAATGCATTTTGGCTGCAGAGTAAGAGATACTCTCCTAGTTTTCCAGGTTACCTAGAGCCATCGAGGCTGAATGTGCAGCTCTGGAATCGTACCTGTGAATTATCTTCTGAAATATCATCTACGGCAGCTATAATGGCATACTGAAGGGGATTATCGGATGTACAAGGTGAAAGATTGCCACGTAAATCATCGCAGCAACCTTCCCATACGAGGGCATCTGTCCATCAGCTGTAGGGCAATACTTTAGATTTAGTCTTGCAGGGTTTTTTCGTATCTGGTTGTTGTGACCCATCGTTTGCGCATACGCGTTTGCTGGTTCGATCAGGAGGAGTTTGTTTTCTCTCCTTACACTGCTTCTGCTGGTCACAAATTTAGTGCACCTCTTGAGGAGGTAATAAGTCGCTTCCTGGGAGCAAGAGCTGAGAAACTCTTGCTCTTGAGTCGATGTTACAGGGAGGACAATTGTAGACTATAAACACAGGTTAGGATTCTTTGTTTCGCTCCTTTTGGCATGGTTTCATACACCTTATGTATCAATTAAGAGGACTCTTACCTCCACGGGTGACGCCTGACCCGGCAAAACAGAACCAACAGCAGTAGTTTCATTTTATTACAGAATTCTTATATTCAAGATTCAAGTATTAAAACCATCATGATCAAAGCAGTTATCAAGCTCTGAAGGGCAACGCTCAGGTATCCGCAAGTGAGGATGACAGTGTTCTATGTAAGTGAAATTTTATCTCTTCCATACACTATATTGTGTAGCAGGCCTGTTATGATATCTGATTCAATTTCATATCGAATGTTTGGGGAACAAATTGAATAGGAAACATGTTTTTTGTATAATTCAATGTTCATATAAAAGTAGTTGTTTCGAAAGTATTTCTTCTTTCATGTAATTCAATGTTTATATGGAAGTAGTTGTTTCGAGAGGGCTTTTTCTTCCAGTTTTTGTCTGAAAGTTACTTCTTTACATGATCTACACATCTTTGTAAATAGTTCTGTTTGAAATCATTTGCTTTCTTTCTTCCTTTAAAAAATTCCTACATTTTTTGTATAAAAATGGAGAAGTAGAGAGCCAAAACCTTTCGTTCCCATTTTTATCAGACTTGTAACTTTTCATTCAGTATATGCATTGTGAAAAATTCAATTCCATATATTTTTACTACCTTATTCTTCCGCTGATAAATTAGAAATATATTCTATTAAAATGTGCCTTCAATCGGTTATTCATCTTAAGGTAAAACTCGTAATCGATAATTTAAGTCTGAATAAGATTTACCATTCGATGTGTGTCCGTATGAAATAGTTGTGGACGACATGTCCAAGAATATACTCATTCGAAACTCATCGAAATATTATGTAAATGGACCATTTCGGTACACTGATATTTTCAAGAATTGCAGCCCTGGTACCTACCTAATTATTTTTCAACTTTCACTACAATATCTGTACCTCATCTTATTTCAAGTTTTTAGTTTATATTTACCTAGTTAATTAATATTTCTCATTCTACTTAGATAATTGAGTGCCTTATTATTACTAGGTTGCATTTCTATCAACTTGTTGCATTCTAACTTTTCAATACATAATGCCTTCAAAGACTTAGTGTTACGTAAGCTTGTCCTTCTTCAAACAATTTCAAGCTTAGGTTCACGACTGCCTAGTGCTTCCCTGCATTTTGTAAATAGTGAGGCCCATGATAAAGTTAAGAGCAACATCCCTTTGTTGACTGATGATTGAATCACGCTTCTAACTTGACATCATCCTGTGTTTGGGTTAGACACCCAGATTTGTTTTAATGTATAGTCGAAGTAACCGGTATTGTGCATAGTTAAAGCTGTCGGCGATCTCAAAGGCCAAAAAAACAATACAGAGGAATAAAGCCGCTGCAAACTAGTCCACGTGTACTGTAGACTTAGCGGTTCGTATTGGATGATTTTTACCAACCTAGTTTTATGATTGGCTTAAAAGTCACAAAATTAAATTTTGAGTCATGTTACGGTGACGAATAGAATGCGAGGATGTTTATACCCCGCGTGTTTTCAATGTTCAATTCAGGAACCGATTTGAGTGTTGAAATTCGATATTGGTGCAGTTATGATAATTTAAAATTTTTGTTATCTGTTTAATATGTGGCGTCATTGGGCAAGTGATAACAACGCAGACTTTTTCCTGTGAAGTGATTCCATTTGCAATGGTGAACAATGCGAAAAAGAGATACCAGTGAATAAGATTCGGATGCATTTGAATATTGAAACACAGAGAGAGAGTATGTTTCAATGTGTATAAGAATCTACATCTCGAGTTTGGTTTCGAGGAAAACAAACTATTATAAGTAACATCAGATTTGACCGAAATTCCTTTCCTATCTGTATGTAAAATACTCGACAACAGGATGTGATACAGAATTACCAAAACCTTTATATGTTCATCTAATAAAATCATTGAAGAAAACAATATACGACTGTTACAAAAGCAATGAGATACCTACAATTGAAATCATAAATAAGAACTTGAATACTTCCGGTCATAACGTGAGCTAGCTGCTGTGACAAAATTCTTCAGAATTGAATAAAGAAACTATGATTTGGATTTAAAAGAATAAACGAACGTCAAGCAGTTATGGAAAGCAGAAGAATAGTGGAATTACGTAACAAATACTAAGAACAAATAACTAAATATAGACAAGAACAACATCAAATTTTCTATTTGAACTAAACTTGATATGACACTCACGACACAGTTACAAAAGGATGGACTGATGGTTCAAGAATGTGTACGCCCAACATGCTTGCAAACAAAGGATCGCGACTAATAATTGTGCATTGCGGAGGAAGTAAAGGATAGGTTCCGAATTTTTTGAAATTAAGAGGAAACAACTTGAGGACTGCAATGTTGACTATCATTAGAACATGGAAGCTAATATTTTTGAGGAATGAAAATACATTAATCCCAAATTCAGATGCGGAAAGTATAATAGTTCTTGATAACGCTTCCTATCATTCGCGACAGCTCATCAAAGTACCGAATAAAAATTCGAGGAAAGATGAAATACAAAGTTTTTCAGTGGATAACAATTTGTATTTTGAAGATAAGTATACCAAAAACCAACTACTTGACGTTTTACAGACAACAACATTTGAAAAAGTGTATGACCTAGATAGCATTGCTGAAATGTATGGACACACCATACTGAGACTTCCCTATTTTTGTGTTTTCAAACTTATACATTCTCAAACTTATACATTTTGTATAAGTTTGAGAATGTCCATATAGGACGAAACTGCAGTAATGTTAATTACAATCAAAAGTGGTAAAAAACAGGGAAATTAATTCATTATTGATTTAAATGACGACAGTGATAGTGGAACAGAGAATATGGAATAGGAATTATCAGAAGCTTTCATCAGCGCGGTGCAACCAAGTGTAAAGATGGACAAAACTTGTTTGCCGAAAGTAGAAAACGACACATACTCACGGAGTCAACAACAGGAGCCAGCCGCACATTTGTGGTTCCAATTAGAAGACCTAGAATTCCCAGGCTACATCTAACATGACCATCAAACAGGCAGGCATCAAAAGCTACCTGCGTGAAATCCGGGTCCAGGATATACATACAGATATAAATGTTATTGAGTGTGTATGATATGAATCAAAAATGAAACGATTTGTGGACACAACACTGACAAAACGGGGCAAACCACGGACACGTGTTTCTGACTATTGATCTCATCAGCGCGGTGCAGCCAAATGTAAAGATGCGCAATACTTGTTTGCCGAAAGCAGGAAAGCGAACAACACATACACGTGTCCGCGGTTTGCCCCCTTTTTGGAGTGTTGTTTCCACAAATCGTTTTATTTTTTACTCATATCATACACACTCGATAACATTTATATCCTGGACCCTGATTGATTGTCGAATTACATGACAGCTGTCATTGTCAATTGTTTTTTGTCTTTCTCTTTGTTCTTCAACCACATGGCTTTTACCAGTAATGCATAATTTTAAAACAAATAACGATTATTTAGTAAATTTTAATTCAATATTCTTCTTTGTATCCAGTGAGGAGTCAATCTCTCTCAATGTAGTGACTTGTTTATTGTATTGACATGTTTCAATAGTTTAAATGTAACATTATTTTCGACACGGCCGAGACCTTTCATAACAATTTTTATATTGTATCATCATCATACGAATTTTGTAGCTTTTCCTTGATGATGATGATAATTAATTTTATCGAAATATTGGAATAACTTGTGTTATGAGTACACTTCCGTTGTTCCGTTTTGTTCTTAACTAGTCAGCAAACTAGTCAATATATATATATATGTATATCAGGGTGTCCCTGGACTTCCTCTTTTCCTCTCGGGAATGTATAGATGGGGTCAAAATATCACCAGTACTTCATATAACTTTTTTTCCTAAAATCCTTCGTTACCAAGTAACGGGCCCTCGAAGTTACAAAATGAAAAATGTTTTTCTTTGATAACTTTTCAAGTGAATATTCAAAATCATCCAAATTTTGGTAATTGACTAAACAAATGAATTCCTTCGATGAGCTTTCATGCAGGAGTCAGTTGTTTTGCTACAAAGTCAGGAACGGACTACCCCCGATGGTCCACACCCCAAAACTTTGAAATGACAGATATTTTTCAATATTTTTCAACAAATTAAGGTTACTTGGACAATTTTATGAATAAAAGTACTCGTGTGGAAAGTCGATCGGAGCAACGAGTCTTGATAAAAATGTAGTTTCACTCGACGACATCAAACCCGCTCGTCCACCATTATTTGAAATGAATAATTATCAAAGCAGAAATAATAATGATAACGTTAATTCAACAACATTTATCCTGAGATGTCTACCATTATTCGAAAATATTAGTTTTTAAGGAAAATGGAAATGATAGGTAAAATGTTCATAACGAATTTTTATAATGCAAACACGTTTAACTAACGAAACTCAAGAGCCTCAAGAGCAAACAGAAATGAAAAATCCGCTACAGAAACTGCTCGATATGACCACCTTCTCTCTCTATACATTTTCTTAGTCTGCGAAGACACCCTCTCTGTACTTGAAATAGCATTCCAGGGTCGTTTCGTATGGCTTCACAATGTAATGTTATTCTATTCAACAATGCATCTCTTGTGTGAATAGGTGTAGCGTAAACAAGGCTTTTTAGATGCCCCCACAGAAAGAAATCCAATGGATTTAAATCCGGAGACCGCGATGGCCATGAATATGGCCCACCTCTACCAATCCATCTATTGTGGAAAATATGGTTCAGATGGTCACGCACAATCAAACTAAAATGAGGAGGAGCGCCATCATGCATAAACCACATATCTCTTCGGGTTTGCAATGGAACATGTTCCAAAAGTCCATTCAAATCGTTCTGAATGAACTCCAAATAACTTTCTCCATTCAATCGGTCCTGTAGAACGAATGGTCCTATAAGATGGTTTCCTATGATACCAGCCCAAACATTCACGTTGAATTTCCGTTGGTGTTTGGTTTGCAATATCCCATGGGGATTTTCTTCGGCCCATATATGGAGATTATGAGAGTTGATAACTCTATCTCTACTGAAACCTGCTTCATCAGTGAATAAAACTCGATTAATAAAAGCCATATCCTCTCTTTGCCTATCCATGAACCAATTGGCATATTCCAGTCGTGCTGGAAAATCTTGAGGTGTCATGGCATGTACCTTCTGGATGTGAAATTGGTGGAGCAGTTGTTCCCTAATTATTCTATGAATAGTGGATTCGGATGTATGGAACTGTTCTGATAGATTTCTGATGCTCATTGAAGGATCATCAGCGACGGCTTCCAAAATATTTTCCTCCAATACAACGGTACGTACAGTCCTAAGAGCGCCCTCACCACCTCGTTTTGGCAAAACTGTACCTACAATAATATCGAAATAAAACAACGTGCTCAAATTAATTATCAATTATTACATACCTGTCTCCCTCAAGCTGCGATCGACACGCTCGAATGTTTCTCTTGACGGTACCGTTCGATTGGGAAAATGCTCGGAATACAGACGACGAGCTTCTGCAGCATTACAAAATGCTCGTCCATAAAATACATGCATATCTGCATATTCATTGAATGTAAACTGTTCGGCCATATCAAAAAAAATCAAAATATCCTATAGACTATTGACAATACAATGATAGTCATATGACAACGCACCACTCAACAAAACAAAATCGCATTCCAGTTTCTCATTTTTTATCAAAACTTCTAAAAGGTTTCTAAAAGGTTTTTTTGTCAACATCTGTGAAAGAAATATTATTCCCTGGATATTTTTCACCTGATCATGTGCAGCCGTTTCTGTAGTTCATTCGTTTGCTTTTTATTAGTATAGTAAATATTTTTTCCGATGTGCGTTTTTTCAGCTAAATTTAGATTCGTGTTCAAGAATTTCTCCCATAAAATTATAATTATCAGTGAAACTCCTCAACAGTTTAGCTGTGAATAAGAATTTGAAACATTCGAATGTTGAGTTTCATGAGATTCAGATAACTGTTCAACACGAAACGTGATTATTCCACACGTATTATGTACATACAAAATATGGAATGAATTCGATATTTCATAGTAGAGTAGCTTGTTAGTTTAAAAACACCACGAATCTACAGAACTTGATATTTCTTTTGAAAAAATATCTGCTATCACAATTGTGACTTAAACTTCCATATAGGTACTGTACTTTTTGTTTACGACTTCATTTTAGCATACTTTGTATTATTCCTGTTATAAATGTTGTTGAATTAACGTTATCATTATTAATTCTGCTTTGATAATTATTCATTTCAAATAATGGTGGACGAGCAGGTTTGATGTCGTTGAGTAGAACTACATTTTTATCAAGACTCGTTGCTCCGATCGACTTTCCACACGAGTACTTTTATTCATAAAATTGTCCAAGTAACCTTATTTTGTTGAAAAATATTGAAAAATATCTGTCATTTCAAAGTTTTGGGGTGTGGACCGTTACTTGGTAACGAAGGATTTTAGGAAAAAAAGTTATATGAAGTACTGGTGATATTTTGACCCCATCTATACATTCCCGAGAGGAAAAGAGGAAGTCCAGGGACACCCTGTATATATATAAATCAAGAATAAAACAATTCGTGGACATAACACTCCAAAAAAGGGGGGCAAACCGCGGACACGTGTTTCTGGCTACTGGCATCATCACCGCGGTGCAGCTAAGTGTAAAGATGGGCAACACTTGTTTGCCGAAAGCAGGAAACAACACATACGCACGGAGTCAACAACAGAAGCCAACCGCACATTTGTGGTTTCAGTTAGAAGACCTAGAATTCCTAGGCTACATCTAACATGACCACGTAGGCAGCTATAGCTACCTGCGTGACATCCGGGTCCAGGATATAAATACAGATAGAGATTTTATCGAGTGTGTATGATACAAATCAAGAATGAAATAATTCGTGGACACAACACTCAAAAAATAGGGGCAAACCGCGGACACGTATTTCTGGCTATTGGTCTCATCAGCGCGGTGCAGCCAAGTTTGAAGATGGGCAACACTTGTTTGCCGAAAGCAGGAAACAACACATATCCACGGAGTCAACAACAGAAGCCAACCGCACATTTGTGGTTTCAGTTAGAAGACCTACAATTCCTAGGCTACATCTAACATGACCACGTAGGCAGCTATAGCTACCTGCGTGACATCCGGGTCCAGGATATAAATACAGATAGAGATTTTATCGAGTGTGTATGATACAAATCAAGAATGAAATAATTCGTGGACACAACACTCAAAAAATAGGGGCAAACCGCGGACACGTGTTTCTGGCTATTGGCCTCATCAGCGCGGTGCAGCCAAGTGTGAAGATGGGCAACACTTGTTTGCCGAAAGCAGGAAACAACACAACGCACGGAGTCAACAACAGAAGCCAACCGCACATTTGTGGTTTCAGTTAGAAGACCTAGAATTCCTAGGCTACATCTAACATGACCACGTAGGCAGCTATAGCTACCTGCGTGATATCCGGGTCCAGGATATAAATACAGATAGAGATTTCATCGAGTGTGCATGATACAAATCAAGAATGAAATAATTCGTGGACACAACACTCAAAAAATAGGGGCAAACCGCGGACACGTGTTTCTGGCTATTGGCCTCATCAGAGCGGTGCAGCCAAGTGTGAAGATGGGCAACACTTGTTTGCCGAAAGCAGGAAACAACACAACGCACGGAGTCAACAACAGAAGCCAACCGCACATTTGTGGTTTCAGTTAGAAGACCTAGAATTCCTAGGCTACATCAAACATGACCACGTAGGCAGCTAAAGCTACCTGCGTGACATCCGGGTCCAGGATGTCACTCCTCAAAGAGTTTGAGGAGTGCCAGAAGATGACAGTACTACCAACTGTCGAAAGCGCTCGCAGATAATTAATAGAAGATATAAAGCTTCAAATCCTTTTTGTAGAATTTAATATTGAAATACTCAAAATAAAGGAAAATTAGTTGCATCAATATATATATATATATATATATATATATATATATATATATATATATATATATATATATATATATATATATATGTATATATATATATATATATATATGTATATATATATATATATATATATATATATATATATATATATATATATATATAATAGTTATTGTGATTCTTATGTAATCAGAAATGATTATTGAATAACAAAATTAGTTAGCTCCCTAATTATATTATTAAAGGGGAGCTGTTGGAAGGTAGGTTGCACTATATCGTTTACTTGAACTATACATATTGACTGTCTAATTTCTATGATCCGGGCGCCATTTGGTATAAGGAAATTTTTTAGGAAGTTTACGGTTTTCATTTAATATATTGGGTTTGAAAACAATACATAACCCGTCATTTGTGGTAGCGGCCATATTAGATTTATATTTTTTATAGTGTACTTACTATATTCTACCAGTTCCACCCTTCCATTTGATATCTAAATTGAAGGTGTCTAAATTGAAATATGTAATCCGCCATGTTGTGGCGACGGCCGTCTTAGGTTTATAATAATACTGAATATTCATAATTATATTGTTATCTAAACTCAAGAGTTGTACCTAGTTTCAAATGAGTCGGTCATCAGAAAAAGGGAAAATTTTCAATTATTACATTTCACCTACTCAAGACAAAAACTAGACAAATCACCTAAATAAAAACCGTTCAGTTCAATCAATTCCATAATCTTTCGCCGAAGTTTATTTAATTTTTTTTAGGGAAAGTTGGTCAGAATGTGTGTTCAACATGACTCATATGAAAAATACAATTTATGGACTTTTTCTGAAGATTCAAGACTTCCAATTCCGTTTCCAATTTTTCTTGTTACTTTCTTATGAACTCTTTCCTTCGTTTGATTTGCTTTTTTATGAATACGTCAGTTATTGGTTATTCATGGTCCGCTATTGATCAATTCAGAATATATATCAGATCTATTAAGGATCACTGGTTATTGATTTCTCCAACACAGATTTCCTCTTTTTTCTATCTGAAATCTCTCGATTGTATATGTCCATCAATGAAAATGCAGTAAGGAATTTAATGAAATCTGAGTTCGAACAGGAACTCAAATGCTATGCTACTTATCATTTTGTCAATTCTTCATATAATGAATATTATGTCCATGATAATAATTAGAGAATTTTCACAGTAAATTTTATTTAAGATGATTCGACATTTCAGGTCAAAACTTAAATAGATAAATGATTAATTCTGACAAAGCATCCAATGAAAATACAGACACATGCTCATTAGCTGGCCAACCATTAAAAGAAACTTTGAATTCCAGGAAGGTGGTAGGCCGATAACGAGAACTCTAACGTTCCAGAGTCCTATTACAGAAGAAGAATTAGAAAATATTTGGGACGAGCAGACCCTTCGTCTTTTGGTAAGAGATCCATAAGTTGCGAATTTGAACCGGTAATATTGAAATTTGTTAATTTCAGCTCGAACAAAGTACTGATTACGAGGAACGTCGCATTATCAGAACTAGGCTCCGTCAAATTATGGCCGAACAAGAAGGTAAGAAAACGTTAACGAGTATATTTTTAGAGTTTTAATCAAACGATTTTTTAGATTGTATGATTAGGTTCAAAACTGAAAATAAGTAAAAAATAAATTCGAAATAATTGGTTGAATGGAATTTCATGTAGATCATTTACTTACAACGAACGATATATTCACAAGCAAGTAGATTCATTGAAAAAGTAAGGATATAGAGCTGATTTAGAGTGAAGTGAAAACTTTGTAAAAATGAAAAAAAATATAACTTGATAATTCATTCATGAAAATGTTTGCACATAACAGGATTGTGTTACTGATGTCGATATCCGTTAGAATTAACAATCATTGTTTTTTTTCATTTCAGCTTGTACAGAACTGGTAGAAAAGGCAAGTCAGGAACAGTCCAGTGGATTAATAGAGGGTGAGTCACTTCTTCTTCCTCTTCTTCAGGGCTTACTTGATACTCCAGAAAAAGAGCATACTGCCGACTCAGGCATCGAATCGGGTGAAGATCAACGGAATGGTCTCATTCTCGAAGTTCAGAGTGCATTAGAAAAACTTTCTGCCAGCTTACGTAATGATGCAACAGACATTGCACCAGAAAGGCGCGATTCTTTGCTACAGCTGGTCACAAGATTGCAAGCTGGCCTTTCTTCTACTTCACCTAAACTAGAACGTCGACTTTCGAGCGGACCGGGAAGATTCAATAAGAGGAAAAATAGGCAAAATAGGCACACTGTGGGAGTTAGTAGTGAGGAACTAGCCGATGCAAGACGTCTAATAGAGGAAATATCAATTCACGAAATCACCCCTTCTGATTCTACAAATAAAATAACACTGTTGCAAAAACAAAATTCAGAAAGCAGTGTCACGAGTAATTCCTCTGTATCGAAGTTTGTGAATAAAACTGTAGTTAAAAATGCAACTGCCAAACCATTCAGCTCCAGTAACAGCATTTCAAATGCTTCTTCATTGGTACAAACTCCTACAGACCCCTTGGAACATTTAGAATCTATTTTTGGGATCGAAGGAAGTCATTATGAAGTACCCACGAATTATGGAGAAGAAAATCCTACAACTCAACTGTCACATCCAATATATAATTTGGGAGAAAACGCATTAAATCCATCTATTTCAACTGGAGCTTCTTCAAATATCGAAACAATACATGGAGTTGTAAAGCAGGCTGATACAATAAAAAAACTGCAATCAGAGAGTAGAGAATCTGAAACGGAAGACTCGGCAACCATCGTCGCGGAGTCGTCGGGGGGGAATGAAAAAGAAGAAATTTCTGTGTTCTCACAACTAAATCCGACCTATGTAAAACCTGACGAAGTTTCCATTCATTCTGTTTTGTCCCACGATCATAAAGTTAATAGATTCAATACAAACAATAAAAAGTTGAAAATGAAGCGAGCCAATACTATTGACATACCAAAAGCATTACAATTCTACGAAGATGAGAATGATTCTGAGGTTTCTGATGAGGAAGAGGGGGCAAGGCAACGTAGAAATAATTACTATGCTCTGCGAGGACCAATAAGATTGGGAAATGTAACAAACAGAAATAGCGTACCTGTTTTCGAGCCTAAAACGGAATCTGATCAAAAGTTTTTAGCTTTCATCAATAAAAATAGTACGAATGCCGACAATAACAATAAAGTATCTCTCTGGTCTGGTCAATGTGATAAATCAACAGTGTGGAGTAATAAATTTGGAAATATCAAAAATAACTTCGAGAAAGCATCTTTGAAGACCCCCAACAATTCGGCAAGAAATTTTTGGAAAACACAAGATGATTCTTCAACAGTAGGTAGTTTGTCTCAATTTGGTCCGAAAATCAGTAGAAAGAGTGCTAGAAATCTTCAACAAATGTTCGAAGAGAAACAGCGGCATTCTCAAGAGAGGCTGTTCAAAGACAAGAACGTAGTAACAGGATCATTGACTGTAAAAATTGAGCCTGAAAAAACTTCAAAATTTTCCCCTCAACCAAAACCCATGAATAAATTTTCACATGCCCCACAGTCCGCATTCAAACCGATCTCAAAAAAACTGAGTACAAACCAAAATTCAAATATTGTACCAGGAAAGGAGATTGTGAAAACTGAATATATGGAAAATGAAAATGATAATTCTCTTTTTTTATACAGCCCAAAACCTCTGATAGATTCAAGAAATATTTTCAGTGATGCATCTAAACCTTGGGTTTCAAATCAAAGTGAGCACGGTAGAAAAGTTTTGAATATAGCAGCTAGAAAATTTGAAAGCTCTCCACAGCCTGAAAACGTCCCAATAAAACCTAGAAATCTTATTAAAGAGTTAAATAAAGGTTTTCTCTCACAACAATCTCCAGCAGAAAAGTTAAGTGCTCCTTATCTTGTTAATAGTGTAGAGCAACGAAATAGCATCGTAAGAAAACTTAGCGATCAGTATGATAATATGAGTAACAACATCCAAGATATTTGTAGTCACGTCAGAGTAAAATACCAACCAATAGTAACGCTAGAAAACACATCATATTATCCCATCCATAAAATTCCTTCAGACGTAAATACAAATAAGCCAGTACTAAAACATCATACACATCAGGTCAGCTCACAGTTTCATCAGAGTAAGCCTACTGGTACTCCTCAGTTTAGTTATCTTCAAAAGGAAAATAATTTGGTAATCAACAAAATGGATAATCCTCTATCTGAGCTTGATCAACAGTATTTGTCTGCTGCCATTGCACCTGAAGCACTAGCAATTTATCAGCACGTTCCTGGGAGAGAAGTTCCGCAACAGACTCGAGATAAATATTACACGTCTTCATTTCCAGTAAATAATGTTCCAAAACTTAAAAATCCAATTCTGCCTGTACAAAAAATTGAGCCGGTGGTACAACCCCCAAAACTTCAATCTCAAATATCCACTGAAAGTCTACATGAGTACAATGCTATCAATAGTAAAGTAATGACAGGTCCAGTAAGTCAAAACGCAGTCACTGTTCGACAAAAGTCTCCTATGACTCGTGATGAACATGACATGAATGCTGCTTTCGACTTGAAAAATGTTCTTCAAAAAGTTAGTAAGAGCGACCTAAGCCCTCCAAAATCTCCTACAAATATGAAGAAGCAAAATAATGTATGTAGAACTAATATTGTAACCGAAAGTCATCCATCCAATACATCAACGCTTTATAGCCCCAAGTCTGATAATTTCAACGTACATAACGTATTTAAGAAAGTTGATGACGCCAATGTAAAGAATACTTTCATTAAGAACACTATTCGGAATATTCCGAATCCGGCTGAACCTCAAGGTAGCTTCAAATACAAAAAGTTGGAAGATATAAAACGAATTAGTCAAATGTATCCACAAAATGAGAATAAAACTTTTGGCGTTGTAAAGCCTATGCAACAGAAACCTGTTTCGGTGACGCCAATTTATAACAATGTCAGTGAAATCAAAATTTCTCAGCCACAAAAGGAACCAACATTCGCAGAAAAACAACGAAAGTTCAATATTCAGTCAAGTATCAATGCTCCTAGTCAAGCTCAAATGCTGAAAAAATCTGATTCTTGGAACCAAATATGCTTAACCAACCAAATGTCCGACAGAAAATCATCTTCTAGGACATCTACTGCAATTGGAAATATTATGAGATCAAAATCGAGTCACGCCTTAGCTGTCCCTCAGAAACAATATGAAGCAGGTATATCGAAAGATGATCTATCGCGAAAGAAGCAAACAATGGAAAATTATTTCTCAGGTGGCAGTAAATCTCCCCGACCTTCTGATTCTAAGGCAGATAGTAAAATTGTAAAGAGAAGCATCAACAGGATAAAAACCTCAGATAAAGTGTCTGCGTACCATCAGACTTCAGGGTTATCAAGAAGTAGAACTTTACCAGATATAGTTTGTCCAACACTTCTAGATGAAAGCAATGTGGACCAAGCATTCGAAGACTTGTTCAAATCCAGTTCGTAACAATGACAAGCTGAAGATGATTGGTTGCCAGTTCATTCCATTTTAATGTATGTGAAAGTGTTTTCGTGTCATTTAGAAGTTAAGTTTTTAACAAGTTTAGCCAAATGGAACCTGTGTGAATAGTTGGATTTTCTTAAGCTAGATTTGGAGCCACCAGTTATGAGATGTCCACGATAACAGATTGGTGTGTCGAAGGTGCGCACACCAATCGCAAATTGAGGACAAGTGTTGGTGAAATAACCATCGATAAAGAGGGTGAGAATGTGTTGGTGTGCGCACCCCTTAACAAAACCCTCCCACTCGCACTCGAACAACACAGAAACGAATGAAAATAATGAACCATCAGTATCTTATAAATAGCAGAAATTTGTTTTCCATCGGTTATTCATACACAATTAACTTCAATATCATTTATCTCATTTATTATTTATTTTTTTAATATATTTCTGAAAAAGCACCATTATGGCGTGTAACTAACCCTATGAGCACTTCAAAAGATAGACTTGACGTCTATATGAGATTTTTTTTCATAAATTGAAATATAAACCAATACTCTGCCTACTAATTTTCTCCCTCAATATTAATTCAATGTTTTTGCACTTTGATTTGATTTTCACTAACCCGTTTCATTATTATTCTCAAATGAAACTTACTTCCTTCCTTTCTTTTCAGAAAATATTATTTCCACTCAGAACGTACTTTCTGAAGGGCCTCATACTACCACCACGCAAGGTAACCACTCAAATAAATCAGGTTCGAAATTGATTATTATTATGTAATTTATGTTTTAGTAACAAAATTGACCACTAAACAAGAAATAAGTAAAAAGCCATTATCACCATTCACCAAATTTCGTCAACTGGACAAACAAAACAGTAACAATACACCACCAAGGTAAAGTACCTAATATATTTCATAATTTTTATCAAAACCTAATTTATTCATATGCATGCACCGTAGATTTTTGAACATATGAACGAAAAAATTCTGAATTCTGAATACACTTCCCAAATATTGTATTTTGTCATATGTACCAAAATGAGTTTGATTTCTGTATCGAGGAGGAATACATACATATAAGAAAATTAATATTTTGAAATGGAATCTTGAAACATTCATCTCTCCTACCTACATCGTAGATTATGGTAAGTGCCTGCCAGAAAATAACTAATTTCCCGGCTAATGCCACGCTGGAATTGAATTATATTCGACAGACATTTATTCAAGATACCTCACAGAGGTTAGTCTTGCAGATGAATCTCGTTCAAGCAGCAGCAGAACCATGGTGAAATCAGTCGATTAGACCACCTACAGACCAGTTTCAAGGTATTAGCTCTCATCTCCGTGTTAGGAATCACATGTTAAAAGGTAAGACCTCGTTAGTCCTTAGCTCGCAAAAGTTTCTCAATTTCTGAGAGTTGTCGTTCGTATGGGGGCGACAGCTGATTAACGGAAAAACAGAACAGATCAGTGCAGGAAGTATCCGACCCAAGAGGTAATACCTCGAAACCGGTCTGTAGGTGATCATACGACTGATTCCAGCATGATCCTACTGTTCGGTGAACGAAGAACATCTGCAAGAGTAACCTCTGTGAGGTTACATAAAAGTCTTGCATAAAAGTCTATCGAATAATTCAATGTTCAGCATGGTGTTAGCCGGGGAAGTTTTTGTTTCACGGCAGGCATTTACTCACTAAGTACCCACTAAGGAGTGGATACTTTGTGAGATAATCATGTTTCGAGATTTCATTTCGAAATATTCATTTTGAAAAATGAGAAATTAAACTTCCTATGTTCTCATCTTCTCATCGTTTTTTATGTCTCAATTTACATGATGAATAACTCCTTACCCCTTGCCTCTGATGTGGACCTACAATTTTGAAGGTACGTGTGTCAGATACCCGACGAAAAGAGAACAACTAACCCAGCTAATACCGCGCAGAAAACTGAAGTAAAACTATCAGGCACCTGTGCAACGACTTCCATCTGGAAGATTTGTCGCATGTTCTTCCTGCAAATGAAAAGCAAAGATTAATTTCACTTGGTTGGTACGACCAATCAATAGACTCATCATCAGTACCGGCAGATCACTTCAGATAAGTACTATTTTGATCATTCCCATATTGATTTCAATTTAATAGCCACCGGTTTACAGCTGTTTCAGCCTATCGGGAATCGTCAGTACCGGGCAAGCGGTCTTTGATTGAAAACAAAATGTGACGACGTAATCCATCTTGAGTTCATTCAGGTTGAAGCCTGGCTCCCTTCCCCTTTTAACTGATGTTTGTCAGAAAGACAAACGAGTCAACAAAATGTGAACAACCAAGAAAAGTACTTAATGAAAATAACTGCATAAACGCAAGCGAGACATAAGTGGAACCACCTATTGGTGTGACACCTAAGTCAACCTGCCAAGTTTTTATGTCAGTGTTGGTGGTTTGACCAATCAGCCGACAACTGCGGTTGCAGAAATTTGGGAAACTAACCTGACGGTACTGACGATGTTCGATATATGAAAAGCAGAAATTAAATTCGTTTGGTCGATCCGACCATCCGATAGACCGGTTTTGGGGTGTTTGCCCCATCATCGGTACCGGGCATGGTCTCTTCAGATTGGTGTGAACCGTCTGAGTGTACGACCAAACAAATATAATTCCAGCTAGTCATGGAATCTCTCTGCAGTTGATTCAGTGGGATGTCCACTGCGCCAACTGCAGACAGAGCCAGGAAACAACTGCACAAGCATACTCCGGGGTGGGAGTCGTCTGAGTATCACGATACCTTTGGGTATCTGCCACAAGTACCTACAAAGTCGTAGATCTGCATGAGAGGAAAGGGGCAACATTTAGCATGTCATATTGCACCTCTCCCGAATATTAATCTGCGGGCTATGGAAACACAATTTTTTATTATTCAAGCTTTCGGAAATATATTGTTTTCCTTTATCAAGAATATCTACAAAATAAAGATCATGTGAATATTATACAGTAATAGATATGTTACAGTAACAAATATATAGTATTCCATGTTCTTCTTGTAATTCAATTTACATTGATGAGACCAATCGTAATCTATCTGGAAGAATCACTTCACATAAAAGTGACTGCAGACTAAACAAACGTTCCTGTGGACTAGCTGTGGACATGTTATCTCTTCAGATCATGTTATGGATTATCAAAATACTAAAATTTTAACAGTTGAAAATAATAAATTCAAAAGTCTTTTTCTAGAAATGGTTCACATAAGTAAACATAATAATAATTCAAACAAAAAATCAAAAATACAAAATTCAAGTCAAATTTACAATTATATTTTAACTTTTGATAAATAAAATTGAACAAATAATTTCAATATCATATTACTAATAATTTTTCAATTACACTTACATTTAAATCTCACTGTATGTGTAATAATCACATTTTCTCTGGTGCTGTAACAAAATTTTCAACGTCAAATATTGCATTTGACTTTTCGTTTTTATGTTTGGATGTATATGCCTTTTTTTATATTTTATACTAACTTTGGTGAGTTTTTGTAACATATCTATTACTGTATAATATTCACATGATCTTTATTTTGTAGATATTCTTAATAAAGGAAAAAAATATATTTCCGAAAGCTTGAATAACAAAAAAGAGTGTTTCCATATCCCGCAGATATTGACTGAAATACCCTACTCAAAAATAATTTATAGTTATATAATAACCAGTCAACTAAATTTGACCTTTCAATATATATATATATATATATATATATATATATAAATATATATATATATATATATATATATATATATATATATATATATATATATATATATATATATATATATATATATATATATATATATATATATATATATTTATATATATATATATATATATATATTTATATTTCGACAGTTGGTAGTACTGTCATCTTCTAGGCACTCCTCAAACTGAACTGGCCTTTTTGTGCTGATTGTACCTTTGGATCAGTTTTTTCTTGGTTTGGCCGATATAGAAATTGTTGCAGTCCGAGCATTGTATACTGTATATCCCGTTTTGGTCTTTGTCTTCTTCTTTTTCATAGTTGTTTATTTTTTGTGTTATCTTCGTGTTCGGCTTGTATGTGATGTTGATGTTCAGTGGTTTGAAGATGTTTGTTAGTTTGGTGTCCTACGTACGTAAATGCTGTCCATCGTTGTGTTGTTTTGTCTGTTGGGGTGGCTTGAACCTTGTTCTGTATTTTTTGTTTGATTCTGTTTTCTAGTTTATCTATTGTCTATTGGGTGTATCCGTTTTCGTTCGCTATTTGGTATATGATTTTCCGTTCCGGGCTTCATTGCTGAGTGGTATCCTTAACATTCTATATATGAATGCGTTATAGGCAGCCATTTTGTGTGATGATGGATGGTTTGAACTTGCGGGTATGGTGGAGCTTGTTTGTGTAGGTTTCCTGTATATTGCCATTTGAAATTGTGTTTTGTTGTGGTTATATCCTATGGTTATGTCCAGGTAGTTAGGTTTTGAGTTGTGTTCTTCCTCAATGCTGAAACATAGTTTTTGATTCATTTCTTTAATTTTTTTTCTATCTGTTCTATTCTTATTCCATTGTTTTGTGATATGTACGGTCCATCGTCAACGTATCTGAACCATTCTCCTTTTTCATCATGTGTTTTTATTATCGTTAAGATTTTCTCATCTATGGTTTGCAGGTATATTTCGGATATAATGCTAGATAGTGGGGATCCCATCGCTAGTCCATCTGTTTGTTTATAAATTTTCTCTTCAGATTCAAAATAATTTTGATTAAGTATTGTATTTAGACTGTGTTCCATTTGGTTAATGTAGGTTTTGTCTATGTTTTGGTGTTTTAGGTTCTCAGATATGCACACGCCACACAAAACAAACATAATTTCCCCCCACCAGAGAACATAAAACTCATAAAACAAGTCAGCAAGGGAAACCGCATGGACATTTGGGAACACTTGAACATCCATATTCAATATATTAAACAAAACCATACACATTCCTAGAGAATATCTAACACAAAGAAGAGTACCTGATGCAGAACAAATACAGGCAAATTTACCCAAAGTACCTGAAATACCTGAGTTAAGACGCTCTGACCGTATAAAGAAGCAGACAACAGGATGACCAGTTCAGTTTGAGGAGTGCCTAGACGATGACAGTACTGCCAACTGTCGAAAGCGCTCGCAGATAATTAATAGAAGATATAAAGCTTCAAATCCTTTTTGTAGAATTTAATATTGAAATACTCAAAATAAAGGAAAATTAGTTGCATCAATCAAAATAAATATATATATATATATATATATATATATATATATATATATATATATATATATATATATATATATATATATATATATATATATATATATATTCAGTTAAATAAATAAACGGTGTCTCTCAGTCAAAAAATCAAAACTCTGCTTTACTTTGCCAAGCTTTTGCTTCTAATGCGAAGCTTCTTCAGGGCAATAAAAATGAGTAAAAAAACAATGAATTGAACATATAAATCGACGAAAGAAAGTTAAACATTAATGGATTTTTTTTGGTTTGACAAATTTTATAGATGTCATTTTTCAATGCATTTGTCGTTTGGAAAATGTTATGTTTACAAAGTAAAAGAGATTACTATCCCCACTTTCGTAAGTGTCACATATTTCCCAATTTGTTAAATAAATATTAAAATCAATTATAAATATTTCAAAAATATAATACAAGTTATCAGTTCGGCAAATAGTGGCGAGAAAAGAGGAAAAACCCAGTTTTCCAAACTCAACGAAAAGTGAACCCTATTTACCAACCTTATTCACTTTTATACCTAGGTTGCAGCGCATTAGTCCCAATTTGTTAATATTTTCAAATAATTTGTTACATTATTATTATGAATAAGTTTACCACATTTTGAAGAATTGAAAAGAAATATGAAAGGTGATCAATTATATTTGCAAGTGCTTGAAACAAAATTTTTACATTTATTTGAAAGTTTTGTAGTAGGTCCATAATTTTATGATTTGTATTACTTTCTTCTACTGTGTAGTCAAATTTCAAATCTTATAACTCTCAAACCCATATAAACAAAGTGTTTTTGACAAAAAAAAGCTAAGAGAATGAAAGATTATTTTTGAAACGGTAGAATTATTGAAGTTATGCTGAAACAAAGCCATTTTGAATGAACAAAAATTAAAGCAGTGTATGAAAATATCCACTTCCTGCAAAAATGTTTGACTCTGCTCTTTTTCTTGTAGACTCACACATTCTTTGGAAAATGTCGGTGGTGTTTCTGATAGTTTCACAAAAAACTATGGCGTGATTTCTTAACTTCTCGTCACTATAAATTGATATGATAAAAACCTCAAGAAATAGCCTAAACTCATTTCTTGTTGTCCTTTTGAACCTATACAGCAATTGTTGTTTAATTAAAATTCCATCAAAAATATATTCACGTAAAATATTGGCAAAATGAGTTCATATTGCTCGCATTACAAAAAAAGTTATCAGGTCTCATGCTGAGCCCAACTCCTTGCGATAGAGCGTATATATACATATACCATATACATATATCTTAACTCTACAAACCCTTCCATGGGCTCATGAATACAATATTCACTATGCGTTAATTTGTAACAATATTTCCTGCAGTAAAGAAACGGCCGTGCCACGTATCCTAACTACAAGATAAAGTTTGTAGAATTAGGGCGTGTCTACACGCAGATCGTTAGTTTTCCATTTCACGTGCTCTTCTTAAAAACGATAACTTCTTTGGGAACAATACTTCAAAACTCCTGTTTTCAAACTAGATAGATGCGAACTGATGGCTGTGTCATAACAAACTAATGGTGAGAATCGCATATGGATATCTATCACCGTTTCTGAGTTACAGCATGTTGCTGTAACTTTTTTCCTCTCAAACATTTCTTGTTCCTATAAAAACATTTCCAAAGCACTTTTTAGGTAAACTTCAATAGCGTGAAAAACTTATTTTTTCAAAACACAACCTTGATAAAATACACTCTCCGTAGGCTTACTGAAATATTTCAGAAGTTTCTTTGATACTCTGCACAAGTCTGAATCAAAAACTGATACCAAGTTGACTTTTTTTGGATGGAAGTTATTTCCAACAGACGAATGTCTTCCCTTCGTGAAATACATATTAGATAATACATGTCTGAAACAAAATTCCTCCGAATATACGAATAATTTTCATCTGCAAATCTCAGGTCACCCTATGGGCTCACCATTAAAATCCCATTCTGGCAGATATTTTCATGGACACACTAGAAAATACCCACATCCTTAATAACCCCCTTTCCCAGAAACATATTGTGTTTTGGTTCAGATATGTTGATGACGTTCTGGTTGGTTTTGGTTGTTCAAACAGACAAATTAATACATTTTTCTCAATAGTCTGCATACCAAAATTAAGTTCACAGTAGAAATCGAACAAAACAAAGAGCTTAATTTCTTAGATTTTGAATATTTCGAAAGTCAATAATGGATTTCAATTCAATATCTAGCGGAAAAACACGTTCACAGACTACAATTCACTTTGACTCTTTCAGTCTATTCTCACATAAGTTATCCGCGTTCAAGTCGATGGTACACAGAGCTTTCGCAATCCCTTTATCTGAAAATAATTTCTAAGACGGACTAAAAATAATTAAGCAAATTGCAGTGAACAATCAGGTTCCAATTTTTTTAATAGAAAAGATTAATACCAGGTAAAACTAACAAAACACTTTTGAGTAAATTATACCCAAACTGCCGAGAACATAATATAGTCAAGTATAGTAGCATCAACTTCTCAGGTAAACTTTCAAAAAATATTCAAAATAACTTCTCTAAATGCAAAATATTAGTATCTTTCATAAATAATAATAATTTAGGTAGAACCCTGTTTAGTGCAAAACCCAAACGTGATAGAATGAAAAAATCGAAATATATAGAATAGAGTGTGGCAAATGCTCTGCAGTATATACAGGCCAAACCGGTAGAAATTTTGACATAAGGCTGCGTGAACACGTCTGTTTGGACAAAAAATCTACAATGTACGACCATCTTCAAGAATCGAAACACAAAATAAATCAAGATAACCTCAAAATCTTACACATATGTAATAAAGGGAAAAAAATTGTTGGTAGTCATGGAAATTAACAAATAAATTAAAAACCAGAAATATATACCCCCAAACGGGCAACTCGATTTATGTAGGTCTTCTCTCATGAATTTATGAGTTTAACAACCCCTAGAATTTTCAGTGTTGAATTTTAAAGTTGGCATCCTGGTTCACCCAGGCCTTACATCTTACCTGAAGACTCCCGATATAACCAAGTTTCAACTTCACATTTCAGTCTTATACTTGATAATGGGTTGAACCTGAACCCGATCTTTGTTTCCGAAAGCTATCAATATGGCTTCCGGAATCAAATATCAACAGGCGACCTTCTGTCGTACGTAGCCCATATTTGGAATAGCGCAATCGAGAACATGGAGAATCAAGAGCTGTTGCGCTTGATATTTCTAAGGTCTTTGACCGTGTGTGGCATGAGGGTTTGCCGGCCAAACTTCGATGCTATGGCTTGTCGGATCATTTTCGTGTATGGCTCTTCAGCTTCCTGAAAGAACGTTCCCTGCAAGTGGCCTTCGATCGACATCTCTCGAATACTTTCACCATCAACACTGATGTTCCACAGGGATTCATATTGTCTTCAAACCTGTTTTTATTGTATATCGACTTATTGGAAAAAACGAAGAATCCGACGACAGCACACTTGTCTCGTCATTCCATTTGAATTACAAGACATCGGCTACAGAGGCACATCTTCATCTAGAAGTAATATCGAATTGGGGGAAAAGTAACCAGGCACCACAAAAATCTGGGCAATGGTTTTCTCCAAGAAGATAAATGTCTCCGAACCGGATATAACAATGTCAGGTCAGACAATTCCGCTTTCTGCTTTTTTGGGGGTTGAAATGAACACCAATATGTTTTGGCACAATCATGTCGCTGGAATTACAAAGGCTGCTTCTCAAAATCTTGAAACACAGTTCCGAACCAGAAAACTGTACAAACCTCAGCAACTTTTGATGCTTTATAAAGCTCACATCAGATCATCTTTGGAGTATTGTTCTCATGTATGGAGCTGCCCACAAACATACCCTGAAGTTGCTGGATTCCATCCAAAAAAGAGCCATCCGCATGATTGGTGACTCGAACATAACTTGCAACCTTGATAGCCTGGAACATCGAAGAAAGGTTGGAGACTTGTCTCTCTTCTTTAGATACTTTCAAGGGACGTGTTCAAGTGACTTGGCACAGTTGATTCCACCAAGAGCGGTACATATCAGAAATACGCGACGGACTGTGGCTGCTCATCGTTTTGGGGTTCAACTCAGTTTAGGTGGAATAAACTTCCTGACAACGGTTTTTCAGCAATTCCTATGTGAATCGTTACTTTGGCACAGACACCGCTCTGAGAGCGCCTCAAGGATTTTCCTGTTGTGCTTGTATTTTGTATCTAGAAAAATGAGATATCAATAACTATTGATGGATTTTTTTCAATGAGACACCTTGTATATTCCTACACATTTCAATAGAGCTTGAAATTACTCAGTTTAGGTGGAATAAACTTCCTGACAACGGTTTTTCAGCAGTTCCTATGTGAATCGCTACTTTGGCACAGACACCGCTCTGAGAGCGCCTCAAGGATTTTCCTGTTGTGCTTGTGTTTTGTACCTAGAAAAATGAGATATCAATAACTATTGATGGATTTTTTTAGTGAGACACCTTGTATATTCCTACACATTTCGATAGAGCTTGAAATTACCTTTCCAAAAATGTAGCACACTTGATGTTTTGCTGAAGTCATCTTTGGAATACAGAGCTTTTAGGTTTTTTCATGTGGGCTTTGAAACGCACATTTTGATCAAGTAGGCTTTTGACGACGCGGCGATAAAGAAATTGTTCAGTAGTAGCTATCAAATGTTGAGAAATCTTTTTACAGCAGTAATCAAAACGCATAGTTTCAGTAAAACTAAATAACAATTTATACTATATTTACTACTAATAAATCAAACTTCAACAATAATTATAATAATGATAAAGAACAAAAAATGGAATATATTTCTTCAGAGAAGGTGATCGAAATGTCTACTAGTTTCCCCTACAAACAGGCGACACCTTTTCTGAACTTTTTTTTTCCGAATTAATCAGTTCAAAATTTTTTTTAATAGAAGTGAGATCACTACCACTTCCTATTCGTATCTAGAATTGGTCGGCAAGATCTTTCAACCTTCCCCAGAAGTAAATGTCCATAAGCTTCATCTGTCCAAATACAATTTAACAAAAAATCACGCCCTTAGTGAAAAACGTTTTTTTAAGACAAAACAGAAAAATCCTCAAGGCGCTCTAAGAGTGGTGTCTATGCAAAACTACCGATTCACTTTGGATTTGAATCGCTGGAGATTGAATTCATTTGGAAAAACGTTATCATGAAGTTTATTCCACAGTTCTCCAAATGGAAGAGTTCTCAAACAGTGAATTTCGAGGTGTGCCAGGAACCACTGGCACACCTCGAACAACTCCTGGTCTGAGTTGATGAACTCTTCTGGTCCTGTATGGTTTGAATTTGTGTTCTTTCAAAATCCTCGTAACGTTAGTTCTCGGTAGGCTTGTTGATATTTTCAAATTTCGCGTTGACGTCAACAGCTCCTACAACGACTATTTCTTTCTACTTCTTATTTCTATTTGATTCATATAATTTTAGCCTTTTCTTTTCAAATTGACCACCATCTAAAAGGTTGTCTTGTCTCAGGATACCTCTCGTGATACAAATTGCTTGCTGCTTCTGCATTTTCCCCCATGAAACAAATTATCATATCCCATTTCTCAAACCACTAATTGAAGAGCGTCTTCATTGCTTAAATCAAAAATTTGAAACCTTCCAGTAAAGATTTGCATTCTGTGTTAACGACACATTGTCCAAAGCCTACTTGAACAAAATGTGCGTTCTAAAGTCTACATGAAAAAACCTAAAAGCTCTGAATTTCAAAGATGATTCTAGCAAAACATCAAGTGTGCTGAATTTTTGAAAGGTAATTTTAAGCTCAATCGAAATATGCAGGAAAATACAGGGTGTCTCATTGAAAAAATAGTTTTCCATCAATAACTTTTGATATCTCATTCACACCATTGATATTACGTAAAAAGTGCTTTCATGTTTTCATAGAAACAAGATTTTTCTGACTGGAAAGAAGTTACAGCAACTTTTCAAAAATTCACATTTTCGAAAAACATGCTGTAACTCAGAAACGATGATAGATATCGATATGCGGTTTTCACAATTGAGTTTGTCATAAAATTTGACACTCAGACACAGCCCAACTACAAACTATTGAAAAAGTTGGTGGTAATGGTTCATAAATGGTTGCAATTGCTACTCCGACACGTTAGAAATAATTCAGTAGTGAAAAATAATATAAGCCACTCTCGTTTAGCTCAGCTCGCTGAAAACGGATCAAAACTGACAATAGTACGGTCGATGAAGTGTATGTTTAAGGTATGGCCCATTACGCTCAAGAATATACAGACAAAATAATCGCGGTCAAATGATGTCGGTTCTCTTTTAGGTCTGAAACTTGAAAAGAATTTGTCGAACTCCTAATATTTTGTTGAAAATCAATATACCCGGAAGATGAACACTTCGTTATAGATTGTACGTTACTTCGAATTTCGAAAATAAAATTTTCAAATGCCGTCAACGACTTCATGAACAGAATTGTAAATAGGAAAACAATATTTCTAAACAATTTTTGTAACATCGTTATTGGATAGGAACTATTCTCTGAATTATTCCCAGTTTGAAGCAGATATATCTGTGACATTTTCCTCTCATTTTTTAAATTGACTCTGAAATACTGCAATAATAAGAAACCTCTGAAAGCTGTTATTCTAAAATCAGAAAATCATGTATTCAGTTCAATTTCAACAAAATAATTTCATAATAATAAAAAATGATAGTTCTTTTCAATTCAAATAACTCATCAAGTATCTATTCAAATCAACAAAAGATGTAAATTTCGATATGATATCGCATGCAATAAAAAAGCATTTATGTAAGATACCGTCTTAGGGTTAATTGATTTTCATCCCAAAGTAACACAACAATACCTAACATGTGCACCATCCACTCTATGCTTTTCCCTTTCCTACACACTTTAATACTCACTCTCAGATATTGCTTCCCAAAATGTAGGTTCCAACCATAAATGTATATATTTTGCTTGTTGCTTGATGAACGACTTCCTGCTAATTCTTGCTTGGCTTGGTCAACAGTACCCCAGGTACCCCAAAGACCCCCTTCGGCAGTGGCCCCCTTTTTAAATTCACTGATCCGGCCGTGAGCCAATCCGCGAGCACCATCAAAGATCGCCTCTTGTATTGGTGTAAAATGAAGACTAAGGAGTACGAGGTATGAGGTTTTGGTGTTGTTTTTGAATTTGCTTCTTGATTTATTATGTAAATAACCACTAAAAATTACACTGAAAATGTTATTGTTTTGTTGATATTCATTAACCCTACGCCACTTTAACCAAAATACCTATCATTTTGAAATTGGATTAATTAATATTTTTAATTTATTTTTAATTTATTCATTCCACTGACTAATGGCTGGTTCATGCACCAAATATGAATCTGAAGACTTTATCGAGGAGAGATAGATATGAATAAGAAAATAAATATTTCGAAATAGAATTTCGAAATATCAATCTCTCCCAACGTACCTACACAGTACGTTCTGGTAAATGCCTGCCGGAAAACACATACTTACCCGGCTAATACTACGCTGTATGTTGAATTATATCCGATAGACATATTGGCAAGATATCTCTTAGAGGTGAATCTTTCAGATGTTTCTTATTTATACATCGGCAGGAATCACACGTTAAAAGGTTAGACCTCGTTAGTCCTTAGCTCGCACAAGTTTCGACTTCTGAGGGTTGTCGTTCATAGGGGTGCGACAGCTGGTTAACGTACAAACAGATTTTGAAACAGATTTTTTACTACTTTCACTTTAAGAAAGTTGTCAGAATATAAATAAATGAAAGCATTCATACAACACCGTATAATGAAAGTAGGTGTATGATTGCTTCCATAGATTTACAATGACAACTTTTTCGAAATAAAAAGACAAAGTTTGGTGTATAAACTAGCCAATAATGTTTTTGGAATAAAAAACTTGTATTTAGATAATAATTAGTTTGTTTTTATTATTAAAATGGAAACTTTCAGAAGTGAAATCAATAATAGGAATATTCAAATGATAGTGATTTGTGAATATTTTTGATATAGCAGATTGAAAATGTTTGTTCTTAGTTCGGACATATACCTAAAGTATTGAATGCTACAAACTGAAAAAATTCAAAGCTACATTTTTTTTCAATATTTGAAATCATTGTTGATGAAAAATGTACCTACATGAAAGGTACGGTTCTGTCAATGAGTAAATTGTATGAATACAAATAATCGAAACCTGGTGAAATATTTCTGAAAACCTTACCTGTGTTTTTATGTCTTTGTTCATTCCCTTTCCTATATTTTTATCAATTTCGCTCCTGCCAATAACTAATTCATTAGGAGTGTAATTTAAAAAATACATATGCTTTCATATTCACATATTCTATAAAATACAGTCAGAACTTGAAGCAGGCTTTCGTGATCAAGGTCTACTGTACAATTATTATCGGGACTGTTAACAGTTGACTGAGTATTTTCTAAAGTTTCTTATACACGAGTGATTGGTTTCTTGCCTGCAGTTATCGTGTTATTGCTATCAGTTGGCTGAGTACTTTGTTAACATTCAAAATTGTATTGCCCTATATTTATTCTAATCAACGAGTGCCAAATCACTGTAATAAATAGTGAAGAAGCGAAAATTGATACAGGTGTAAGTAAAAGTAACATACCAAAAGTTTTGGTGATTAGGGATGTTTCTACGAGGAGGAAGATGTCGCCAAAAGTATCTCACATCATTTGCAAATAACTCGAAAACTATGGCATCTAGCGAAAGCATGTCCATACACTTTTTGCTAAGACCAGTACTCGATGAGATATTGGGGAGGAAAATGGGAAAGAGCTTAAAAATCGAGTTTTATCTGAACAAAATAAAAATTTCTCAAAATAACTCAGTATGAATACTTGACGACGTCGCGAAAATACCTGCTTTTCGACTGCCGCACCATACATCACACCTAGTTGTGTAGTGGCAAAATGTCAAGAGTGTCGTCCAATGCCACAGGATCATTAGTGGTGCTGGGAATAGGTAATATTTCATCTTTTCCTATTGCCCAGCCACATTGTGTTTGTGGTAGGGGGTTGCTCAGTCACTGTTGTATCTGTTTAAAAAAAAACTGTTTAAAATCTGTTTTTCCGTTAATCAGCTGTCGCCCCCATAGGAACAACAACTCTCAGAAGTTGAGAAACTTGTACGAGCTAAGGACTACCTTTTAACGTGTGATTCTCAACACGGTGATTAGAAGTATTAAAAAAGTATTGAGATCACCAGCATTGATTATTCGAAATGTTAAGTAACCGGCATTTTATTATGTACTTTGGCCTAAGCATGGTACTGAGAGATCACTCCCAGAGGAGTGCTCTCCAGCGGCTTCTCGGAGTCAGACTTTGGCTTCACCGAAGGCATTGTACCTCAGATTGTTAATATCTGTTGTGCCTCGAAGCGCTTGAAAATTGGCCAAGAAAAATGTTTTTTGAGGCATTATAATCTCCTTGGTAACAATACGGCATTCAAGAATTTCTGGACGATTCCTCTCTTGAGGCTAGAGTCCACAGTCAATAGTTTGACCATTCCGCATTTACTCTTCCCAAAAATTGCGAAGGTGGTTTCGCGTCCAAAAAAAGGAGGGTCAGCAAAGGAAAACTGTTAAAAGCTGTACACAGAGAACCATTTGGTGCCAAAACATCAACTATCATTGAAAGCTACTTCAGGATACAGAAGTGCTTTCTCCAATACATTCCTTGCGATGCAAATCCGCATCCCCTGCAATAGCGAAGGTTTTCAGCTCTGCTCTATTATTTTTTTGGTTAGGAAGTCGATAAGTCTCATTTTATCTTTTCATTTGCGAAAAAATGTTTCTACTGAACTGATGATTTTTTGGTGAAAGTTGATGTCCACATTACTTCAACCAACTAACTAACTAAAATCACAGCACAACTGTCACTATAGTGTCTTGGCTTGTAGGCAATATACTACTCGCAAAGAGATTAAGTAGAGGAGCATGGTTTCAGGAGAAGGAAACCACCGTCTATGACATTGTGACGTCAAAAGTTGAGTTATCCTCTGATGACAAATTATATATCATAGCTGCCAAACTAAGTTCTAGTAAAATCTGCTCAAGAGTTAATGATTATCACATAGTGAATATTCAATGAGAAACTAAGTATGAATAACTGGTGAAAGCAAGCTCAAATCAATTCGATTGTTCATGAGATATTGAAAATTTTTGTGATTTATTAATTTTCATATTTTCAGACCTTTCTTCTGTAAATGAATGATTCCGAACTCATGATTGGACTCATGTCCCTCCCTCCCATGCTTTAGTATTGAGTATTGACCCCAGCGAAAAAATGTATAGTAAAAAACTGTGTGTAGAATAATTCATTTTATGGATATTTTTTTGCTACATAGTTTCCAAGTTATTTTCAAAAAATATAAAAGTGGGAATTTTGACGACCTCCCTTTCTGAAACTATCCCTCTAACCCTGCTATCAAGAAAATAATCACCTCAGAATTTCATTTAAATAAATCTATGGTACGAAAGTACAGTTTGTACAGGATTATCAAAATTATCTGTCTCATGGAGCACGCTAGCGTATGGGACAAATATTTTATCTCGGTCTTTAAAACGCCTTTTTTTGTTGATGAACTCTTGTTTCGCGAATATAGATCAAATTGGCAGAGAATATTTTAATCAAGCTTTACCCAATTGTAAACGCCAGTTTCAATTCCTCGTTTGCAGTAATTTGATGTGAGTTAAAAATGTTTACAAATCTTTCTTTAGAAATATAGTAACATGAAAATCTTGAAATAGCTTATTCACAGTTTATCGAACACTATATCGTATGTTCCGAAGAATTTGTTTATACATAAATAAATATATAGTCGTGAATGATAAAAACTTTCCTATTTCTTTGTTCGATTTGAGGGCGTTTTTGTTCATAAACTGTCTTTTGAATGTATCCTAATCCACCCAAATTTATGCGGAAATTATTGAAATTTGCATCTTTAGTTTCAATAACTATTGAATTAAGTAGCTAAAGTGAAAAAAATTATGTTTTACATTTTTCAATGTATCCAAAATAAGCAACTCCTGAAGACTCCAACTTGGTTGGTAAAACTCGTGTCGAGAAGAATAATGCAATTGTGGTGATTGAGAAAAGTGCTTGTTTTGGATTTATTCACCGCCAGAGGTTCCAGTTTCACCTTTTCTTTCTCAAGAAATCATGAGTCTTTTACGAAAAAAATTTTACTGCAAATATTCATTCATACCCACCTGAATTTTTCTAACGGTAATTTCAGTTTCATACTCACAATAAATTATTATTATTAAAAATTGATTATAACAAGATAAACAAATCGATAAAAGGAAATATAACCAAAACTTTTCTAAGCTTGTTTTGAGTAAAATAGCTAATGGTGACATTAGGTCAGCTATCAGAATCTTGAGCTCAAGTGATACGTTGGCCGAATACGATGAATTCACACTTTCAGTTCTCCGATCAAAACACCCTCGATCAGATTCCTCCACACATTCTCTGGATTCGCAACTACCACACGATTTTTCAGAGTTTCCGATGTTCCAATTTTCAGAACATGAAGTATCGGAGGCAATTAAATCTTTTCGTTCTGGTTCTGCTGGTGGTTTGGATTCTTTCCGCCCTAGTCATATGCAAGACCTCATTAGTCACACAGCTCTGGAAATTCAGGACAGAAACTTCTTTCTTCTGTTACAAAATTATGTAACTTCATTTTTACTGGTAGGGTTTCTCCAGAAATTTGTCCTATACTTTTTGGCGCTTCACTGTGTGCTCTTCGGAAAAAGGATGGAGGAGTAAGACCGATTGCCGTCGGTACCTTTTATCGTCGATTGGTAGCTAAACTTGGTTGTATGAGGATTAAAGACGAACTAGGATCACTACAGTTTGGTTTCGGTACTGCAGGTGGATGTGAAGCTGTTGCTCATGCTGCTCGTTGATATATTAATCTTCATCCAAATTCCGATTCAAAAATTTTCCTGAAAATAGACTTCAAAAATGCATTCAACATGATTGATAGAAACATCATGCTTCGTAAGGTTAAAGATTCGTTTCCAGGATTATATCCCTTCTCAAGTCAATGTTATAAATCAGCTTCCTATTTGGGTTTTGGTGAACATCTGATTCTGTCTGAGAGAGGTGTTCAACAAGGTGATCCCTTAGGACCTGCTCTTTTTTGTCTGACCATCAACGAACTCACTAGAAGCTTATCATCCGAATTTAATTGTTGGTATTTGGACAATGGCTCAATCATTGGCGATGAAAACAGTGTTTCAAAGGATTTAGAAAAAATCATTGATTATTCAAAACATCTTGGACTTGAACTAAATTTTGAAAAATGCGAGTTGATTACTATTTCAACTCCGAATAATATTTCCGAATCCATTTCGAAATTGGCTCCTGGCATAAGAATTTTGGAAAAGTCTAAATGGAGTCTTCTGGGTGCTCCTCTCTCTAAAGATTCATTTTCAGAACATCTTCTAGAAAAACGGGAATCACTCAAATAGCTGACCACCAGATTGAATGAACTTCCAAAACACGTTGCATTTTTTCTTTTGAAAAATTGTTTGGCGATTCCAAAACTCATGTACGCCCTCAGATGTTCCCCCACTTGGTCAAGTCAGTTAGAGCTTGACGAATTTGATAATTTACTCCGCCACACGACGGAATATGTTACAAACAATCATTTCAATAATGATTCATGGCTCCAAGCAACTCTTCCTGTAAACCTTGGCAGATTAGGGCTACGTTCGGCTTCTTCCTTAGCTTTACCAGCGTTTCTGTCATCAGTCAATAGTGTTTCCGATCTTATCGATTCCATCCTTCCTTCCATATTTATCAATATCAAAGACGTTTTTTATTCTGAAGGTGAATCACTTTGGCATGCTGCAACTAATATTGCTCCTCCTACAGATAAAAAGATAATACAAAGTGTATGGGACCGACCTCTTCTGAACATTATAACTGATAAATTTCTGAAATCTACAAGTATATACGATGAGGCTCGTCTGAAAGCAGCAATGATCAAGGAATCGGGTGCTTGGCTGAATGCTTTACCTATTGCATCTCTTGGAACACTATTAGACGAAGAATCTTTCAGAATAGCAGTAGGACTTAGGATGGGTTCATCTATTTGTGTTTCTCATAGTTGTGTTTGTGGTAGTATAGTTGATGAGAAAGGTACACATGGTTTGACTAGCAGGAGAAGTGCAAGGCGTACATCTCGACATCACCAAGTGAACGACATATTGAAACGAGCTATGTTGTCAGCGGATATTCCGGCAATTCTGGAACCCTTAGGTACCAGTCGAGATGATGGTAAACGACCAGATGGTATGTCTCTCATACCATGGAAATACGGTAAACCTGTGGTATGGGACTTTACTTGTGTTGACACGGTCGCGGCTTCCCATCTAGCCGAAAGTTCCAAGTCTGCTGGAACTGCAGCATTGTCTGGCGAGAAATTGAAAAGAAAAAAATACCAAAATCTTGGAAACAACTATCTGTTTCATCCAGTAGCGCTTGAAACTTTTGGTGTTTATGGCCCGGAGTCTCTGTTATTCGTTCATGAACTCGGAAGGAGAATAGGCCAAGCAACGAAAGATCACCGTTCTACCTCTTTTTTGATAGAAAGAATTAGTATTGCTATTCAACGTGGCAATGCTGCTTCAGTACTTGGAACTATTCCTCCTGCACATAATTTTGATGAGATCATGCATTGCCCTAATTTCAGTACGGAACTGAAACCTCTTCGAAACAAGCCGAGATATGTGGATATTCATCAGTCTCCTATCAAGGTCAATTCTTCTTTTTCAGTGCGGTCAGTGGACTCAGGTCATTCTTTCCCCCAAAAAATGAGTTGCAGTCCTCGTAGAACTGGTTCCCTTACAGTGGAAGAGCTTCATGAAGCAAGAGCCGAATCGATCCCTCTACGAAACCCTTCTTCACTTGGAAGGATCGATCGCAGCTTGAGAAATGGTTCTTATGGAGATTATGTGAAACATGTTCTTCCTTACGAATCAGTAGATAGTTGTCCTGAAAATCTAGAGAAGAAAATTGGATTGGATAATTTAGGAAACACTTGTTACATGAATAGCATTTTACAAGTGTTGTTCATGACGAAGAATTTCAAGAATGAAGTTTTAATGACGAACGAGAACGGGAATGTTTCCTACTTATTCATCAAACTCAAACACCTGTTCATGCAGCTGCAGTTTCGTAAGAAGGTATCATCTTTCCCTCCAAACGATTTCCTGGAGTCTTTGAAGTCCACTAGATACTCGTTAGGACAACAAGAGGATTGTTCCGAATTCTTGGGGTTCTTGTTGAATACTCTTCGTGAGCAAAACAATAGCAAAATCAATACTCCTGACCGCTCTGGACTGATTCCGTACAGCCCATCTCGTCTTGTGTTTGTAAATCTTTTGCTGGAAAAATCCTTACTTGTTTACTTTGTGGTAAATGTTCAAGAAGTACCGAAAACTTATTTGAATTTCTGGAACTTCATCTAGCTTTTCCTAATACGAGTAATAACCAGTCCGTGCAAAGCTTATTATTAAATCATCTGAAAATGGAATTTTTAACAGGTGTTGATCGACTGTATAGTCAAACATGCGCCAAACTAACTGACTGTTATAAGGAAACAAGTATAGCTGAGGCTCCAGCCAATCTATTAATAACACTGATGATTTTGAAACAAGACTCAACCTCTAACGGAAGCAAGAAACTCTTTGGAAGGTTCGAAATAGATGAACATTTCAACCTAGCAGACCACTATTATAATATTCATGCAGTCATTGTTCACTGTGGTTCTGGCGTTGAATTTGATCATTATTACGCCTTGGTCAAAGAAGAAACGGACTGGTTTAAGTTTGACGATAGTCGTGTCACGAAGTGTTCTGGCGATGTATTGAATTTATTGGAGCCTCTGGAGACACCCTACATTTTGTTACATAAGAGAGAGGACATTGTTAGATCAAGATCTTCAGATGATGTGGTGCTGCAGGTTTTTCCGGGTTTTTCTGCAGCTGAAAAAGCAAATACGCCACTGGAATCAATGAAGTCGCCCCGGAGCGCTAATTAATTTTTATTGTTGTTTTTATTTCATTATGGAAGTGTATATGAACCCGTTAACAAGAAAATACTTTTTATAATCGTTCAATCTCAATATCGTTTCAGAAAATACTACTTTTTCTCTGAATAGTTTTTCAAAAATATCATTTCATGAAATACAGAATAAAAAATGCGTATAGCGACGCTTTTGTCATGATATGTAAAGGGAATAAATTATTTTTCTGTAATTATTTGTTATGAATCTATAAGTTTGGCATAAATTTTGGACAAGTTCAACGAATATACTGTTATAAATCATGCCCACGAGAAAAAACGGAACAATACAATTAAATTTTGTTCATTTCGCTATCTAGCATGCTCACAATAAATTAATATTATTCAATGGTAATTATACTATTATTTTTCACATATAGTCATTGGGCATAATTGAAGACTGACTATAAATCAAATCATCTAAAAGAACAATTCGTTCAGGCCAGTCTCAACTCCCTACACTGTAGGTTAATGGACTGACACCTTTCAGAAAACAACTACTCCCCTGGCTAATACCACGAAGGGCGTTAAATTATATTCGACAGGTGTCAGTGCAGGATTCTTCACAAAAGTTATTTCTGCATATGCTGTTGGCGATACAACTGCCCCAATATATTTTCAACTATTGAAACACACTTGCAGACTGGTTTCGGGCTGTTTGGCCACTCGTCAGTGAAAGGTAGTGTATTACATCAACATAAAGTCGATGATTTCCGATAATTGAAAATCAAATTCCTTCAGAGTATCATTCCTCGAACTAACCTGAAGCATACAACAAACAACAGGTTTGTCGTCGCCCAATCTGCCTGTTAGAAATTATTACGAGAAATAAAGTTTCTACTTTATCTCTGACTGAATAAATCTTGTGAAACTTGAACCTTTGACGTAGAATAAATGCAGAACAATTACATGTGTTTAATATTATTGTGAGAAATGCAGTTTCTACTTTGTCTTTGGCTAAATAATCCTGTGAAACTTGAACCTCTGGCGTAGAGTAAATCCAAAACATGCACATTTTCCAATCACCAGAGCTGTTATACCCTTCGCGACGCGCGTTCCACCAACCTAGTTGGCATCTTGAGGAGATCTAGATAAAATCCAATTCAATTAGTTTTCGATAGATCGAAAACTAATTCAATTAGTTTTATTCATTCCTATCTTGGTTGGAGAAACGTGCGTCGAAATGAGTTCTGGTATTTGAGAAAAGTGATAGTTTTGGATTTATGCTACGCCAGAAATTCCAGTTTCACCTTATAAAATGACCGAATATTTTTTTCAATATCATTTGATGAATTGTGGTTGGTAATAAAGATGAGGCCAATAGCTAGGAACGTACCTACTGCAGCTTGCAAAAAAGCAAAAAAAAATTATTTGAGTCATAGTCCGTGATTTTTATTTTTGTCGTATTCATCACTCGTTATATTTAATTCCAGGACTCGGATGTCACGCAGATAGCTATAGCTGTCTGGATATGTTATTTGTCTCCTTATAAACACAAAGTCTTCTGGTTAAAGCCATATGTGGTGGTTGGCACCTGGAAGTGAATCCGCTTGAATTTTATCGATTGAAAAAGGCCTGTAAATATGAAATTTGTAAATTCATGTATGTTTTTTTAGAACGTACAACTAGACAACTTCTCGACCAGCTGGGCGGACGGATTGGCATTTTGTGCTCTCATCCACCATTTTCTGCCAGACGCTTTCGACTATCATACATTAACGCCAAAAGATCGAAGACATAATTTTGAACTTGCCTTCAAGGTTGCCGAGTAAGTTTAATTTTTAAGTGTATGATTTCATGCTGAATATTAATATTTTGTATTGAATCCAAAAGTAATTGTTCAACTAGTCTAATGTTCTCAATCTTTTTCGTAATTTTAGTTCATCTATGTTTCAGTGAAAAGGCGGATATTTTCCCTCTGCTTGACGTGGATGACATGATGGAAACTAGAAAGCCTGACTGGAAATGTGTTTTCACTTATGTACAGTCCATTTACCGACGTTTCAAGGATGAAGAAATATAGGTATTAATAATAGGAACTATTGTACCTACTCAGGATAAAAGATACATTTCTGAACAAATTTATAAATAATGTTACAAATATTTTTAAGCAAATCTCATACTGGGTACAAACATTATTTCTTGAATTATATAGAGTAAATGTAAATTTATTTTGTTTTTGTCTAATTATTTAGGTAGTTTTTATTGAATATCATAGGTAGATACACTGTGGTGCTTAAAATATTTATGGATTTGTTAATTTTCCACTGTGATTAGAAAATGTAATGGTCTAGCATCTAGAGAAAAAAAACTCTAAGTTAATCGTTATAAAAAGAGATATTTCTATACATTTTTTATCTTTCGTCTGTCCAGCTGTTTTTAAGTAGTTTTTGTATGAGTTTATATTGCATTATTTTATCTCCGCTTATTTATTTACTCACCTATATATTTAAGATGGGTTGTTGCTTTTGCCATGTTGTCGCTAATAATTACCAAATAATTCTTTGATTTATCTGATATTAATTGTCTAATTAATCCGTTTCCCATGTGCTCTAAATCACATATATTATATGAATAATTTATGAAAGAATCATAATAAAGAAATAATATTGATAACTTTTTTTTAATTGGAGCAAATACAAAATTCATCATGAGATAGATTTCTAAATTTGGTAAGCAATAGTCCAAAATCGCAGAACCGCCGTACCTATATCATTTTAACTAAGCTAATATGATGGAATCTATTCTTGTTGAAAACTAGAACCCAAACACAACGCATTTATGATCTAACACCAGACAGCGCTGTATTGATCCGCCGTTGGTCTCATCAGTGGTGTAACTCTGAACCACAAATGCTTTGCAGGCCTCAAGAGTTCTTGAAGAACAAATCTGACAGTGGTTGATTTATACCAATCCAAAGACCTCCCCCACCACTTGAACTGCGACCACTTCATACGACCTTGACTAAGTAACTTTCAGATTACATATGACTGAAACTGCGCCATGTGAACTTGATAAGCTATGTTGAAGGAATTCAAGGTCACACTTTTCATTCAAGCTTGATTTTCATCAAGGTCATTCAAGATCAAATCCCTTCTCAACCTTGAAAATCGCCCTCAAGTGACCTTGTGAAGTTTGAGCTTAAATATTGAGCACATCATGATGGGCAGTAGAGCGGCAGCAGCGCTATATCCTTCGTCTATGATATAATTCAACATTCCCCCACACCAACACGATTTTTAAATTAGCTTATGACACACCACCACTACTCGTAATGTCACATGAATTTGAATCGTGTACCTTCCTTTCTTGTGCTCGAAGTTCGGCGGTTAGGCATTCAACTTGTGTAGGTCGAATAGAATACTACTCGTTAAAAGTATACTCTTATTCACCGCTGTTGTATTATTGAAATTTGGGCAGCTTTTACGAGCAACTAGAAAATTGACTGCCTCCGTAAAATTCGTTGCTTCCCGAAAATTAACCTTCCCATCTATCAGAGGTAGCATTCCATCAACTACATTCCACCAACCACCGACCTTGAGATGATTTTGAATGATCAGGTGGGACTCCCCATAGGCTCAAGGTTAGATGGTTACTCCCTTTCGACTCTTTGTCTATGACATTGCAAGCCCACAACTCATTTCGACGTTTAATGATTTGACTTTGAAGGCCGATAACATTCCTTCGGCTTTGATATTCCAACCGATGGGCCTCTTTCACGCAGCACTCGACACACTTGTAACATGAGTGGGGAATATGATGTATAAATAATTTGTATCAGGAATAAAACCATATTCGGATGATCAATAATTATAATAGGACACAACAATTATTGATTATTTTATTCATTAATAGAGCATTTACATGTTAATATTATCAACACAATTTGAATAGAATTATTGTTTTATTTATTATTATCAAACATTCACATGGCAATCTTATCATAGTCAAACAGAGCCATTATGGGCTTTATAAGACAAAACAGCATCGTGAAGGATGAGTGTATATACTTTAGTGTGTGCTGGGAACTTGACTCTATTTTGATTTCGACAGTGATGACTTCATAGCAGGTTGGTTCATGCATAATAAGCTGATGAGTAAATTTCTTCTCGAAATCCAGAATCCAACGCTCATATGGGTATACTTCAGAGTTCAAATTCAAATGAACATTATGCATGTATGAATTTTGTTACATCCTTTGATACACTCTCGGATTGGTCGGTGTTTTGGGAGCTGACAATGATGTATCAAGGTCTTTCCAGACTATTGGTTATCTCCAGGCTTCATATATCTGAGGCTGTATCACGAAGTGTGGGTAATTTATAAAGATCCCACATACGATAGGCCACCTTCACATTAGCATTATTACCTACCACTTTTATATGCGGTTCAGTTGTTATAGTTTCTAGCGGTGTTCCGGCACAATATGTCTAATTCTTTATTCTATTTTACTGATTTCCAATTCTGCATTGGCTGATGAATGCATTTTTGAAGAAATTTTCTTTCCTTGAAGGTTGATACCATTCCTTCGGCTCTGATATTCCAACCGCTAGACCTCTTTCACACTTCGCTCACCACTCTACCGCTTGGTCGATACACTTGTAACATGGGTGGGACTAGATAATATTTACACACTATTTTAGATAAGTCCCAGAATTAATATTTACAACCTACTCTTGTAATAGATTTTATAAAGAAACTATTTTTCATTGATTGAATAGAACTGGCCGATACTTGATGAAAATCTATATTAAAACTCATTATTACAGTTTATTGTATGATTTTCACTATAAAGGGTCCAGTCATCACCCGAAGAGAATTATGGATACTAACAATCGAAACGTCGTGAAGTAACTTGGCTTGAAATTAATCAATTTTTATTCCATTTGAATTATTCAACTGTTAATTTTTTTGTTCAATTTTTATTTTATTGTAATTTAATTTCGGTATTTTTTGCTTATTCTAATTGTTATTTTAAACTGTTCATTTCATTTCTCAATTTCATTTGTTCTTTCAGGAATTTCAAATCATATTATATCATATTAGACAATGGAAGTCAGAACTAATGAAATTCACCTTGAAACATTGTCAACCAACTTCAAACAAATGTTGAACACTGGGTACGGACCCGGTACCATCGACTTGTTCCAAGGATATGAGAAGACTATGGTCAAGCTTAGCAAGGAAGAAACTCACCCCAGTTTCTTGTGCAGAGCAAGGGACAATATCCTCCCCAAAGGGAGGACAGAGCACTGATAAGGTCTCAAATTAATTACCACCGTTGGAAGAGGTCAACGATGATGTAGGATGCCACACAACGATTCGAAAATATTTGTCAAGATTGAAAGCATGTGCTTGAAGATTTGTCAAGGCATGGAGAATACCCACGACAGGAAGTGGGGAATGTTTTTTGAGGAAACTATGCCCAAATGCAGACCGGAAACTGGACAACTACGAAGCCACCAACGTCATCAATTCCTGCCCACGGATGTAGAGAAATCCTTTTTGTGGAAAGGTCTGAAATTTGCCATTGCTCCAACATCTGTGCCCACTTTGGAGAAAATTACTTCGGTGAAATCCACCAGTTCCCTTATTGATCAGACCGAGGCAGAAGAATTCAGATGGAATATCAGAGAACACCATCAAGATCCTATCTACAGATAACTACTGTTGTGATGAATACTGACCTCTACGAAGAGAAGATCGAAGATGTTCTTCACGAAGATTGTACGGGACCCTACTATCAATTGAAAGGAAGTTGTACCAGACTTTAAAACACCAAATCTATTTTTCGTAAAAGGAGAGATCATCGCTAACACCGCATCACAGTAACTTGTATGGACTATCCAAAATCCGCTCAGACCGACTATTAGCTCCAGAGATTCACCTGCTCAAAACTGGTCTAGATTTTCCAATGATTACAACCACTATGAAGAAAAATAACATCTTTTGTGAAGCATTCGAGCCATTTCGTTGAATAACTAGGGGCAATCGAAGTCACAGAGCAAGATCTAATAATTGTTTCGACGTAGAAAGCCTTCACACCAACGTTTCTGTCGAAGAAGCACTTCAAATCATACAGTGGAAGCTATATGAAGACGAGGACCTGGAAGATACAACAAATTTACCTATAAAAGTGATCATGGAATTACTAGGATGGTGTGTACAGAACTGTTATTTCCAACTGAAGGACGATTTCTTTATGCAAGATGAGGGACTGCCAATGGGATCGCCACTTTCACTGGTTATAGCCACCATATATATGGAGAGGTTCGAAACTCTGGCCATTGAAGAAGCTCATAAGCCCCGAGTCAGAACTAGACATTTCTCTGAAGCACATCAATAGCGTTACACCTTTCATCACCTTCACAATGAAGAAGGAGGCCCACAACGAATTTTCATTCTTAGACGTATTGGTGATAAGGACCGACACTAAGTGGGAAACATCTGTATACCGAAATGCCATCCACACGGACGGTATCTGAATTACGAATACAACCACCATCAAATATTTTGAGGTTATCTTTACTAATTTTGTGTTTTGAATCTTGAAGATGTGCGTACATTGTAGATTTTTTGTCCAAACAGACATGTTCACGCAGCCTTACGTCAGAATTTCTACACTTATCTCGTGATTCGTCGGGGTGGGCCAGCACATTGATAAAAGAAGGAAACACACTTAGATAGGGATGTTTCTATTGAAACATAAATGCAATATATACACCACTTATGAACTTTATAAAGATATTATTACAGATAATAATAAAGATATTATATTAAAACAGACATTTACTAACAAAAAACACATCAGTCACTGTCGCTGACTAGCGAACAACTGCCCTTCGTCCTAATCGCATCAATCTATCTTCGACCGAGCAGGATTGCCACTTTCCATTACTGTCCGAAATCCTCGATAGATTTCCGGGCGCACTACACTACTCCCCTATTCAATTTGAACTTGATAAAGCGATAATTAAATATACATATCAATAAACTACTTCTAACAAATATTACTGGAGTTTTTTCCCAACACCAAATCGCTATTTTTAACACCTCGGCACGTGTTTCGATCATCAAGTGATCATCTTCAAGAGGAAGATTAAACTAGAAACTATCGCGAAGCTAACGCTATTTATGCTATATAGATATACCCTAAAGGTAAACCCTACAGGTGTACCACCCATACAGGTATACCACCCTAATTAATTTTACAATTTTGCTTCTCCATTATTTTACAATATATGTTTAAATGTTATAGCTGTATATAAAACAATTTTCAGCTATATAAAAATTAATTTCACAATATTGCCTATCTGAATTTATTTTTGCAATGTGTCCTTCTGTAGTAATCAGTAAACCCAACAATATTATTTTAACAAGCTATATAGTATGCTATTTGGTATTGGTCCGTCATCGTTATTCATAATATTATTGTGTTTACTCATTTCCACACTCTCATAGGCATATAGTTGCCTGTTGTTGTTAACTTGTCTAACTAATCTTAGTGAACTGAAGTCTATGGAATGGTTTTGTTGCAAAATATGATGGGCGACTGCTGATTTTTCAGGTCTTCCATATTTTAAGTGTGCTATGTGTTCCTTATATCTTACTTTGATAGATCTTTTTGTCTGTCCATAATATTTTGCATCGCAGTCCTTACATTCAATTTCGTAAATTCCAGACTTTTCCGAATTCTCGACTTCGTCTTTTGGACTTCCGAAAAGGCTCTGTAGTGTATGACGAGTTTAAAAAATCACCTTCATAACTAGTTCCTTGGAAATATTTCCAAAGTTCTTCGTATATTGGTGGTATGGAACTGAGATGTATTTATCTTGGTTTTTGTCCTTTCTGAAAGTCGAGTTTTCTTTCATTCTTAACCTAAACTTTTTCTTTCTTATTGTCATCTACAATACCCCTCGAGAAACCGTTAGTGGCTGCTATTTCCTGCATTGTACGTCTTTCTTTTGTGAACCTAAGTAGATGAACAAACGTGTTCCGAGCACAAAATCCCAGTATTTTTTATGGAGCTAAACTTTTTGCAATTTTTGGTTCAAACAGGAGTGGGGTAAACGTGTGACGTCATCGACGCAGTATGGAACAAGTATCGTAGCGATTCAAGCATGGAACTCGGCCCCCTTAGTACTCAACATCATCGATCGGCACCTCTTGCGACTCCGCCTCACCCCTCGGCCTCCCTTGTCACGTTCCAGTCACGTGATTCTAATTAAAAAAAGTTTATAGTTATAAGAATCGAACCCAGGTAGACATTGTCCTTAACCTCTACACCAACGTAAGATATTGAAAGTAACTGCGAATGTTGGGTACTTATAGCTTAAGTTTTGTCGAAACCGAAATTGACTCATTCATTATACTTGACAGGATTTTTTTGATTTCCGTAGACTGTCATCATCATTATCATGTTGAAGATAGAAAAATATACTTAGATTTGGGAAATAATTAATATTTCATGTTAAGATGTGTATGTGTGTGTTAGAGCGAGAGACGCGTGTGCGTTATCGATGCAAAGAGAGATGGAGGTGGTATCGAGGATTTACCGGAGTAGGATAGCTATGTTCCTTCTGCCTCATTCACTTCCGGTGTAGTCGGATGGTGAGTCGGATGGCGATGGTCAGTTGGATGGAGGGTCGGTGGTGGTAGGAAGAGCAAGAACAACCCCAGCGAGGTTTATTAGGGTGCGGCGGCGCAAAGAGCAATTCTTGCGTATGTGTGGAGGGTTGTTGGTGGTGTAGGTGTGGAAAAGAATGACAAGTGACAGGGGCGCTGTGACAGGAGTTTGGTTGGGGTGCAGGTTATCGGTATGGGTCCTTCATTTGGAGGTGGGTCCTTGATTTGGGTCCTCGATTTGTGTCCTCGATTTGGGCCCTCGATTTGGGCCCTTGATTTGGACCTCGATTTGGACCTCGATTTGGACCTCGATTTGAGCCCTCCATTTGGACCTCGATTTGGGTCCTCGATTGAGGCATAAGAACAATTGAGTGTACAAGGTGTTGTTTCAAAACACATCAAATACAGGGTATGTACAGCGTTAAAGAAAAAACATGGCAGTCAAGCAAAAAACATGGCGGCGGGTATTCAGTGCAGCGTGAGGAAAAAACAAGGTCACGGACGTTGATGAAAAAAAAAACATGGCTGCCAACGTAATAGAAGGAAAAGATATGAAATACAGAGTGTGTACAGCGTCAAAGAAAAAAAAAGTTACTGATATCAACGTATACAGCGTGCAGCGTTAAAGAAAAAAAACATGACGTTTCGGTAAATACGACGAATTCATTTTAAACGAGGTGTGGTCACATCAAAAAAACTTACAACAAATCAGTTGGGGGGATCGTTTGGAATTGAAAAAACTCACGTTTCATTGAATGTTGAAGGCTGCATGGACCTCGATTTGACACACACATACATTTTCGTTTCATTTCAACTCAGTGAAAATATATCAAACAGTTTATTCGCATATTCACAAGTGTTATCACGTATCATTGATAAAGCCGTAGTAAACACGAAATGCGATAAGCCACATTGAAATACATCATTTAACGACATAAGACTATAATATATTTTCGATGATTTGGTCAGTCATATGAGTGTGAGAGAGATGGAGATAGCTTCGAACTGATCTATTTCAAAGATAGTAGTAGCGTTAACAGTTCGGTGCTGTCGGTTGTAGAGCTAAAGCATTGGCGACGTTGACTTATGAGACGTTGCCGGTTTTTGAAATCAAGCAAACATGAAAGGTTAGGAGGGTATGACGTTTCAACGTGCGATCCCCAACATGTCAGAAGCGTTGAAGGGATTTCGTGCAACGTTTCGTGCATCATCAGATGTGGTGAAGAATTGACTAAAAGAAAGGAACAAAACATTTTAAATATTTATTATACATTTTCATTCCGGTAATATATCATAAATCCATGTGTATAGAATATCTGCGTTTCGGAGGCTGCAATTATATTTGGTTCAACTGTGAATGTGATGCATACAGGGTGAGACACCTCCATTGTCGAATGTGGGAACCATCCACGATGTATTGTCATACTCCTCTAAATTCACAGCGTGTGTAGGTATATCCAACTCGTGAAATTTTGCAATTAGATAGTCACGTTTTTGATGTCCTCGCACATAAACGATATCGACATTTCGTAGATTTTCCATGAGGATGGCATCCAATTGATTATATTCCACATAGCCGGAGGAATACCTCAATCCATGAACGTTTCGCTTCAGGTAACAGACGGTACGACGATCTTCTTTACTCAACAGAAAAATGGTTTGTTTGGCAGCAATAAAAAGTTACTACACTGATTTCCAATCCTAATGGCTATCTCCTTAGGATGGAATTGTTGCTCGATGATGAAACCTTGAATATCTACAACAGCTATTCTCATGTTGACTCTGTGATTGATACTGAAACAAAATCACATCCTCAGTTCCATTTCTTGATAATTTCGCTGAGTGGGAGTTGCTCGATGACAGTGTCATGCACAATGATGCAATAGGCTCATGTATTTTGTGGAAATCCCTCAGATGATTCGATTTCAAGTTTTACATCAACACTGAAACTTTTGATGCTCTCATCCCGTCTGGAACAATCGATGACGAAGAGAGTTTTTTGTATGAAGTCGGCGGTATTGATGAGAGGGTTATGTTGATTAGTCATTTTGTAGCTCAGACCAAATCGTGCATAGTTGAAATTGGCTTGCAAAAAATTCATTTTCCCAAAATTCAGATGCATATTTCCTTTGGGGTGATTTTCACCGTTCAGAGTCAACGTTATATTGATGATATTTATATGGTTGAATTGCGTTGGATCATTGTTGACTTTGGTGTAATCACGATCTTTTTGGAAACATACAATAACATAGCGAGGGCTTTTGATAAACGAAGAAGTCTTGACGGCCCATATTTCATTTTTTGCACCTTGTGTGAGAGCAGGCAGCACATAGAGTACCCATTTTCTGAACGGTATGAGAATAGGAGTGTCGGCTTGGATATCTTTTAAAAGTTGCAATTTGATTTGATCATGAGGGAAGATTCGTTTAACTTTCAGTTCGATATTTTCAATTTCCAGCTTAACTTCAGTCTTTGATGCTACGGTACCAGCAGTCTCATCTATTTTGAAACAGTTGCTATCATCTCTAGCTCGTTCTAATCGGATGGTGTGTTTACCATAGGAAACACATTGATAATCATTGAAAATATTCAAGAAATGCTTGATAGGTATAAGTATGTTGAACGTTAAAGATGTAGTTTGAATGATGCCGAAACTCTTGGGATATGTCCATCCTGAGATTGCCAAGTGTTTGATATCTTCATCGGTGTAGGTGAGGAAGCCTCTGACAATACCAACAATTCCAACTTCACAAACCGCTTTACCATTTTGCTCATAGGTGGCAGACTGAAACATGAAACCACCAGCATTGTTCACGAAGGTCACTCGACCATCGCCCTTGGTCCTCTCAACTTTTCCGCTGATGAATAGCAGGCTATCGTACAAAGCATCATAGGCATCGGATTGATTAATGTTGATTTTAATGACGTCATTATTGCGAAAAGCTTTGACATATTGATAGTAGGTCCGCCATTCTACCTTTTATATGGACTCATCGTTTTGCGGTTTTCGGAAAATGTTGAACACTTGATTGGACAACATGATAGCCAAGAGATTCCAGGAATAATTTATTATCCGTTGACAGGTGATGATGTTTGAAGGTCTTGGTGAAGACTGACGTGGCGGTTGGTGATGAGTTATTCTTATAGATAGCCAGTACCATACTTTCGCTTCAATTCCAAGCAAATTATCATTTCTTCTTTTCGAAAATCAATGAGTCTGGAATGTTGGTCGAGCACTCGCAGCATAATGTTGTTTATCTCATCTCTATATGCAATAGGTAGATAAATGAGATAATTGGGTGTTTCGTCGATTGCGTAACCAGGATCAACATCAACAGCAAATTCGTATATCGTATGAGACGGTGTGTCGTTGTAGAAGGCTCCAAACGTAATGTTGCTATCTATATGTTTGGTACGTACTTTAATGATATCCACAGGTAGATCGGATACGTAATGCAAGTTAGGCTTGAGAAGGGTGGACGAAAAACCCAAAATGTGAGCCAAGCTATTTGCAGATCTGAAATCAATAGAGTGTTTCAGACAGAATATTTCACTCTTCAGCGTATTATTGTTCGGTTTGAGATAGAAAAATTCCTGAGGATTTTCCTTGTACGTTTTAGGTACAATATATTTGCTGACTAAAGCTTCAATATCACCAATTTCGTAAGATCCAGCAGGAATATCGATACTTTTCCGTTTAGTTTTGTCACCATTTTCGTAATGATAGAATTTCGTATCTTCTTCAATGTTCGGTATACTGTTGTACGAATGGAAACTGAGCAAAGATAAACTGTATTCGGAATCGGAATCCGATCGAATGGGTGGATTGAAATCGATGGAAAGTGTCGAAGAACGACTCGTTAGAGTAATATCATAGACATGACTGATACATTTCCCACATGTACACACCTTAAATAATGATTGAAACAACAATATTTCAAATCATTTATTCCTACAATAATAACAATCTCTTTGTGAGACCATGATACATTGCATTTTGTAGCGATTATGACGCAGCTTCATGTCGATAATGGATGAAACATGGTAAACAAATCTGCAAAGCGAATCGATGTTGGTAATCCTTTGGTAATTTGTGCCAGACATCCAATAATTCCCAAGGTTCGGCATTCCCAATTAAAAAGTCAATCGATAGAGTTTTCAGTTCAGCGTCGGGTAAATCCCGCAAATATTTATGTCTTGGCATTATGAAGTAGAAATTGTAGGCACGAATGTCCGCAATTACTCTGATCAAGCTACCCAATGAGTGCCTGCATTCAATTGAGAATCCGAGTTCAAAACAGCACATTCTCACAGCCGAGGACTACAAGTTGGCAACGTATCACGCATAAAGACTCCACGAAAATGTGATATTTTCAATTGACGGGCACATTTTTCAATTTCCGAATCATATAATGCTCTATGGGGTAGTTTCAACCGGAGTTTTTTTTTCTTTCTCAAGTAAAGACCTCGTCCTTTGCGTTGATGTTGTTTTTTTAGAAACAAACCATATCCTCGCGGTGTTTTGCGCAGGTACAAACCGGAACCCAAATGTTCCATAGCTTTATTGTGACGTTGATCTTCTTCGAGTTTCTTTTTGGCATTTTTTGCATCCATTACGGATTTTGCGATGGCGCTCGCTCCCCCTACCAAAAAACCAAAAGCTGAGAGGCCTGCAAATATGGATATGAGTGGAAGGATTCCTCCAGATTTTGCTTCGAATGGAGTTATCCTAGGTATACGTATCTTCTTACGTCCTCCAGCTTTATGAATAGACATTTTTGCCGCCTTGAGAGCGGATGCCGCGGATTTCTTTACGTCATTCGTCGTAGGCTTCCAATTTTCGATTATATTTTGCAAAATGCTGCGTTGAAATGATTTCATGCTTCCCATTCCTAATTTGCGTTTGGACTTCATGACTCCGGTGACGAAGAGAGCGCTCGCTTTCTCGCCAAGTGATGCCTCCTTAGATTTCACTCGTTGCCACGCCTTTCCTTCCAGATCTTTATCGGCTCGATGTCGAGCTTCAAGAGACGTATCTTGCGAATATGCCAAGTCGTGCTGTTTACAAACCGAGTCTAACGGATAATACCAGGACCACCTCGTGCAAGACGTTCTTGTAGTTTCGTACCAGGACCACAATACTGATAACCAGGTAAGTGTAATTCGAATGGCATAAGGACATTGATGGCATCTATTTGTGTCAGACATATTCTAAGATACCCAAACAACTTATACGTGACAACTATTGTTCAAGCAAGACAAAATGAATTCGAAACATGTATTCGATGAACACGTCTCCCCCGACATGTCTTTCGATGGATTCAAGAGAATGTGTGCCGAATGTTGGCGTGACAAGTATGGAACTTTTATCATTGTCAAGGAATATGATTTGAATAAGGGGCGATATCGAAAAGCTTCGACAAGTACATAAGTGTGTGTGAATAGAGATGGAAACGTTATTCGTCAATATGAAACCACTCAGTAAAGAAGTCGATGTTGTGCGCAAGAACAAAATTAATGAAATTTCAAAAAGTATAAGAAAAAAGTATCTAGCTCTGAAATTGGGAAAGTCTGAAGAGGATGAATCTCTACAAAAGTAGAGTACAAAAGGATATTGCTGAAATATCCAAAAAATCGATAGGCCATTTGAGACATGTCAAAAAGGAGGTGAAGGAGGAAATGAAGACGGAACCATTCGATCAATCTCGAGCATTTGAAGAAACACAATTTTTACCAATCGAAGATGTTGCAGAGACGACAGGAAAGAATGATGAGGTATTCCACGAGTCGCCATCACCGCCACCACCACCATCAATAGAAAATATTTCAGAGGAGAGTATGATGGAGTATCTGGAGCAATATCCACCCATATCACACAAATATGTCATGAAACACTGGGCTAAAGACGAGTCAATCGATAAAATATACGGACCAGTTTATGACGAGTCCTCTTCGAAATGGATTCTCGGTAGAAACTACATTGACTTTGATAAACGTGGTAATATTACAACTGAAGGACTCGCATTCAAAGGAACTCCAGGGCTATATAATTTGATATTTCTCGATGAACCTGAAGACTTCAATAAGGAGGATGAAGCCTCCTATAAACGTTTGTTGGAAGTAACACAAGCCCACCTGAATGCCAGAGGATCCATGAAGGGAACTCAAAAATGGAAATGGTTCGGCATAATAAGGCTCATGTTTCGAACACTTGATAAAGGTTACGATAGCAATGATGTTGTTGGTTCCAGCATTCTACAAACGAACGCCATCGATACTCATCGTTGGATATATAATGAGAAGCCCTTCGAGTATGTGTATTGGGATGATCCGAACGAGTTATGCGATAGATTAAAGCTACTTATAGTTTCGAAAGGCGCTGGAAATACGTCACATGACAATGAAATTACAGCTATATTCAATGAACTCAGAGAAGCCGACATTATTCAGTAATAAATCATTCAAAATGACATGTATTTTATTCCAAAGAATATAATGCGATAAATAATGCACTATTGACGTGAACATCGCAACAAAAAACTGTCAAAAATTTAATGCGTTTAAATGTACAGTTTTGTCAAAGCAATCGCATCGAAAAAAAAACGTATTTTTCAAACCATCATTTCGTGCAAAAACCCATATAATTCGCATTGTAACATGCTACGAAAAATAATGCAAAAAAGACATGAAAATCGTGTCAAAAAAATGCCAAAAATTTGATGCGATAAAACGTTCATTTTCGTCACAAAAAACGTATCAAAAAAATTCTAAAAGTTCAATGCGTTGAAACAACCATTTTTTGAACACCTTAATCGCGTTGAAAAAACGCATATTATTGGAATCATATCGATGTGTGTACATTTGCATCATGACTATTGACAAGTTTGGACGCAGCTCCAATAGGAAGCGAAAGTATTCTGCAACATCAGCAGTAGGCAGTGGTGGAGGTTTGCTACATACACCCGATGGCAACATCGATTTCGATAATTTGAAATTGTGTAATGTGAAGAGACCTACGAACGCATCAGATGCAGTCAACAAAGAGTACATGGATGAAGTTGAGAAAAACCTCACTACTTCCATAAGAAGAAGACTTTGACGAAAAAATGATTGAGTTTACGATGAAAGAACGCAATGATATGAAAAATTTTGAAGAATGATGTAAACGCACTAATCAACAATGAGGTTGATAAGTTAGATATTGAATTTGATAAAAAATTCAAACAGTTAACACCGACCTCTTTCAAACGACTCAACATGCTCAACATGTCACTACAATACATATAGCATCATGAAGGCATCAATGGCTTAACGTGTCATAAGAACGTTAAAAGAAACACTTTTCAAATATTTCAGTTTGAATGGCACTTACAAATGGTTGAATGTCTTGCCTGAAATTACAAAATCCTACAATGATACGAGACACTCAAAGACGGACATAGAACCATCGAAAATCAACAAAGCCAATGAAAAACAAATCCTCAAATCGACATACAACCATCTGAAAATAGCTGGACCGAGAAAATTCAAGGTCGGCGATGTTGTGCCAATCAGTAAGGCAAAACACGTTTTTGAAAAAGGTTACACGCCCAATTGGACTACGGAATTATTCAAAATTATCAAAGTCAACATTACCAATCCCGCTACCTTTATGCTAGAAGATATACAGGGTGCACCTATCAAGGGTGCTTTCTATGGGGAAGAATTGCAAAAAACTGCAAATCCAGATATATATTTCGTGGAAAAAGTGTTGAGGAAAAATGGCAAAGAATGTATGTTAAATGGCTGGGTTTGGATAACAAACACAACAGTTGGATCGAAAATGTTGATTTTGTATAGAATCTTATGGAAAACAAGCACACTGACATTGTATTTGGAGTGCCTTTAGTGAAGAAATGGTGTTCAACAAACTCAATATCTGAATTCGACCACCAGAAGGATATTCAGTTTGAAAAATATGTCTCTGTAGTGGTTATGGTAGTGAAGTCAAAGTAATATGTGATGCTGATGGTGAAGATTATAACGAAACTCTGGGTGCAATAGACAAAGCGTTGATGCAGTACGAAATGGCTGCTCGGAATGAACACCAGTTGCTATTGATGACATTCCCCATGTCATCTTATGAAATTCGATGTGGTCTAAGTCCATCCAGAGACTTTAGCCCATGCATCATATTGAAGCAACAATTCTCTATTCGTTCCATCGATTCCACAACTTATGAATGGGCAAGTCTCATTGACATTCTGCAACAAGTAAAGGAAAATTTCTTCGATTCACAAATCGATGGTTATGTAGATGAATATGATCCAATCACAACACGTTGCGGGGACTACATATACGTCACACAGTACATCGGAAGTGATACCAAACAAGTTTCCATTTCCAAGGATACAACAAACGTGGAGCTGTTTCAACAAGATGTAAGCGATGTCCTGAACTCTCATATGGGGGTGCTGTCTGATCGTATCGCTTTGCTGGATGCCATAAACTTTTGTGATTATTATCGAGGTGTTTTCAATATAATAAAATCATGGTTACGTGAAAATTATACTAATTTATCTTTGGAAGAAATTATAGAAGGTTTTTGTCAGTCCTCATCTTTAGATAGTCTGTATGCTAATGCTTTACGTGAATATTCATTTTATTATAAACAAAAACTAGTGTATGATTTATGTAATAGATGAGAAGATATTAACTTTTTTTGTCGCTCAACAATCCTTGCCGCGGCAATCCTCAATTGTACGCATACAATCACATACTTTATGAATAAAACACATAGAAAATATAATTGTTTTTTCTTTTATTCAAAAATCCTCGTTCAAAAAATACAACAATGAAAAGCTTGGTGTTGTAGCGATTGTAAAATAGAAAAAAACATTGAGCTGTTACATAAGTATTTATTGATTAAGTAAAATATTATTGATAAATAAATGTAATTTTCTCCAGGAGTTCTTTTAGCTGGTGCAAAAGATCTTCTGCAGGGCATGGAACACCGAATAAATTCCAATTAAATTGTCCAACTTCAACTATTTTTCGAATGAACTCATTGTATTTATAGTACGTGTATTTTCTAAAAAAATACATGTGTCCATCAATGTATCGAAAAGCACCTGTGATATCTCCTGGAATTTTCGGAAATATATCGGAAATCCGTCCTCTGGTTGTTATTACACCAGGTGTTTCAATAGTTTGGAATATCACATTTATATCGGATGTTACTCGAATTGGATGATTTTCTTTGATTTCTAGGCTAGGAAATACTGCCACATAATATTCACGTTTATTTTTATCGAGTGCAATTATGTCGCCTGCTGAATTTAAAAAAATTTGTTCAACAAAAACGTTTTCACTCATATAATCAGAAATTTTCTCTGGTTTCGCAGGTATCAACATCTCATTCAAATCCAGCTTCCATAAATATTTGTTGTAACCTACATATAGTCTGTGATTTGGAAATTCTGGAGCTTTTGCCAAAAACATAAAATCGGGGATTTTCACATTGCAAAGATTTTTTATTTCAGTCTCAGGGGTGTTGGATGTTTTCTTCGTTATTTGGGGAGTATTTGTCGTCGATGTTCTGTCCGTTATTTGTGGGGTATTTGTCGTTGAAGTAGAACGATGAGTTGTTTTTACTGTGGTGGTATTATATCGACCATATAAAGATTCAATGGCATATAAGTCATCTCTTCCTAATTGAATTTTTTTTTGTTGGTACCAAGGAAACATAATGGAAGTTTCTTGGTTGCTATGCCCCAATCCAAGTACATGCCCAATTTCATGAGTTAGGGTCATGAGAAAATTCGTACCTCCGTTTCCATCAAGATCCACGATTTGTCCCTGTCTAAATGAATTTCTGTGCATAAATCATCCGAAGGTGGATAAGCATGAGCTAAAACTCTCCCAGGCCCATCAAATTCAGATTCACACATTCCATTTCCCATGCAGCCTCGGCGTAATAAATGTCTTCTTTGCACCAGCGATATAGTTATATCAGGTTTATCGATTTTCGTCAAACGAACATACTTGAATTTGAAATCAGAAATATTCCCCCATAAACTGAAGGCTTTTTCAGCATTAAGCGTCATTTCGGGGTATGCTTGCGGAAAAGACCATTTGATATATGTTTTGTTCCATTTACCTTGAATCGTGAGAGCGTTTTCAGCGATTACACATCTCGGTCTTTAGAGCAAACTCAGAGTATCTGAATTCAATGTACCATCTATGGAAAGATTATATTTCTCTCGAAAACTAGTCATAGTCGATTCAAAATCTATGAGAGACTTATTGTTTTCGATGTAACCATATCGAAATAGATACTGCAACATTTCTTCTTTATTCGTCACATTTTCACAAGTAGTGAAGTACGGAAAAAATATGAGTGCCCACCACAACATTTTGAAACAATACTGAATTCCCAAGTCATTTTTCCACTTTTATGTATGGTAGTTGTGAGTATGTACGGGCGAGATGGTAATGACGCCAGCATAGGGTTACAGAAAAAACATGAAGCACTTAGCTGCAACTTAGTTGATGAATTTTGAGACACCCTGTACGCTTTGAAGTGATGTTCTTAAATGATGAGACACACTGTATATCTCGATGGCAAACATATTTTTGGTGCCTGGTGTCGACGGTGTCAAGTAGTTTATCGCATTTCCTGTTTACTACAGCTTTATCAATAATACGTGATAACAATGAGAATATGCCAAACTGTTCAATATATTTTCTTCGACTTGGAATAAAACGAAAATGTGAATATTCAAATGTTTATTATTTGAACAAAATCGACCATTTCTTATAAAATTCCATAATTATTTCTTGTGCAACTCTAATCATGCTAATATCGTACACACTATAATGAAAATTCTATAAAACTCAAATTCGATTTGCGACTTCTTCAGCGTTGCATGCTCTGGAACAAATTCCACCGTTTTCGTATCAATTTCCGAAGATCTTGGAATATCAGCCTCAGTTTATGCTTGAACGGGGTATTCTTTGGCACTTTGCTTACAAAAACTGCCAACTGGTTGTCATTGACAAATTTTGAACTCATCAATTTCCATTGCATCCATTACCGAAATTATTAGGCTTCAAACATATTGCCATGTATTTCACGCCCTTTGGTACGTTCACATACAAAACGTTATTTATTATTGCAGTTAAAAGCACAAAATTCATTTTCAGCATTGGCGGTGACATTATCTATGCTGCGAGGTTGAATTCTTCGCAATGGATATTTCGTTTGAGGTACTTTTCAATTGAACACTCTGTCTTGAAAATCTAAATCATTCAGCTGCTTCGAAACAATTTTCTTTTCTTCGACTTTCCGTTTGTATTCTTCAGATGACATTTTATCACTGATTATTTCAACTGTTGAACAATATTAACATACTTTCAAACAATGATATTACTCCCTTCCACGATACCGCGTGTTTTCATTTCCCCACTCCCCCCCATTTACCACCTAACATTTGGCAACGTTGCACAACCGAGTCAAATATAATTACAACATCCGAAATGCAGATGTTCCACACAAAAGACTACCTAAATGATGGAAAATGCATGCTAAGACTACTTAAATGATGGAAAATCCATGCTACATACTTATAATTTTCATTTTTTTTCATTTTCATGTTCTCCAATGAAAATTGTGGCGTTAGAGTACCCGCAACCCCCTGCCATCTTCAATAATAACAAAGTTAGCTCCCTATGCTTTCAACACTTTTGCAAATGGCTAATTATGTTTCTTGACATCGAAACGAATCCATTGATGTCGAAATTACCGGAATCGAACGACCGGAAGTGAAAACAGGAAGTGACCATTTTATTGTAGATTTGGACTCTACACGATATGGCCATTCCGAATTCATCATTACTTTGCTTCCATCTCAATTTTTATGAACCGGAAGTGTTTATTTTTCGATGAATCGTACAGATCAGAAACTTTGTTATTTCATATATTTGACACATTCATCAAAGACAAAATGCCTGACATATCGAATCCCACAAAAAATATTAGACCTTCCTAACCTTTCATGTTGGGGGCGCGCCATCTATGTTTTTTCTCTGTCATCTCCTGATGATGGATGTTTTTTCTTGCATATTGATAGCCATGTTTTTTTCTTTACCGTTGTATAATCCACTTAATTTCCCCCGCCATGTTTTTTCTTTGATGCTGGACGCCATGTTTTTTTCTTTAATGCTGGACGCCATCGTTTTTCTTTGAACGCTGCACACCCTGTACACATTGATGTCAGTCATGTTTTTTTTTAATGCTGGACGCGATGTTTTTTTCTTTAACGCTACACACTCTGTATATCACGATGGTAGTCATGTTTTTTTCTTTAACGCTGCAAAAATTCATACGTTCCTTGTTAGAAAAGCGACAACGCCTCATAAGTCAACGTCGCCAATGCTTTAGCTTTACAATCGACAACACCGAACTGTTTACACTACTACTATCTTTGAAATAGATCAGTTCGAAGCTATCTCCATCTGTCTCACACTAATATGACTAACCAAACCATCTCACTTACACACACTCTTGTGTTGTTAAATGATGTATTTCAGTGTGGCTTATCGCATTTCCTGTTTACTACGGCTTTATCAATAATACGTGATAACAATTGTGAATATGCGAATAAACTGTTTGATATATTTTCACTGAGTTGAAATAAAACGAAAATGTATGTGTGTGTCAAATCGAGGTCCATGCAGCCTTCAACATCCAATGAAACTTGAGTTTTTTTCAATTCCAAACGATCCTTCCAACTGATTTGTTGTAAGTTTTTTTGATGTGACCACACCTCGTGTAAAATGAATTCGTCGTATTTACCGAGACGTCATGTTTTATTTTCTTTAACGCTGCACGCTGTATACTTTGATATCAGCAACGTTTTTTTTCTTTAACGCTGTACACACTCTGTATTTCATATCTTTTCCTTCTATTACGTTGGCAGCCATGTTTTTTTTTCATCAACGTCCGTGACCTTGTTTTTTTCTCACGCTGCACTGAATACCCGCCGCCATGTTTTTTGCTCAACCGCCATGTTTTTTTCTTTAACGCTGTACACACCCTGTATTCGATGTGTTTTGCAACAACACCTTGTATACCTAATTGTTCTTATGCCACAATCGAGGACCCAAATCGGGGTCCAAATGGAGGGCTCAAATCGAGGTCCAAATCGAGGTCCAAATCGAGGTCCAAATCGAGGGCCCAAATCGAGGTCCAAATCGAGGACCCAAATCGAGGCCCCACCTCCAAATCAAGGACCCATACCGAAAACCTGCACCCCAACCAAACACCTGTCACAGCGCCCCTGTCACTTATCATTCTTTTCCACACCTACACCACCAACAACCTTCCACACACACGCAAGGGTTGCTTTTTGCGCCGCCGCACCCTAATAAACCTCGCTGGGGTTGTTCTTGCTCTTCCTACCACCACCAACCCTCCATCCAACTGACCATCGCCATCCAACTCACCATCCGACTACACCGGAAGTGAATGAGGCAGAAGGAATATAGCTATCCTACTTACCGGTTGCTAGCGCAAGCAAGTGTTGCCGGTTGTACAAATAAATCGTTGTGTATGGGGCAATGTAGCGTTGCCGGATACTTAGATTTGGGAAATAATTAATATTTCATGTAAAGATGTGTATGTGTGTGTGTTAGAGCAAGAGACGCGTGTGACGTAATCGATGCAAAGAGAGATGGAGATGGTATCGAGGTTTTACCGGTTGCTAGCGCAAGCAGGTGTTGCCGGTTGTACAAATAAATCGTTGTGTATGGGGCAATGTAGCGTTGCCGGATACTTAGATTTGGGAAATAATTAATATTTCAGTAAAGATGTGTATGTGTGTGTAAGAGCTTGAGACGCGTGTGACGTAATCGAGGCAGAGAGAGATGGAGATAGTATCGAGGTTATACGCTGCCAATGCCAGCATGGCAGGTTCGGCGTTGCCGGTTGTACAATAAATCATTGTTTATGGGGCAATATAGCGTTGCCGGTTTGAAAATGAAGGGTTAGGAATACGACTGTGTACGAGATGTCTCAAAATACGTCATTCAAAGAAAAACACATGACGTCGAAGTGTAAAGGGTGCGTCAAAATATACCATTTAAGAAAAAATATGTCAGTTTAACAGAATTCTAGCATTCCACCATGCCAAAAGGGTACTCGTATTTTTGTTAACCAAGTTAGTATCATAAGGAGAAAGATGACACCCAAAAGTGTCAAAGTCTACGTTGTGGACTCAACGTGAGGGCAATGGGGGAGCGAAGTAATCGACAATGACATGTCAAAATACGTTGTTTTGCATAAGTTTCGAAGGAAAACGATGTTCCTTTCGTCGTTGGTAAATAAAAATCAGTAATAAAATGGCATTCAGAGTATACAGATGTAAAGTAGAGGAATTTGAGAGACGTGTCCAACATTTACGTCAAGATATTCAATTATATGAGGAAAAGAAAGAGGTTCTTAAGCAGTTGAATAATTTAGACATTCAAGACAAAGTGTTCCAGCCTCAGAGTGTACAATATGTCGTCAACGATGCTGAAAAACAAATTTTGTACTTCCGACTACAATAATTTCTGTTCAATATGTAAACGTACCGAATGTGGGTGAAATTCCAAGGAAATATGCGTGAAGGCTGGTGTTTATACATGTAAACAATGGAAATCGATTCGTTCGACATCAGTCAATGAGGGTCAATTAGCAGTATTTGCGCAGGCGCAATTCCAAAGAATATACCATTCAAATGTGAATTGAAGTTGATATTTCAAGATCTTCGTCAGTTAGATACAAAAAAAACTGTTGAATTTGTTCCAGAACACGCAACAAGGCTAGAGAAAAAAAAGTCACAAATGGAATTTGTCGTTTATAGAGTTATCATAGAATCTACGATATCAGGATGTATTCTAATTAGACTTGTACAACAATTATGAAATTCAATTTTAAAAAATGGATATTTGGATTGAAACTGTAAAGTTTTTGTTTTATTTCAAGTTGGTAAAAATGTATAATATGGGTATGCAGAATTATCGCTATCACTTATCGATAAAGCCAGACACGTGGCTCAAACCGACGAAACGAAGGCTCTTCGTTTGATTTCATAATATGTCATCACCTATTTTCCTATTCTTACCCAAGGTGACATTGATCACTGTCAATGCTGAATTAGCACCCAGAGATATGCAGTTCTCAAAGCGACGGAACAAAGGCTCTTTGTTTGGTTTTGAAATATGTCATTATTTATTTTCCTATAAATACCTCCTGCGCGGCGAAATGATGAGTAAGTTGTATCAGTTGAAGGTGATACCAGTGACAAGTGCAACTATTTCATCTTAAAGTAAGTGTTTTTCATGCTCACTTTATGAATTTTTATTGAAAGAATTTTTTATACGTTTTTGACTTTTTCTCAAATGAATTTATACAAATGTAATTTAATTCAAAGGTGGTGAGAGTTGTTGTTGAATTATCATTAAACTTCCAAAATTTTACTCAAATTAATCTACTTGAATGTTTTTTATGATTTGAGGGTTATCGTTTTTGTTTCAATTAATTTGTTATACAAAACGGTTTAGAGGTAATTACTTATTCCTCAAGTCAACCCTGGACTACTATTTTCATCCTACATATATCAGAAGATAAGAAATGACAACTGCTAATGTTTCTCAATCTTTAATAATGAATAAAAGATAAGAACTGGTAATTGCTGACATCCATTTTTCTCGAATACTATCTCTTATAGTAATTATTGTATCGCACAATTTGTTTTGATGTTAGATGGCAGCCTCATAACCGAGAAAGCTGAATAAGAGTTTTTCTCATATTTTATCTATTTGCCTTTGACAATGCCATAGCTTGTCTATATACACATTCATAATGTAGTAAACAGAAGCTCATTTTGTGAGCAGCTAGATGAATAAAACGCATAGTAAGTTACGAATAACTTTCATTCATGTTGTCGTTTATTGAGAGAGTGTTCGTATAATTTGAAACATTGTTTTTTTATTTTTGGTTTCTCGCAGGTGGATTTCCTAAAATTCAAGTTCAGTCGTGGAGAGGGAACCAAATAACAACAACAACAATTTGTTACCACACCGAGTGACGGAGCAGTATCTTTGTTCAATATATGTATAGAGTTTGTGGTTGTATACAATATTTTTTGTTCGACTCAAAAATTTTTTCATTCATAAATATGATCCGCATAAAGAAGTGTTTTCAATATTTTTTGTTTGTCCAGAATATATGTTTTAAATTCGTTATTTTGAATGAAAGTTCATTTTTTCAATTATGACTGTAGCTCGCTCATTTTTCACAATCACTCCATGAAAGACATTAGCCCCACTCTTGAATTTTAGTTTTCTTTGGTGTATATTTGCAATGAAAATCAAATTTATTTCAGAACACTACATCAACGCTTCCAGCTTCCATAACCATCTCAACAGTGTCCACAGAACGAGATTCAATTCTCTGCAGCTTCCAAAACCGACCCACAATTTCATTTGTGAACAAAATATCGGTGAGTCATGTCAATAATTAAAATGTTGAATAATAAACGTATAGGCTCGGGTTTGAAACGACGAAGCACCAGGGTAAAGTGGCAAAATGTTAACAATGTTTTCAATAGTAGAGTAACAACGGGGGTAATCATCAATTTAATTCATAAAGATCCTAAAAAGTTTCTAGACGATGTTTTTTCATCATTCAAACGTGAGATTTCCAATATTTTGAAACAAATGTCATTCCTCAAAGTCAACTTTACATTATCAGGGGATTTTATTAAAAAATCGAATGATGGGAATATTGTTGATCGCAAATATTTCAGTACACCAAATAAAGTTATCGATTCAAGTACGGACTTGGCTGCTTGGTATAATGAAAACGCTGTTGATGTTATATTGAATAAATTAGGCGAATTTGAAGAACAACTGTCGTGTTGGCTTTGAGTAAAATTCTTTTCTTGGAAGTAGCAATTAATAAATATGTGATTGGTAACGGTTCTTCTTTCATTCCACTGCCGCAAGAAATCGCAAGGAAGCAGGAATGCATTAATGTACGAAACGATGACGAAATGTGCTTCTTTTGGAGTATTATTAGCGCCTTGTATCCTATAGCAATAAATCCACAAAAAGTGTCAAAATATCCAGACTATTCTACAGTTTTGAAAACTACAGGGCTGAATAATCCAATGGACTCACATCAAATTTCCAAATTTGAAAAACTTAATAATATTTCTGTTAATGTTTACACTTTGGAATTGAATCAAGTAAAGGAAAAATCATTTTATATAGTAGTACCTGCCAGACTCATGACAACAAAACGAGACAGACATGGTAATTTGTTATTAATTCAAGACATATATTTTTCAAAATTGAACGATTATGAGGCTCCACCTATTGATGACGATGACGAGACTGAAATTAAATTCCATGTCTCGATTATTAAGTAAACAATTGTACAAAAATGGAAAAAAAAATTATTTTGTGATAGATGCCTCAATTATTTTTCAAGCAAAAATTGAATGATTATACTGTTTTGTGTGAAAAAGTGAATGATTATAAAATTTCCTACATACGATTATGTGGTATTTCGAAATTATGTTTATAAACAAAAATGTCCGTTTATAATTTTTGCTAATTTCGAGTCACTCTTAGAAAAATGTAACGAAAGCATATCTAACAAAACTACAAAATACCAGAAACATATACCTTTCAGTGCAGGCTGCTACTTCAAGTGTTCCTTTGACGACAGTCTCTTTCATTTCAAAAGCTATCGAGGTGAAGACTGTATGAAATGGTTTGCCGATGAGTTGTCTGATATTGCAAAATTTGTTGAATCCAAAATTAAGAATATTGAGCCGATGACAGTGCCTTTAAATAATATCGGTGCTGCAACGACTTGTCATATTTGCGAAAAACCGTTCGCCCCCAAATATGTTATCGTGTACGATCACGATCACTATACGGGGGCGTTCTGCGGTTTTGCCCACCAAGCCCCCTGTAATGTCAACTTTCGAAAATTATTCGTGGTACCCATTACTTTTCATATTCTTTCAGGATACGACAGTCACTTCATTATCAGAGATATCGAAAAAAAAGGCTGTGTGAGCATACTTCCCTCAAATAAAGAAAAATACATTTCCTCTACACAGAAAGATGCTGAAACTAAAATTAAATTTCGATTTATAGATTCTTTACGATTCATGGGAACATCGTTAGATGAATTAGTATCCACATTGGATCAAAATGATTTGGAAATAAAAAAAAAGAATTTAGTCATTTAGATGATGAGAAATTCGCTCTTCTCACCAGGAAGGGGGTATTTTCATATGATTATATAGATAGCATGGAAAAATTGAACATCACCGAGTTACCATCACGAGAAGAATTCTATAATAAATTAAATGATGGATACATAACAGAAGAGAAATATGCTCACGCACAAAATGTTTGTGAATCATTCGAAATCACAAATTTGGGATCGTATGCGGACCTATATTTCAAAACAGATATTTTATTACTGGCAGATGTTTTTCAAAATTTTCGACAAAAAAGCATGGCAACTTACGGGTTGGACTCCGCATGGTATTATACTATGCCTGGGTTCACGTGAGATGCCATGTTGAAGTATACGAAGTGTAAATTACAAATTTTAAAAGACATTGACATTATTATGTCTGTATAAAAGGGGATAAGGGGCGGAATATCGGTTTGTTCAAATAGATATTCTGAAGCAAATAATAAATATATGGAAGCATACAATCCCGAAAAACCTTCAAAATATCTGTTATATTTAGACGTTAATAATTTATATGGGTGGGAATTGTCAGAATTTTTTCCTTACGACGGTTTTCAGTGGGTGAAAAATTTTGATAAAGATGTAACTGAAATTCCTGACAATGCTTCAGAAGGCTACATATTGGAAGTTGATTTGGAATACCCTGAGAGATTACATGATTCACATAAAGATTTTCCGTTTTGTCCAGAGTATCAAGCACCACCAAATTCCAAACAAAAAAATTAATGGGCAACTTGAAACAAGTATTGAAAAACGGTTTGATTCTAACCAAAATTCATCGAGTTGTGAAATTCTAACAATCTGCATGGCTGCGTCCCTACATCGAGTTGAATACTCGTCTAAGGGCTGCAGCCACCAGTTCTTTTGGCAAAAATCTATATAAAGTAAATGCCATTTTTGGGAAAACGATGGAAAACATTCGATTACACAGGGTGGTCAAACTTGTGAATTCCTGGAATGGTCGTTATGGCGCCAAACTTGTTTTCAATAAACCTCTGTACATCGAAATGGCAATTTAAGATATTTCAAAAACATGCATGTTTGATTTCCATTACGATTTCATGGTGCCCACTCTAGGTATAGAAAATTGCAAGTTAATGTATACAGATACAGATAGCTTCATCTACGAAATAACGTGTGAAGATGTCTATTCAGAACTCATCAAATCGGAAGTATCAAAATTTGATACTTCCGATTATTCTCCCGATAATAAGTTTCAAATTCCACTTGTGAATAAAAAAATTCCTGGGTTAATGAAAGATGTAGCAAATGGTAAAATCATCACGCACTTTGCAGGGTTACGTTCCAAAATGTACACCTACAAAGTGGAGGGTGGAAAAGTTATCAAAAAATCAAAGGGAATTCGATATAATGTAGTCAAAAATAAAATTGATTTTAAAGATTATATCGATTGTCTCAGAAATTTTAAAGAAAAAATATGTGAGCAGTTTACTATTCGATCATACGCTCACAACGTTTTCAGTATCAAGCAGGTGAAAATAGGCTTGAGTCCACACGACGATAAACGAAAATTAATCTCCAAATCATCTGACACTTTACCTTGGGGGCACTATAGCTTGAAATGAGGTTATCATTTGGATTTGATTTCTATTGATGTGATTCATTGATAAGTTCTTGTTTGAATATGACTGATAGGTGTGTGTTACCCTAAGAATTTTCAACAGCTGTAGGAGACCACCAACTTTTCAAGAATTGACTGCAAACAGAAATATGTTTGAGTATTTCAGTTTTGGTATACTATTTATTATAGTACACGTTGATATAATTTGAATGAAATATATTGAAATTTTGTATACTCATTTATTGTTGTACACACACGTTGATAAAATTTGAATAAAATATATTTCGAAATTTTGGTGTTTTATTACATCAAACAACTTTTTGAAGCTGAATTTTTTTCACCTTATACATTAAATAAAACAAATGTTACAACATTTTCCCATTTATTACATAAATCATAAACTATTTTTTGTTTATAATAAAATAAATATTCACGTAAAGCATTAGCATACAGACTATCTAAAGCTGAGGCTTGACAAAAACCTTCTATGATTTCTTCCAAAGTTAAATTAGTATATATGATGGAATCGGCCGATACTTGATGAAAATCCATAACTAACGTATTCCAAAAACACTTTATTGTGAGATTTTCACTAAATTGTTTTACAAAAACGCAACACGTGTTTCGCCATACAATGGCTTCATCTGGCGTGTCTTTCAACTAATTCTACACATTCAATACTAAATATATATATGGTTTATGGAGTACCTGAAATCAAAGTACCTGTAAACGAAGTACCTGAATTTCAAGTAGCTGATATTTTACCTGAGTTTCTAACGAATTAAATTACCTGCACTCATGTTCCATTTTCACATTTGAAAAAATATATTCAGTAACGGAGAGTTATTGAGTTCTAATTGATCATTCAGTAAATTACCCGAATTCCTGAATCTATTGATTTCTAAACATTCTAGAAGATTAAGTTTCAAACTCTTCTCTTCTGAATGTAACACCTCGTACTCATTATTGAACTCATGTCCTTCTGCTAAAAGATGGATTGCAAATGTGGAACTGGTCTTTCTATTTACAAAACTACTTCTATGTTCTTTAATTCGTTGGAAAAATGTTCTTCCTGTTTGGCCAATATACAGTTTTGGACAAGAGCCACAAGTCAGCTTATATACTCCTGATCTATCCGACACCAAAGTTTTGTCCTTATTGTTTTTAATAAATTTACTTAGGTTATTATTCGTTCTATAAGCTACGTTTACGCCTTCTTTCTTCAAAAAACGGGCAATATTCCTGTTTGGTTCCCCCCACATATGTCAATATCTTATAACTAACGTTATCGCATCTTGAATATGGGTAGACCAGATCCATGGCTTGCTTTTGTCGTTTTTTGGAAAGAATGGAGCTTACAATATCTACCTTATAACCGTTATTAATCGCGATTTGTTTGATCAAATTCAGCTCTTTCTGGAAATCCCTATCAGACAGTGGAATATTCAATAATCTGTGAAGCATACTATTGAATGCAGCAACTTTATGCTGGTACGGGTGTGTGGAGGAATTATGTATGATAATGTCCGTGTACGATGGTTTGTGGAAAATTGCAAACTCATGTTTATTGTTATTTTTCGTAATGGTTAAGTCCAGGTAATTTATTGAATTATTTACCTCCCTCTCAGTGGTGAATTTTATTGACGGGTGGATGGAATTGGCATATTCAATGAACTTGCCTAATTGCCTATCTGTACCAGTAAAACATACTAAGATATCATCTACGTATCTGTACCAGTACAAAAAATTGTTGGCTAACTGATTATTATGGATTTCATACTCTATGTTATCCATGAAAATTTCCGCCAGTAAGGGACTCAAAGGATTCCCCATTATTAGTCCTTCATTGCATGAAAAGAATTCTCCGTCAAACTGGAAATAATTTTGAGACACACAAAGGGTGAGTAAATCAACAATCTCCTGTTTTATCAGTGGATTCACGTGGTTTTTGTCTAAGAGACACTCCACTAGTCCAATTGTTTCAGTTGGCGGGATACTGGGAAATAAATTTTGGACATCGAACGATATTAATTTTGAGTTATCTGGGAGGATTACGTCTTTAATATTATCCACTAATTGATAAGAATTATTTATACTAAATTTAGGCTTGAAATTGGTATAGGTTTGAATCAATTTAATCAGGATTTCTGAGATTTTAACGGTAGGTGCCGTTACGAACGATACCACTGGTCTAATCGGGAGATTGGTTTTATGTAATTTAATAAGAGAATACAGTTTTGGTGGTTGTGGATTCATGATCAATGCTCTACATTTATCCTTTCCATTCATAACCAATTCTATTGTTTTGAGAGTTTCCTTAACTTTTTTCTGGTACATAGTTGTCGGATCCTTCCTCAGAATCTCGTAGCTTCCTGAATTAAGGAAATCTAGAGTTTTTCCTATGTAGTCCTTTTTATTTAATGCAATAACCGTTCGACCTTTATCTGCTCTTGTAAAAATCACTTCATTATCTTTAACTTTTTGCTTGATTGATTTTGCAATTTTACTTTCTCTATCAGACTGAATTTGATCAACCGGTTCAGATTTCAAAATGTTTGCCGCAACATGTTTATTATAACTACAGGTACCTCTCAGAGCCAGCTCTGTTTCTATAACTAAACATTCTATGGTCGTAGAATTAATATATGGTTTTATGTTATGACTGAGACCTTTTTCTAATAATCTCGTTTCCTTCAATGCAAATTTTGTTTCGGATAGATTTACAAATCTGTCGAAAAACTTATGATTAGAATAGTTTTCCAAACTTTGGGCCTGTTTCTCGGTAAGTCTAAACTGAATCAATCGTTGGAGTTTATTCTTTTGTATCAGATATTTTTTATGAATTATATTTTCACGAGCATCTGTGTCTAAAGTTTGGAATTCTATATAATGCAATCTGAATAATAATTCAGAATGTATTACTTTCAAATAAACATTAAATATATCTCTCTTACAATATAGGAATTCTCTTTCTACCTTCATCCATTTGTTTCTTCCATGATTGATTGCTTCTTGGGCTGCTATACTTCTATTGTTGGTCTTCAGGGCGGTAAATTTGGGATGTACTCTGTTTTTTATACATTGGTTGAAAAACCAAATGTTTTGTGTCGTTAACGCACATCTTAGAATTAGTTTAAAAAACCAAATGGCCAAAAAGCCCGTAGGGGCTTTCTTCAGATATATGATGGAATCGGCCGATACTTGATGAAAATCCATAAATAACGTATTCCAAAAACACTTTATTGTGAGATCTCACAGATTTGTAAATCTATCCGACACAAAATTTGCATTGAAGGAAACGAGATTATTAGAAAAAGGTCTCAGTCATAACATAAAACCATATATTAATTCTACGACCATAGAATGTTTAGGTATAGAAACAGAGCTGGCTCTGAGAGGTACCTGTAGTTATAATAAACATGTTGCGGCAAACATTTTGAAATCTGAACCGGTTGATCAAATTCAGTCTGATAGAGAAAGTAAAATTGCAAAATCAATCAAGCAAAAAGTTAAAGATAATGAAGTGATTTTTACAAGAGCAGATAAAGGTCGAACGGTTATTGCATTAAATAAAAAGGACTACATAGGAAAAACTCTAGATTTCCTTAATTCAGGAAGCTACGAGATTCTGAGGAAGGATCCGACAACTATGTACCAGAAAAAAGTTAAGGAAACTCTCAAAACAATAGAATTGGTTATGAATGGAAAGGATAAATGTAGAGCATTGATCATGAATCCACAACCACCAAAACTGTATTCTCTTATTAAATTACATAAAACCAATCTCCCGATTAGACCAGTGGTATCGTTCGTAACGGCATCTACCGTTAAAATCTCAGAAATCCTGATTAAATTGATTCAAACCTATACCAATTTCAAGCCTAAATTTAGTATAAATAATTCTTATCAATTAGTGGATAATATTAAAGACGTAATCCTCCCAGATAACTCAAAATTAATATCGTTCGATGTCCAAAATTTATTTCCCAGTATCCCGCCAACTGAAACAATTGGACTAGTGGAGTGTCTCTTAGACAAAAACCACGTGAATCCACTGATAAAACAGGAGATTGTTGATTTACTCACCATTTGTGTGTCTCAAAATTATTTCCAGTTTGACGGAGAATTCTATTCATGCAATGAAGGACTAATAATGGGGAATCCTTTGAGTCCCTTACTGGCGGAAATTTTCATGGATAACATAGAGTATGAAATCCATAATAATCAGTTAGCCAACAATTTTTTGTACTGGTACAGATACGTAGATGATATCTTAGTATGTTTTACTGGTACAGATAGGCAATTAGGCAAGTTCATTGAATATGCCAATTCCATCCACCCGTCAATAAAATTCACCACTGAGAGGGAGGTAAATAATTCAATAAATTACCTGGACTTAACCATTACGAAAAATAACAATAAACATGAGTTTGCAATTTTCCACAAACCATCGTACACGGACATTATCATACATAATTCCTCCACACACCCGTACCAGCATAAAGTTGCTGCATTCAATAGTATGCTTCACAGATTATTGAATATTCCACTGTCTGATAGGGATTTCCAGAAAGAGCTGAATTTGATCAAACAAATCGCGATTAATAACGGTTATAAGGTAGATATTGTAAGCTCCATTCTTTCCAAAAAACGACAAAAGCAAGCCATGGATCTGGTCTACCCATATTCAAGATGCGATAACGTTAGTTATAAGACATTGACATATGTGGGGGAACCAAACAGGAATATTGCCCGTTTTTTGAAGAAAGAAGGCGTAAACGTAGTTTATAGAACGAATAATAATCTAAGTAAATTTATTAAAAACAATAAGGACAAAACTTTGGTGTCGGATAGATCAGGAGTATATAAGCTGACTTGTGGCTCTTGTCCAAAACTGTATATTGGCCAGACAGGAAGAACATTTTTCCAACGAATTAAAGAACATAGAAGTAGTTTTGTAAATAGAAAGACCAATTCCACATTTGCAATCCATCTTTTAGCAGAAGGACATGAGTTCAATCATGAGTACGAGGTGTTACATTCAGAAGAGAAGAGTTTGAAACTTAATCTTCTAGAATGTTTAGAAATCAATAGATTCAGGAATTCGGATAATTTACTGAATGATCAATTAGAACTCAATAACTCTCCGTTACTGAATATATTTTTTCAAATGTGAAAATGGAATATAAGTGCAGGTAATTTAATTCGTTAGAAACTCAGGTAAAATATCAGCTACTTAAAATTCAGGTACTTCGTTTACAGGTACTTTGATTTCAGGTACTATATAAACCATATATATATTTAGTATTGAATGTGTAGAATTAGTTGAAAGACACGCCAGATGAAGCCATTGTATGGCGAAAAACACGTGTTGCGTTTTTGTAAAACAATTTAGTGAAAATCTCACAATAAAGTGTTTTTGGAATACGTTAAATTAGTATAATTTTCACGTAACCATGATTTTATTATATTGAAAACACCTCGATAATAATCACAAAGCATCCAGCATAGCGATACGGTCAGAGAGCACACCAAGGTGAGTATTCAGGGTCTCGTTTACATCTCGTCGAAACAGCTCCATGTTCGTGGTGTCCTTGGAAATGGAAACTTGTTTGGTATTACTTTCGATGTACTGTGTGACGTAAATGTAATCCCCGCAACGTGTTGTAAGTGGATCATATTCGTCTACACATTCATCGATTTGTGATTCAAAGAAATTTTCCTTTATTTGTTGCAGGATGTCAATGAGGGTCGCCCATTCATAACTTGTTAAATTGATGGAACGAATGGAGAACTGCTGTTTCAAAATTATGCATGGGCTGAATTGATGTTCGTTTCGAGCGGCCATTTCTTATTGCTCCAACGCTCTGTCTATTGCATTCAGAGTTCCATTGTAATCGTCACCATCACTGTCGAACATTACTTCAACTTCACTACCGTAACCACTATCGAGAAACATTTTCAAACTGAATATCCATCTGTGTTTGCATGCGCTCTTATAGTTTCAGATCACGTGGTCCATTTCAGATATTGTGCGTTTGTTAAACACACAAATATTTCTTCACAAAAGGCCCTCCCAATACATTGTCAGTTTGCTTGTTTTTCATAAGATTCTATACAAAATCGACATTTTTGATCCAACTGTTGTGTTTGTTATCCAAACCCAGCCATTAAACGTACATTTTTTAATATTTTTTCCTCAAGACTTTTTCCACGAGATATATATCAGGATTTGCAGTTTTTTGTAATTCTTAACCATAGAAAGCACCCCTAATAGGTGCACCCTGCATATCTTCTAGCATAAAGGTGGCGGGGTTGGTAATATTGACTTTGATAATTTTGAATAATTTCGTAGTCCAATTGGGCGTATAGCCTTTTTCGAAAACGTGTTACGCCTTACTGATTCGTACAACATCACCGACTTTGAATTTTCTAGGTCCAGCTATCTTCGGATGAGTGTATGTTGATTTGAGAATTTGTTTTTCGTTGGTTTTGGTGATTTTCGAAAGTTGTATCGAGTGTCGCGTATCATTGTAGGATTTTGTGATTTCAGGCAAGACATTCAACCATTTGTAGGTGCCATTCAGACTGAAATATTTGAAAAGTCTTTCTTTCAACGTTCTAGTGGTACGTTCAGCCATATAAGCCTTAGTGATGCTGTACGGATTGTAGTGATTTATTCTCCATGTTTTTCCATCAAAGTTTGAAACTTATTGTTATAAAATTCTTCACCTTGATCGGTTTGTAAATTTTTTGGACAACGTTTCGTATGTGTCAAGATGTCTGCAAACATTTTAGTAATTTCCTCTCCAGTTTTTGATTTCAGTGGTCTAGTCCACACGAATTTCGAAAAACAATCGATGACGACTAGAATGAGTTTGAAATTTCGATTTTGGTGAGCGAACGATCTCATCTCAGCCAAGTCCATCTGCCATAAGTCATCTATTCCTTTGATAACTGTACGGCGTCGAGGATATTTTTTTCTAATTGGTTTATGTAGTTCGTTGACTAGTTGAATCTTGTCTTTGGAAGTCATGACGACTGATGATACCATTCGAAGCAAAATCTGGAGGAATCCTTCCCCTCATACCTATATTCGATGCCCTTTCAGCTTTGGGTTCGTTGGCAGGTGGAGCAGGCGCTATCGCAAAAACCGTAATAGATGCTAAAAATGCCAAAAAAAACTAGAAGACGATCAACGTCACAATAAAGCTATGGAACATCTAGGTTCCGGTTTGTACCTACGCAAAACACCTCGAGGATTTGGTCTGTTCCTAAAGAAACAACAGCAACGCAAAGGGCGAGGTCTTTACTTGAAAAAGCAAAGAAACTCCTACTGAAGCTACCCCATAGAGCATTATACGATTCGGAAATTCGAAAATGTGCCCATCAACTGAGAATTCCACATTTTCGTGGAGTCTTTATGCGCGACCCGTTGCCAACTCGTGGTCCTCGGCTGCGAGAATGTGCTGTATTGAACTTGGATTCATCATTGCCGTTTTCATTAAAAACGGCAATGATGTAAAATATTTTGATAGTTTCGGTAATATCAAACCTCCAATAGAATTGGTATGATATTTTGGTATAACGATTACATATTACAATGATCAGTATCAAAATATTGACCAGAGTAATTGCGGACATCTGTGCCTACAGTTTCTGCTCCATAATGTCTGCAAAAATGGTTGGACATAAATCTTTGCGAGATTTAACCGATGCTGAATTGAAAACTTTATCGATCCACTCAGGGACGCGCCGTCCATATGGGCAAGGTCGTGCGGCGCACGACGGCGCCAAGGCGTTAAAGGCGCCCTTTGAGTTGGCAAAATTGAATAAATATTCAATCCAAAACTGAGGATTTTTTGAAACTTTACAAAAAATCAACATAAAAAATGTTTCTACCAATACCGATGGTGGAATTTTATTACTCACCAATGCTGACCGGTGGTGAAATTTGAAATTAATGCTATTTAAACTACCTACTTACTTGTCTTCTCTAGAAGTGTAGGCGCCGCGCATTCCCGGCAAGAGTTTTCTTGTTTAAACTTGTAAAACGTTATCGGAAAGGCGAAGTGGCGAAGAAAGGCTTCAGTGAGATGCTGGTAGATGCCAAAGAATTGGCAACTGCCTTGGACGTAGATGCGAAATTCAAAAGTGCAGAAACCTTACGGCCACGAAGAATAAAAAAACAATTTTCCTATGAAAGTGGAGATCAGCCAATTGAAAACCAAGAATTAAAGTCAACTGTTTTTTTGGAATGCTAGATATTACTCTTTCATCTGTAAATGAGAGATTTGAGCTGTTATACTCCCATGCCGATGTTTTCAAATTTTTGTGGAATACTGAGGATTTCGGCAAGTATTCTGATGAAGATCAATTTAATTTTTGTAAAAAACTTGAAGAAGCGTTAACTGACAAAAATCGAAACGAGAGAGACATAGACGGAACGGAACTTTTAACCGAATTACAATTTCTACAAATTTGCGACGGAAAGGTAACATCTGTAGTAGAAACACTTAATTACATTGCAAAAAATAACTTGGCCCACTCATTCCCAAACATTACTATTGCGTTACGTATATTATTAACTATACCGATTTCTGTAGCTTCAGCCGAGAGATCATTTTCTAAACTTAAACTAATTAAGAATTACTTAAGATCTAGAATGGGTCAGGAGCGGCTAGAAAATCTTGCTATTATTTCTATAGAATCTGAGTTGTTAAAGGAGCTGAATATTGAAAATCTAATTATTGAATTTGCCAAAGGTAAAGCAAGAAAAGTTCAATTTCTATAAGAAATTTCCGTTGGTTTTCATCATAATAAGTGTATTTGTTTAAAAAAGAATCGCAATCTAAATATGTTTTATTTGATCTTCAGTTTTTTAATAATTTTAAGTAATGTTTTATAACTTTAACATAGTTTTTATTCTGTTCTGTTTTATTGTGCAATATAGCCAATATAGTGTTTAATATATTATTTTTTATAAGTGTACTGTGTACTTATTGTTTTCTTCAAAAAAAATCTAGGTAGATGTAGAAAAAATTTCATAGTTTTCCACGCTGAAATGGGAAGGAGTGATTGATTATAATATTTCTACCCTGGTAATTTTTATAAAGGCGCTTATCAATATTTCGCACGACGGCGCCGAAGTTACTTGGTGCGTCCCTGGATCCACTATTTGATTGAGAATGCTGAATCTTGGGAATTATTGGATGTTTGGTATAGATTACCAAAGGACCACCAACATCGATTTGCTTTGCAGATTCGTTTACCATGTTTCATCCATTACCGACATGAGGTACCACCACCTACATCAGCTGCGTCATCGCTACAAAAAGCAATGTATTATGGTCCTGTGAGTTGGCAAATAGAATGTTATTATTGTAGAAATGAATGATTTTTATTCAAAATCTTGTTTCAATCATTATTTAAGGAGATGTCATACTGACATTATATCAGTCATGTCTATGATATTAACGCTAACGAGTCGTTCTTCGACGCTCTCCATCGATTTCAATCCACCCATTCGATTATATTCTGATTCTGAATATACTTTGGCTTTGCTCAGTTTCCATTCGTACAACAGTATACCCAACATTGAAGAAGGTACGAAATTCTACTACTATGAAAACGCTGACAAAACTATTCAAAAAAGCATCGATATCCCTGTTGGATCTTACGAAATTAGTTACATTGAAGAATTAATAAACAAATGCATCACGCCTAAAACATTCAAGGGAAACCCTGAGGATTTTTTCTATCTAAAACCGAATAATAATACGCTGAAAAGTGAAATATTTTCTCTGAAACACTCGATTGATTTCCGACCTTGGCTCACATACTGGGGTTTTCATCTACTCTTCTCAAACCAAACGAACATTACGAATCTGATCTACCTTTCGATATCATTAATGTACGCACCATTAACTTTTGGGTGTCATCTTTCTCCTAATGATGCTAACTTGATTAACAAAGATACGAGAATTAGTACCCTTTAAGCATGGTGGAATGCTAGACTTCTGTTAAACTGACATGTTTTTCCTTAAATGGTATATTTTGACGCACCCTGTACACTTCGACGCCATGTTTTTTCCTTCAAATGATGTATTTTAGACATCCCGTACACAGTCGTATTCCTAACCCTTCATTTTCAAACCGGCAACGCTGCTACATTGCCCCATAAACAATGATTTATTGTACAACCGGCAACGCCGAACCTGCCATGCTGGCATTGGTAGCATATAACCTCGATACCATCTCCATCTCTCTTTGCCTCGATTACGTCACACGCGTCTCTCGCTCTTACACACACATACACATCTTTACTGAAATATTAATTATTTCCCAAATCTGAGTATCCGGCAACGCTACATTGCCCCATACACAACGATTTATTTGTACAACCGGTAACACCTGCTTGCGCTAGCAACCGGTAAAACCTCGATGTCATCTCCATCTCTCTTTGCATCGATTACGTCACACGCGTCTCTCGCTCTAACACCCACATACACATATTTACATGAAAGATATCATTCACATGAGTTCTACTTTGAATGAATGGTAATAAATTGTACTCACATGGAACACTGCCACCCTCACTGGTATACACCGATGTTTCGCCTTAAGACACTTGCCCTAAGGCTCTTCAGTACCAAATTGGATAACATTATAGAAAATACACACACTTCATTCATGAATTACGATTTTGAATGTCACGGAATAAGCTTAATCTGCTTATGTCATCGATGATATCGTAATGACATTCATTCACCTATTTGATTTAATCCCAGCCAAGAGGAATCTTATTTGAATTGAAGGGGTTATATTTTTAGGAGTGATTGATTTTTTGGGAAAGAAAGTTTTTGGCTTTCTACTACTCCATCTGATACATCTACTACTCCATTCATTCAAAGTAGAACTCATGTGAATGATATCTGATTCTTATTCCACAACAAATGTTTGAAATACAAACTGAATAGAGAAAAGTATCTTCTGTATAATTCAGTGTTCATATAGAAGTATTTGTTTCGAAAGAATTATTTTCTTTCGTGTAATTCAATGTTTATATGAAAGTAGCTGTTTCAGGAGGACTTTCTTTCAGTTTTTGTCTGAAAGTTACTTCTTTGCATGATCTACACATTCATGTATAGAGTTTCATATTGATTACTTCCTTCCTTTCTTTGGAAGATTCTCTCATCCCTTTTTTTTGTATCTGATGGAGTAGTAGAAAGCCAAAAACTTTCTTTCCCAAAAATGAATCACTCCTAAAAATATAATCTTCATACATACGATAAGTGGCACAGTGGTCTCCTCAAAATGCGTTCTGGTTTACCCTAGTAGGTTTGTTCTGGTTCTAACATCCCAAAACGTTTGGAAACTGCGCAAGACATTAGCGTACGAACAAAACATCTCAAACAGTTCGAAATAGTCTCGGACACTTGTTTAAACCAGAACGCTTTTGAGGAGACCACTGTGTCACCTATCGTATATATGAAGATATATGAAGAGATGAAGACGAGAAAATACTATTAATCATGTCCATTTTGTTATGTAGCGTATTCCTATAGTCAGTTCAAATGTTATCTACCCTCAATCATCAATTATTCAAATCAAATAAATAAAAAAACATCCTACCAAATAACCCAAACAAATTTCCACATGAATGCGCATGAGCAACGGGAACAGTTCTCAACAGTTCAGCCTCGAGAGCAAGAACGATTCGGGACGGTTCAAAACAGTTTAGGATCATTTCGCAGTCAAAACCAGAACAGAGGATTCATCAGTCCGAAATTATCCTCAATAAACCAGAACGCTCTATATCAACTGCACATGATCCTGACGTCCTAGAACCTGAATTTCGCAGAACCAGAACAAACCTATAGTAAAATCAATAATGATTGAGAGTAAAGTGCGTTGTCATATCTAAATTTTACGTTACCAGTTTATAGCAGAATCAAAATATAGTAAACAGTAGAGTTGTAGGTTGTCGCAAATTATAGATAATACACAATACTAGTACGATTAAAAGGTATTATTTATGACAAAAATCAGTAATGAGCTTGTAATGAGTAATACTTATACATTTCCTGATTACTGATCAGTTAAAATTCATTATTTTCTGTATAGTGTTAGATATTTATTACAACTAGTGGCAACGCTGTACGCAACGATATTTCTGTCTTTGTCACTTTACCGTAACTTCCATCTCATCGTTGCAGTCCTCACTAATGTACTTGCAGCCATGAGCGTATATTGATTTGTGAATTATACAGCGTGAATTGTACGTTAACTTATTTAAGTTAGTCAGCAATCGACGTGTTGTGATAACAATTGGTGAAAATAATAGTGCTAATAAGTGTTTAAGCGTTACATTATTATATTTCTACACCGTTCTCAAACTACTCAAAAAATGGGAGACATGGTCGGGCCTTCCACGTGGAAAAAGGTAAAACGGTCGGAGTCTCGGTCAGTAAGAGAAAAACAAATTGTACTGCGAGTATTTCACTGTCTTGAAAGAGATCATCAGCCACCAAAAGATGACTTTGTGCATATGTGCTGTAATTGTACGTGTGTACCTCCGAATAACCAACCGGGCATTTCTACATCATTAAGTTTCACAATTACAAAAGATAAATCAGTTGATATGTGCTCTGATTATACCGGTGTACCAAAATCATCGATTTACAAAATACTAAGAGAAGCAGAAATTCATGGGGACGTACAAACGCCAAAAACTAGTAGCGGACAAAAAAAATCACAGTTGATGAAGAAGCCAAAACCAGTATACGCAGAACTATTGACAGTTTTTTTTTCAGAAATGAGCTGCCCACACTACAAACAGTTCTGGAGGCACTTAGCGATCATGAATTGGTCCCAAAAATGGGTAAAGAAACTTTTAGGAAACTTGTACACGAAATGAAATTTACGTACGGAAAAGTTGACAGGAAAAGCATTCTCATTGAACGTCAAGAAATAATAGCATGGAGAAGAAACTAAGAAAAATTGACGAATTTCGGAAGCTCAAAAAAAAAATTGTACTTCATGGACGAGACATGGGTTAACCAAGGACATACGGTCAAAAAAGTATGGCAGGATGGTAATATAACAAGTGCACGACAAGCCTTCAATGAAGGTTTGTTAGTTGGGTTAAAACAGCCATCTGGAGAAGGTAGTCGTCTGATAGTTACGCATATAGGAAGCGACAGTGGATTTTTACCAAATGGTGAATTAATATTTAAATCTAAGAAAACAGGCGACTATCATGAAGAGATGAATGCGGAGGTGTTTGAAAAATGGTTTGAAGGCATCATTCAACTTGTGAAACCTGGGTCTGTCATCGTCAAGGACAATGCCCCATACCATAGTCGACATTTAGAACCATTACCGAAACAATCATGGAAAAAAGCAGCAATTCAAGAATGATTAATTAATAAGAACATCCAATATAACAAAGATAGTTTAAAGGCAGAACTACTTCAGCTAACAAAATTACACACAGACAAATATAAAAAATTCGCAGTGGATGAAATGGCGTTAAGTCGTGGAATTACAGTTTTAAGATTACCACCATACCACTGCGAATTAAACCCAATAGAATTAATCTGGGCGCAAGTAAAAGGATATGTGGCACGAGAAAACAGAACATTTAAATTAGTGGACGTGCAACGTCACCTACAAGAAGCTATTCGAACTGTTTCTGCAGAAGACTGGAAGAAATGCATGCAGCATGTTTTAAAAGGAGAGCAAAAAATGTGGGACGTAGACAACCGTATTGAACACAATATTAAACCAATCATAATTCACTTTGATGATAGCGGTAGCAACAGTGACGAATCTGAGGTTGAAGATTGGACGAAAATTTGTACATTTACATTTATATTATATTCTATTATCAAAAATTTGTAATTTGTATTTTCTAGTACCCCTGACGATGAGTTTAAGTTACTCGAAAGCTTGAGAATAGTTATAAAGAGTTCACTTATCAATTGCTGCAACCCAATAGTGAAAAAAAGTTATATATATATATATATATATATATATATTCTGTGTTTTTTATTAATATTGTTAATTTATTTGGTACCTACTATAATTACCACGATTATTACTCCGTTTTCATAAGGCCCACCTAATGACTACAACGATTAGGTAAATTACGATATTGCAAAGTTTCAATGAAATAAATAAAAAATGTGTATGAATATTTTTAACTAATTGTACTAAGAATTTTTCTTTCATTCTTAACCCTCTCAAAAATTAATAAGCTCGCCCCGATTTGCTGTCAACTGGGCTTACTTCTACTCTCAATCATTATTGGTTTTAGTATAGTGTCCGAGACTATTTCGGACTGTTTGAGATTTTTTGCCTGTACGCATTATGTCTTGCGCAGTTTCCAAACAGTTTCGGATGTTAAAACTAGAACAAACCTATATTATCTTTTCTATTAGAGACCTGATTGTTTACTGCAATTTGCTTAATTATTTTTAGTTCGTCTTGGAAATTCTTTTCAGGTAAAGGAATTGCGAAAACTCTGTATACCATCGACCTAAACGCGGATATCTTATGTGAGAGTGGACTGAAAGAGTTAAAGGAAATTGTACAGTTTTTGAACGTGCTTTTCCAGTAGATATTGAATTGAAAACCAATATTGACTCATGAAATATTCAAATCTGAGAAGTTGAGCTCCTTGTTTTGTTCGATTTCGACTGTGAATTTAATTTTGTTATGCAGACTATTGAGGAAGTTTAAAAATTGAATACTTTGTCTGTTTGAACTATCAAAACAGGACAGGTAGCATTTTTGCTCTGCAAAAAGTTCAAACACATTATTGGATTTTTTTTTCACGAGGCAGTAGGAATTTTATTAAATTTTGCTAACAAACTTTGAAACTGATTTGAGGTACTCTATCAATTATTGTAGTGATACGTTTGATAATTGGAACAATACTAATGTTTTTTCCAAAAACTTCTATATATGCGAGTTATAAAAATTATAATACGAGCCCAGAAGACCCGATAAATTCGGGGGGGGCGCGAGCATTATTAACCAATGACCACTGCAATGACTCCAATAATCAGAACAACCATTTTAATAGCGTAGTCTAGATAGTTTCTGCGGAGTTCGAAGAGAAAATCTCGATACTTCATCCGTTTTTCCTCCTCTTTTTGGATGATATTCGTCTCGCCAGGAGCTGGGAACTCTACGACAAATATCGGGGACACCTAATGTATCATAATGTACAAGATAGAAATCGTAATACACAGAAATTTACTTCATCATAACGTCAAACGATAGAAATCGCAATTGATCATATAGTACAAGATATGTAGAAACATACAGCGGCATAATGTACAGTTTCATAACGTAATCCATCATAATATACTTCATCATAACGTACTTTTTCATAACGTACTCCGTCATAAGGGTATAACTATTTTGCAGGTCTGCAGGTCAGCAAATTGTTCTCAGTAGACAGTGCTCTCGTAATCTTGTAGGAGGACATACATTTTTGCAGGTCGGGTCTGCCAGACATGAATCCCGACCAGGTTAATCATTTTCGACAGAAAAAACTTCGAACCCCCACCCAAAAATTTCACAATTCTCAAAAAATTGGTAATACATTTTGCAGGTCGACGGAAATTCTTGCAGGTCAGGTATGTCAACCAGGTTAATAATTTTCGACAAAAAATTTCAACCCCCACCCTTTGAGTATGGAAAAATTCCACATTTCTCATTAAATTGCAAATAAACCTTGCAGGTCGGCAGAAATTCTTGCACGTCGCGGGTATGCCAAACATGAATCTCGACCAGGTTAATTATTTTCGACAGAAAAATTTTCCAACCCCCACCCAAAAATTTCATAATTTTCAAAAACTTGGAAATAAATTTTGCAGGTCGGCGGAAATTTTTGCAGGTCGGGTATGCCAAACATGAATCTCGACCAGGTTAATCATTTTCGACAGAAAAATTTTCCAACCCCGATCTGCAAGAATTTCTGCCGACCTACAAGGTTTATTTACAATTTAATGAGAATTTTTCCATACTCAAAGTGTGGGGGTTGAATTTTTTTTTGTCGAAAATGATTAACCTGGTCGAGATTCATGTTTGGCATACCCGATCTGCAAGAATTTCCGCTGACCTGCAAAATTTATTTCCAATTTTTTGAGAATTGTGAAATTTTTGGGTGAGGGTTGGAAATTTTTCCTGTCGAAAATGAGAGTTTCTGCCGACCTGCAAGGTTTATTTACAATTTAATGAGAAATGTGTAATTTTTCCATACTCAAAGGGCGGGGGTTGAATTTTTTTTTGTCAAAAATGATTAACCTGGTCGAAATTCATGTTTGGCATACCCGACCTGCAAGAATTTCCGCCGACCTGCAGAATTTATTTCCAATTTTTAGAGAATTGTGAAATTTTTGGGTGAGGGTTGGAAATTTTTTCTGTCGAAAATGATTAACCTGGTCGGGATTCATGTTTGGCATATCCGACCTGCAAGAATTTCTGCCGACCTGCAAGGTTTATTTACAATTTAATGATAAATGTGGAATTTTTCCATACTCAAAGGGTGGGGGTTAAAATTTTTTTTGTCGAAAATGATTAACCTGGTCGAAATTCATGTTTGGCATACCCGACCTGCAAGAATTTCCGCCGACCTGCAAAATTTATTTTCAATTTTTTGAGAATTGTGAAATTTTTGGGTGAGGGCTGGAAATTTTTTCTGTCGAAAATGATTAACCTGGTCGAGATTCATGTTTGACATATCCGACCTGCAAGAATTTCTGCCGACCTGCAAGGTATATTTACAATTTAATGAGAAATGTGGAATTTTTCCATACTCAGAGGGTGGGGGTTGAAATTTTTTCTGTTGAAAATGATTAACCTGGTCGAAATTCATGTTTGGCATACCCGACCTGCAAGAATTTCTGCCGACCTGCAAAATTAATTTCCAATTTTTTGAGAATTGTGAAATTTTTGGGTGATTAACCTGGTCGAGATTCATGTTTGGCATACCCGACCTGCAAGAATTTCTGCCGACCTGCAAAGTTAATTTCCAACTTTTTGAGAATTGTGAAATTTTTGGATGAGGGTTGGAATTTTTTTTTGTCGAAAATGATCAACCTGGTCGTTATTCATGTTTGGCATATCCGACCTGCAAGAATTTCTGCCGACCTGCAAGGTTCATTTTCAATTTAATGAGAAATGTGGAATTTTTCCATACTCAAAGGGTGGGGGTTGGAATTTTTTTTGTCGAAAATGATTAACCTGGTCGAGATTCATGTTTGACATACCCGACCTGCAAGAATGTCTGCCGACCTGCAAGGTTTATTTACAATTTAATGAAAAATGTGGAATTTTTCCATACTCAAAGGGTGGGGGTTGGAGTTTTTTCTGTCGAAAATGATTAACCTGGTCGAGATTCATGTTTGGTATACCCGACCTGCAAGAATTTCTGCCGACCTGCAAAATTTATTTCCAATTTTTTGAGAATTATGAAATTTTTGGGTGAGGGTTGGAAATTATTTCTGTCGAAAATGATTGACCTGGTCAAGATTCATGTTTGGCATACCCGACCTGCAAGAATTTCTGCCAACCTGCAATGTTTAATTTCAATTTAATGAGAAATGTGGAATTTTTGCATACTCAAAAGGTGGGGGTTGACATTTTTTTTGTCGATAATGATTATACTGGTCGAAATCCATGTTTGGCATACCCGACCTGCAAGAATTTCCGGCAACATGCAAAACTTATTTCCAATTTTTTGAGAATTGTGAAATTTTTGGGTGAGGGTTGAAAATTTTTTCTGTCGAAAATGATTAACCTGGTCGTGATTCGTGTTTCGCATATCCGACCTGCAAGAATTTCCGCCGACCTGCAAAATTTATTTCCAATTTTTTGAGAATTGTGAAATTTTTGGGTGAGGGTTGGAAATTTTTTCCGTCGAAAATGATTAACCTGGTCGAGATTCGTGTTTGGCATATCCGACCTGCAAGAATTTTCGCCGACCTGCAAAATTTATTTCCAATTTTTTGAGAATTGTGAAATTTTTGGGTGAGGGTTGGAAATTTTTTTCTGTCGAAAATGATTAACCTGGTCGATATTCATGTTTGGCATATCCGACCTGCAAGAATTTCTGCCTACCTGCAAGGTTTATTTTCAATTTAATGAGAAATGTGTAATTTTTCCATACTCAAAGGGTGGGGGTTGGAATTTTTTCTGTCGAAAATGATTAACCTGGTCGAGATTCATGTCTGGCACCTGCAAAAATTTCTGGCCTCCTACAAGATTACAAGAGCACTGTCTACTGAGAACAATTTGCTGACCTGCAGACCTGCAAAATAGTTATACCCCGTCATAACGCTAACGCATCATAATATCATTTGATCATAAACACAATGCATCATAACAGCAACGCATCATAACATCAAACAATCATATTCGTAATCGATAGAAACCGTAACGCGTCATAACGTACTTCATCATAACGTAAAACATAATAACGTAATGTATCATAACGTACTGTGTCATAATCCTATAGTCCATGCGCTTGCTTATACTACGTGGGAATAATGGCGGAAGTTGAAGTTTTGAACTCATTGAAGATCTAAGAAGAGCTCTATGATACTGAAGAAGTTTAAATATGATGAAGTACTTGAATTTATCATTTCATCGTTTCTAATTTTTCATAATTCTGCATTATAATGTTGAGTGAAATTTTGAGACAGTTGGCTGCCTTGAAGACCCATTTACACCATTTAAACCATCTTTAAACTTTAAAACTGTTTGAAGGTTATTATCATGAATATATTCTATAGTCCGTTCATAATTTGTTGATAGCTCACTGCAAGTTTGACCCTCATTAGAGAACTGAAATACAGAGAGGACAGCTAATATGATATAATAACAAAAACCAAACTAAAACTGGCAGTTTAAGATGTTTTCGACTAACCCACCTTGTATCTGAAGAAATACAATACAGCTATAAAACTTTTAATCCGATTATGTAGGTATTTTGAGTGGAAATGAGTGATCAGTGTCGTAGAGTATATGATTAAAACATTAGTTACTTTAATTAAATAAATATATTAATATTCTTAAACTGTAGGTACTGTAAACTGTATTTTTATTTTTAAAAAATTTCTTTATTTTATTCAAAAATAATAAGTTACTTGCAATTTGTAAAAGATACATTTATTTAATTAATACCTATTTTTAAATGATATAAACTACGATTACTTACAAAACTATTCAAATTCAAAATAAACAGGATCATCTTCGGAATCCGAGTCGTCTTGCAGGTTAATAATTAGCGGTTGTGTCTCTACAGTCGCATCAATTATATTGTCAAGATCCCACATTTTTTGTTCTTCTTCTATTGCATGTCTTACTGCATCTCGCCAATTTTGTTCTGTAATATGTTGTAAAGACTCATATAACAATTCACGTACAGCTTGTATTTTATATGACGTATTTTTTCTAGCCACATAGCTTTTCATTTGTGCCCAAATGAGTTCAATTGGATTTAATTCGCAGTGGTAGGGTGGAAGTCTAAGGACTGTGATGTTTCGTCTTTCCGCCATTTTGTCAACTACGTATTTCTTGAACTTAGATTTGTGTTGCCGGGCAATTTTTAAAAGTTCTGCTTTAACCATTCCATCTTCGTAAGGCAGGGACTTATTCCGCAGCCAGTCAATGATATCCTGTTTCTTCCACGCAGTCGTTGGAAGTCTTTCAACTAGTCGTGAATGATAAGGTGCATTATCTAATACTATAATTGAGTTTGGTGGTATATGTTCAATCATCTGCTCAAAATACTCTTCGAAAACATCAGTTGTCATCTCCTCGTGATAGTCTTTTGTGCTTTTGGATTCAAATTCCAACAAACCATGCTTAGCAAATCCTTTTTCACTGCCAATGTGAGAAACTATTAATCTACTGCCTTTACCAGAGGGTGGGGAAATACCAGTAGACCAACCTTCCATAAAGGCTTGCCTGGAACTTGATATATTTTTATCTGTCCAAATTTTTGTGAGAGTATGACCTGCGTTTACCCACGTTTCGTCCTGATAGTAAATTGGCCTTCCTTCAGCCCGAAATTTTCGTATAGATCTTAGATACTTTCTTCTCCAACATATCATCTCTTCCCGGTCAATCAAAAGTGATTTTCGGTCTGATTTCTCCCACCGGAAATTTAATTATTTTAAAACTTGCCACAATTTGGTTCGTCCGACATGAGGCAAATCCGGGTCGTCTCTAACTTCTTGTAAAATTTTGTTTAAGTTGGGTATTTTTTTTTTGTAAAAAAATTCGTGAATTTTCCTTCGAATACCATTTTTGGCAAATTCATCAATTTCAATAGGTTTTCTCCCCCTCTTTAAGTATTCGTTTGTATTTGGGTTAGCTATACCTTTTTTTTTTTCTTTCTGATAGGAACCTATATATTGTTGACTCCCCTACGCCCGTCATGTTGGCACAACTCTTGATTATGTTCTGAACAGCGTTTGTGGGATTCTGAGAAACCAGAGCATCGTGAACGTTCAAAACAATAGTCTTCTCTCTTGGTGAATAGACAGACTTACTGACTAACAGTACCGGTGTAAAACTTGATGATGTTGATGATGATGACGAAGCCATCGCAAGCAATCAAACAAAACAAGCAGGAACGAAAGGTACGTATATGTTTGTAGGAATATGAAAAAAAGTTACTCACGCACTGCACAAAATTCGCAAAATAAATATTAGAGACGTTAATTACTGCCGTAGACGCCGAAACACCAACGAGCCGTAAATTAAATGCGATTAAAAAATGTACTAAACCAAAAATTATTTTCGTTCGTAACAACTTCACCCTTTCAAGGCAAGTTTCGAATATGAACTGAAGCTTTATATTTAATGAATAAACACCTCAGGAACCTCCGCCTATGATTTTACGAGTTTTACGACCGTTTTATGACTTGGGCCCTCATTTTGTGCTATCGACAAATTATGAACGGACTATAGATCGATTTATTTGCCTCTATTTTGTCTCTGAAGTTTTCAAATTGTTAATATGGCTGTAGAATGACATGAAAGTGAGTAATAGTAGTGCCAAATTATTTTGTGTAAACAAAATTAATGAAATACCAAGTTACAAAACTATCAATATAACTTTGGATTCTGTAAAAAGTTGGTGTCAAGATTCCAAAATCAAGAACCTCGATATGTGCATAATGTTCGTAATTTCATCACATTGATACTATAATTTAAATCTACCCAATTATAATCAAAACCAAACCAAAACAGTAATTGAAAAAAAACGTATGTAGGTGAGTGCAGTATAAACCTGAAATCTATAGAGTATGCGTTTAATTTAGTGATTTGCATTCGATTTGGACTCAACTGATGTTAAATATATTTCAGATATCTTCAAAAAACATGTAGGTAAGACTGTTGAAAAAAGTATCTGTTCAATTATTCAAGAAAAAAAATAACTTTCAGACATGCATAGAAAGCGAAAGATTTATAACTAAGGTGAAAAAATTATACTTTTAATAAATATCTTTTCTGAATTCGGTGAGAAATTGAAATGTTTTTTGCATTCGATCAACATATATATATATATATATATATATATATATATATATATATATATATATATATATATATATATATATATATATATATATATATATATATATATATATATATATATATATATATATATATATATATATATATATATATATATATTAGTATAACTTGATGTACAATCTTCACCTCTATCATGAAATATTCTTGTGTATAATAATACTTACTGAAAATATTGACTTTATGCTTCTGTTCCACAACATATCTATCAGAATTTTAATTCATCTGTTTACAATACACATCTATTGAATGATACAATACTCTATTTTTATTTAGATTCCATCTTTTGCTGAATGAAAATAGGAATTATGTTTTATTAAGACATTCAACACAAAAAAGTGAATGTCTAGTTGGATTTTATAAGGCAGCAGAGTCATCGCTAACAAATATGAGGAGTGCAATTCAACGTAGTGCAATTCACATCCACTACCTGTACTTGCGTAAAGCAATGGTCAATGAGGAGCTTATCAGCCTAGCTTCACATCCACTTGCAAGAGATCATCTGTTAATATCTGATATATACCTGAATCGCCAGAATTTCTGAGAAATTTAGATTTTTCTAAATTTTTTTGTCGACAAATCACTTGAAAAAGCTAATGTCTTAGCGAAACATGTGATATATTTTTCAAATAAAGTTTGTGGAGATTAAATTCGTTGAGGTGTAGTTTTTGAAATTACTAACGGCCGAATCAATCAGAAAAATAAGTATATATGCTAATTGTGAAAGCCTTTTGCGGCCATCGTTGTTTGAATGATGGTTTTGCGGGTTAAAAGGTCGACGAGTATTGCGAGATCTCGACGTTTTGCCAATATGGGTGGTTGGCATTTTCAAGAGAGATGTCCAATCACTGTTCACTGTGAAGAGTGAGCAGAATTCAAAGTAAATCCAACGAAACATTTGACGTTCGAAGTCGTACCCTTCTCTCCCCACATTTCCACAAAGTGGCAAGATGAGGCAAGTACTTGTCCGAGAACTAAGACTTCCTCTCTATTTTATTGCAAGTGCAACGGTCCTCACAAAGGATGTCAAATGTAAATCAATGTCCGTAAGAGGAAGTAGTTCTTTAATGACAGATATTTGCCTTATTTTGCCATTTTGTGGAAATGTGTAGAGATAAGGGTTCTATTTTGTCGAATTTTTGTTTCATTTGATTTAACTCTCCAATAGACACACTTTTCGAACTTTGTACGAAAAGTGTGCTCCTGAACTGGGAGAGTTTCGTCTAAGTTGTCAACCTACATTTTTCATGAAAATCTCTATCGCTTCAAAGGTCCTAATTTTTATATAATTGTGTATACAAATTGAAAATATATACATAACATATATTAGTTTTGGTCATAATTGATCAGACAGAAATTAGTTTTTTCTGTTTGTTCTGTTGGTTGCATAAACTGCTAGGCTTGTTACTAAAACTAGATGTTCATTAAATGATTGTTAAAATTATTCCAGATCAATCGAAAATGAGAAACTGCATGAGATTCTAATGATGCTTTCCATCCCCAAAAATGAACATTGTACGGTTGCCCTGTGAAATTGGTGAATGGCATCGCATCTGTCACAAATATCCCTAGCAATCAAACATAACACACAAAATTCCCTAGATTCCCTAGAAACTTAATTTTTACCATAAAATAGTTATTAGGGACCTTTCTTTAAAAAAAAGATATGCAGCTGGCAATGTCTGCGTAGTTCAGAATATCTGAAAAACTCAATTGTTCAAAATTGAAGGACAATTCAATTAAACAATATGGTCGCTTGTGGAATTTGGTAGATGCCAAATCTAGTGGAAATGAATTTCGCTAATAGGGCAGACAAAAGCAAAAAGTTATAATTAACCCGTGTCTCTTGGCAAATAGTTTGATGAAACTGCTCTTCGAACAATTTCAAAAAACCAGTGGGAATGACGTCACTTCAAAGCAATATTATCCAACAGTGCGACGGTGAGCCACAATCTTCAGTAAAATAATAGAAAATATTAACGTTATGGATTCTATTGAGTTACGTAAAACAACAATGCTTTGAGACTGAACCGCTAGAAAGAGTACCTAATATGTCAAAGAATGTAAAACGGGGAAATACAGGAACCGAATTAATATACGAAGCAGTCTACTACAATAAATATACACCTACAAATGTATTTATGTATCTAATCGGCCATTTTGAAATACCTGATATGTACTCACAAAATGTTTTATTGCATATTTTTAATGGAAATGAATTAATTATTACCAATCATCTCTCTAGTAATTATACTGAATCTTTCAATAACAGTTCCACTGTCAATGAAAAATGTGAAAACGTTTAATATTAATTCGAAGCATCAATTAAATCGACATAATTTTGGTTATCTTTAATGAAACTCAAAGTAAAATACATTTGAAATAAATTTTACCCTACGTAGTATGGCAATTTTCCGCTAAGAATATGATGGTTATTCTGATTAGAATATGTTGTGTTCGGCCCATCGACTATGACACCAGTAAGCTATTGTGAGACAGACTTGATACGCGTGTTATGTATGGACAACCCATGTTATAGATATAGCCAAGGCCAATTCCCGGAGTGCATTTACATTAAGTATCTCACGCTGGATACCAGGAATTCAATAGACGCTGCAATTCTACCCAAGCTTACCCGATATTATAAATATGAGTTTTTCTTTGTTTCAGTTAGTTATAATTGTACCTTTGGCTTTAACATTGCTAATAAAATATAATTGTAACTCAACTTTGAGTTTTTCGGAAAAGTTTTATTTTTAAAAATCAATTTCGGAAGCTCCCAAACTCAATTCGCGCGCAACCAAATTATGATGGATTACGTTATGATACTTTATGTATTCTATACATTACGGTTATGATGGAATACGGATTCTGTACATTACGGTTTCTACGCTTTAGCGATATGATACATTGAGTTTATGATACAATGTGAATATGATGCATTGCGATTATGATCGGTTAACGTTTCTATAAGTACGTTATGAATTTATACTTTATGACAAAGTACGTTCTGCTGTTTTACGTTATGATGAATTGCGATTATAACGGCTTACGTTTCTCTGCATTACGTATTCTATATATTACGATTATGATCTTGTAGCGTTATGATGCACTGAGATTTATCTCCTTTGATGTTATGATGGAGTACATTATTGTGAATTACATGGACCCGGTGCGGTTAATCGAGTGGCATTATTACCGATAGACATAGAAAAATGATCAGAGTTTAATTACTTGATGTAATTGAACCGTCATGCGATTTCTGTAAAGCCCAGCCTTTCAAAGGGGGCGATTATGTTAAAAATTAGAATAAGCTTTTTCAGATTTGCTTCTTAGAATTAGGTGCGGCAACTTCGCAGAGTGTGACTTGGCCCGATTGGCAACTCACTCGACTAAGTGCGGTGCGTGAACGAGACACTCAGCCACAGAATACTGATTTTTCCACAGAATACTGATTGTAAACAATAGAAAAGTAACACACGCTTTCCCGCCAAAATGTAAATATTAGGGAAACATCCGACAGGGGGTGCTGATGAGTGTAATTATTTTCTCAGGTACCTTCGAGATGGTAGCACTGAAAGACTAATTATCTGGGTAAATATATTTCTGTCATTACTCATTTTATTTTCAGTACATGTTAATCACAACTTATAAACTTATTTAATACCGATTGTTTTGTGCAAGTTGTATTTAAAAAAATGGATGAGAACTATGTTCCCCCAACAAAGCGTAGAAGGTGTTGCGTCGCAGGCTATACTAATAGGGATAGTAAAAGACATCGTTTTCCCAAAAATCAACCGGATGTTTTCAATACTTGGATCGAGCGAATTAAACCTTATAATTACGAAAATCTTTCTCTAGACAAAATCTACAACTCCTATCATGTTTGTCATGAACATTTTCCCCGGAGTGTATGGTGCCAGGAACCAAAAGAGGACTTAAATTTGGTACTGTTCCATCCCTCAGAATACCAGGTAATAAGTTGGATTGATGTACCTTCACTTCATTTTATTCCTCTGCATTTACAAAAAATACAGTGTATATATAGTAGCTGTAAAACTATTCTTACATAATATATGATTAATGATATATTATTTAATTATATTATTATTTCATATATTATATTATTTAATAAACTTTTTTTATTTTTACTTCACATTTGATAATATTATTATTATTATTATTATCACTTACAATCTTGTTGAAGGTTTCCAAGGAAAACCAGATCACCAGGAATTGAGTGCAAGTGAGCCAGTAGGAATTGACCCAGGTAAAAATATAATATACCTCATTTTGTACCATATTGTGTATATCTATAATATTTTCAATATCTATATTCTCTCATTTGTTGCACCGTTTATATATTCAACCAGAAGAATGAAGATGTTTATTCAGAATTTAATACAGTTAATGTATTATTTTTTTTGTATTAGACATTATTTAATATTTCAATGGAATTTCTTCAGATTATTCCTCAACAAATGAAGAACTTATATACTCAGTACCATCAACTTCAAGTTTTCAGGAGTTACAAGATGAAATTACTAGACCATCTTCCCCTTTATGCAAACCTGTTGCTCTTCCAAGAGGTGAGAAAATTAATATTTTTATATAACAGAACAATTTTTATCTCTCTCAAAAAATACTACTTCAATGAGAATTTGAAAAAATTTCAACTAATCATTGTAATGAATATCTCATTTAGAAATTACATTTCAAAATTAATATATTTTAGGCAGTACAAACATTACCTACATTCAGGTAGGTACATTCTAACATTCAATACATTCCAGATATGTTATAAAAAACTAATGTTCATGTTTAGAGTAACTAAGGGCTTAGAAAGAGTATTCTGAGGCCTTATTTCAACTTTTATTACTTGGACAATTGCACTGCAGTCTCCACTGAACTTTATCTCTAATGGACAATTAGTTAAGAATTGGATATTTTATATGAAGCTCTGAGTATAATTATATTTCCACTTATTTGAGTTATGATGTGGTTGTTATAATAAAGTTAATCAAGACGATATATCAAATTATGCTCTCATGAAGAGTTTTATACAATATGTAGCAAGCAACTAGGTATTTCGTCGTTTGTACAGGAACACTATAGGTTAATAAAGGAAATGTTAGGATAGACTTATATAGAATTTGTTAATATTATAATCAAGATAAACAATATATAGCACAAACAAATTACGATTAGGTACATTTAGCTGGTGTTCTCGTACTCAAATCTATTACTTTTACAATCATAATTTTTAATATATATTTTTTAAGATCCACATAAATTATTTTTTTCATTGGCATGTGAAATTTATTTTAGGTATTAGCAAAAGAAAATATATTTTGAGAGAAGTGAATGTAACCCGGGCTATCCAACTAACCCCAAAAGCAAATACTTTGTATAAAAAAGTAAAAACGTGGAGCACACAAATGAATCGAATGCAGAAACAAATAATAAGCTTCAAGGAACATCTTGCAAATGCCACTAAGATTGCCAATTCACCAAATTTTGAGAGTCTTCTCAAATATGTGAACGATCCAACATATACTTTTATTGAAAGTCAAATCCAAAGAATTTAAAACTAGTCTTGTAATTTACATTAGGTTTACGGACGTATTTATATATTGATGATGTCTTTATAAGTTATCTATTGACATATATGTATATATTAATTACTAATGTCTTCATTTGTATTATTTTTTAAATTGTATGTATATTAGGATTATTCCCATTCAAAAATATTCATTCAATCATTTTTTTATATTATTTACAAGTGCAAACATTAGAAGCTCGTGAGACCAATATAGTGAGCGAGATACTGACAGCTATACAGGCTGCACCATTTGAAAATTTTCTTCAATTATAAATGTAATCGAAATTTCATTTCAGGTGGATTTTGCCTAACAAATTTGAAAATTAACCCCACTTAATAGCTATTTGAAACCTGTTATATTTAGAAATTTTCAAAAATGTTAGTAAAAGCTGCTTTTTTAAATACAAACAATTCATAAGTAAAATTTCAATTACATCTATTATGAGAGGGAACTTTCATATGATGTTGACTTTATGTGCATACATTTAAAATTTTACTATTCAAATTGGAGCGAACTTTTAAAAAGCCCGCCCTCAAATACTCGGGATTACAGTTTTCTTTATGTAGTTCGGGTAACATCCGCTACGGACCTGTGGAGCATTAGTATTTTGTATCTACAAGTATACAGTTGCCCATCTAAACTTGTTTCTGTAGTCTGTGTCTGTGCACTCAGCTAGTGACTGTCGACGCAAACACATGTCGTTCTAGAACATCAATTTCTTCTGATGTAAAATAATAAATAAATACTATACACATGCTCAATATACTATACACATGCTCTTATTCGGACAAACCGTCAAAAACAACCCGAAGGAAGACATCGCCGCACTGTGCTGGGATGTCTTCCTCTGGATTGTCTTGATTGAAGTAATTTGGAAAATTACTCATAATCAGTTCTTCCGAGTTTGAATGTTTTGGAATCTCCATGAAATAGATCTAATATTGTCAAAACGTATTTGAAGAGATTCAATTGCGTTTGTAGATGATAGGTCAAAATTGCTTAGAAATGTTTGAAACCGTGTTAATTCACCTTTGATTTGAGTTCTACTATTTTTCTTTTTTTTTTTTAGTTCATATTCGGCATTGGTATCGCCCTCGGATTCATAAGGCATCTTGTTTTATTTTAATGCAACAGGCAAAGCCTCTACAATGAATATCTATTGATGTTTTAGCTGTGCATTATTTTGTATCGTTTTTATTTAGTGTTGAAACGAAGACTTGCGTGCATTCAAATACCTAAGCACTATATGTAATTAACTATCCTTGATTTTATTGAAACTATGTGACCTTCATCGTTTTGCCTAATATTTTAAAAAAAATTGTCCAAAAAGGTGAAATTGGCAAACACCTTCCTGAACGTGTATTTTCGTAACTATCGTGTGTCCAGAATGTTCACTGCAAGATTCTAGCTTGGCACTTGTGTCCAGGTAACAATCGAATTTTTATCACGGCAATAGTAAATTCAGACCTGATGTATAGGAGGTGGATATCGAGAGGAGTGACCTTTACTGGCGTTTCTTCTCACTTCTCCCACGTATTTCGTATTTTCGCTTGTCATCCGAGTGAGAAAGACCAATGTGCGGGGATGTCTTCCTTCGGGTTGTCTTGGACGTTTTGTCGGAATAAGAATATCAGATATTGAACATGTGGAATGTTTTATTTGTTATTTTACATAAGAAGATATTGATGTTCAAGAACGACGTGTTTGCGTTGACAGTCTCTTGTTGAATGTCTCTTTACGCACATAGTCGAGTGAGTTGCCGATCGGGCCAAGTCACACTCGGCGCAGTTGCCGCACCTAATTCTAAGAATCAAATCAGAAGAATCTTGTTTTAATTTTCAACAAATATTTTGCAAATTTGAAAGAAAAAGGAAAGGAAAACGAATAGATAGTATGAAATACTATCATATGTAGGATGATTGTATGAAAAAGGGGAAACGCACAATAACTTGAAAATTTAATATAATTGAAGAGCTTCAAGGATAATTTATATGATTTCAATTTTGACTATAGTAAAACCAATAATGATTGAGAGTAAAGCGCGTTGTCATATCTAAATTTTACGTTACCAGTTTATAGCAGAATCAAAATATAGTAAGCAGTAGAGTTGTAGGTTGTGGCAAATTATAGATAATACACAATACTAGTACGATTGAAAGGTATTATTTATGACAAAAATCAGTTATGAGCTTGTAATGAGTAATACTTATACATTTCCTGATTACTGATCAGTTAAAATTCATTATTTTCTGTATAGTGTTAGATATTTATTACTACTAGTGGCAACGCTGTACGCAACGATATTTCTGTCTTTGTCACTTTACCGTAACTTCCATCTCATCGTTGCAGTCCTCACTAATGTACTTGCAGCCATGAGCGTATCATTGGTTTGTGAATTATACAGCGTGAATTGTACGTTTTACAGTTAAGTTAGTCAGCAATCGACGTGTTGTGATAACAATTGGTGAAAATAATAGTGCTAATAAGTGTTTAAGCGTTACATAATTATATTTCTACACCGTTCTCAAACTACTCAAAAAATGGGAGACATGGTCGGGCCTTCCACGTCGAAAAAGGTAAAACAGTCGGAGTCTCGGTCAGTAAGAGAAAAACAAATTGTACTGCGAGTATTTCACTGTCTTGAAAGAGATCATCAGCCACCAAAAGATGACTTTGTGCATATGTGCTGTAATTGTACGTGTGTACCTCCGAATAACCAACCGGGCATTTCTACATCATTAAGTTCCACAATTACAAAAGATAAATTAGTTGATATGTGCTCTGATTATACCGGTGTACTAAAATCATCGATTTACAAAATACTAAGAGAAGCAGAAATTCATGAGGACGTACAAACGCCAAAAACTAGTAGCGGACGAAAAAAAATCACAGTTGATGAAGAAGCCAAAACCAGTATACGCAGAACTACACACTACAAACAGTTCTGGAGGCACTTAGCGATCATGAATTGGTCCCAAAAATGGGTAAAGAAACTTTTAGGAAACTTGTACACGAAATGAAATTTACGTACGGAAAAGTTGACAGGAAAAGCATTCTCATTGAACGTCAAGAAATAATAGCATGGAGAAGAAACTATCTAAGAAAAATTGACGAATTTCGGAAGCTCAAAAAAAATTGTACTTCATGGACGAGACATGGGTTAACCAAGGACATACGATCAAAAAAGTATGGCAGGATGGTAATATAACAAGTGCACGACAAGCCTTTAATGAAGGTTTGTCAGTTGGGTTAGAACAGCCATCTGGAAAAGGTAGTCGTCTGATAGTTACGCATATAGGAAGCGACAGTGGATTTTTACCAAATGGTGAATTAATATTTAAATCTAAGAAAACAGGCGACTATCATGAAGAGATGAATGCGGAGGTGTTTGAAAAATGGTTTGAAGGCATCATTCAACTTGTGGAACCTGGGTCTGTCATCGTCATGGACAATGCCCCATACCATAGTCGACATTTAGAACCATTACCGAAACAATCATGGAAAAAAGCAGCAATTCAAGAATGGTTAATTAATAAGAACATCCAATATAACAAAGATAGTTTAAAGGCAGAACTACTTCAGCTAACAAAATTACACACAGACAAATATAAAAAATTCGCAGTGGATGAAATGGCGTTAAGTCGTGGAATTACAGTTTTAAGGTTACCACCATACCATTGCGAATTAAACCCAATAGAATTAATCTGGGCGCAAGTAAAAGGATATATGTGGCACGGATAACAGAACATTTAAATTAATGGACGTGCAACATCACCTACAAGAAGCTATTCGAACTGTTTCTGCAGAAGACTGGAAGAAATGCATGCAGCATGTTTTAAAAGGAGAGCAAAAAATGTGGGACGTAGACAACCGTATTGAACACAATATTGAACCAATCATAATTCACTTTGATGATAGCGGTAGCAACAGTGACGAATCTGAGGTTGAAGATTAGACGAAAATTTGTACATTTACATTTATATTATATTCTATTATCAAAAATTTGTAATTTGTATTTTCTAGTACCCCTGACGATGAATTTAAGTTACTCGAAAGCTTGAGAATAGTTATAAAGAGTTCACTTATCAATTGCTGCAACCCAATAATGAAAAAAAGTTATATATATATATATATATATATATATATATATATATATATATATATATATATATATATATATATATATATATATATATATATATATATATATTGTGTTTTTTATTAATATTGTTAATTTATTTGGTACCTACTATAATTACCATGATTATTACTCCGTTTTCATAAGGCCCACCTAATGACTACAACGATTAGGTTTTAATGAAATAAATAAAAAATGTGTATAAATATTTTATAACTAATTGTACTAAGAATTTTTCTTTCATTCTTAACCCTCTCAAAAATTAATAAGCACGCCCCCGATTTGCTGTCAACTGGGCTTACTTCTACTCTCAATCATTATTGGTTTTAGTATAGTGAATGTTCATCAATAGATTGAATTTCCTGGAGTCTATAAAAGTGTAAATAAAACTATATTTGCGATATCTGCCCTGCACTATACAAGAAAGTGATCCAAGAAAGAGCAACAAACGACCGACAATGATTGATGTATTGAAATAACTTAATTATTTTTTGTTATAATGAATGTACAAATGAATAAATTCATAAAAACCATGTCACATTCCAAATCTCGTCTCAAAAGTAAGGGACTCTTCCATCGACGTCTTTCATTTTCAGAGAATGTGACGAAAAACTCGGACATCAAGTTGTGGATACTAGTTGATGTCCGGTTTGTTAAGTACACTATTTTTTAAAACATTTCACCCTGTTAGTATCTGATTATGTCTTATGGGTAGTTGACACATTTCTTGTCTATATAAATTCACACGTGTAGTAGAGAGAGTGTGTATATTGAACTATAAAATGTATATAATCTATTCATCATCCTAGTTTTTACATTTTTGTAAGGTAGATTCATGCACCAATCATAGGAATTCATGTTGAAAAACATTTGATTCAACTTTAAAACTTACCACAGGTGCATGACTGTTTCCACACTGCAAATAAATTATCCAACTTCTTGCAAGAACATATTACTTGAACTTTGACTGGTGCATAAATCAATCTTTATGAGTCGTCAAAAACCTATTCAACTTTTAATGAACAAATATCAATCAATAGTTTCAATAAGTACTTATTTAATATATCACTAAAAACTATTGAAAATCTGAGTGATCTTATGATGCGTCCACCTCTTTAATGTCCACAGATATTTATTTACGAAAGGAATATCAAGGCTATAGGTAATCAAATGTTTTTCCAAGCTTCCTCAGTAACAACAAATTTCTGAGTTGAAAGATGTGACTGGTTATGGAACTGATAAATCTTCCTACTTTTTCCCTATGAAATTCATAATTTGTCACTTATTCATTCATTCATCACTCCCCCAGAAACATGTATTAAGAGGAATCCATGCCCACTTGAAACGTATTTTACTTATAGTTTCTCAACCAGTTATCCTATTTTCATGCAACTTGCACCGATCGCTTCAAAAAAATATTCTAAAAAAAATATACTATTGTTTCTCGATTTTTCTTCAATAAAAAAAAATCTATACTTGATTGTTTATAAATAATGGAAAATGGGAGTTTCCCTCCAGTGAATATATGTTTTAAAAATTCGGTATATTCCCAAATCATTACATTTTCAAATTAAACCATTGAGAAGTAAAATAGAAAATGCATTTTCGGCATCCAGTTCATGGCGCCCTCTAATCATCCGAGAATTCGTTTTCCGAGATTGCAATTGCAAACCACCCCGAACCCACAGGCGTACGGAATCTTGCGCAGACATATTACGTTCACTGTATCAGTGTGAGTTTGTATTTATACGAATTATGTTATTACGTTTCGGTAAATATATACTTTTTTGTTCTTTTGTGATCATGGGAAAGATAAAAGGCAGGCTAGGCGTTGCGGAGGGAAAACGATTGTTCGCAAGTGAGAAAAGACGTAGTCGTAGAAATGTCGGAAAGAAATCATTGATGACAAGGTAAGTGTTTCTGACTATTCAAATAATTAGTTTCATCACACCATTTTGGAAATTTGAACGATTTCATTATAACTGAGCAACGATGATTAAGGCAAATTTATTGGAATTCAACTTTGCATGCAATTTTTTTTATATGACAAAACGAGTAATCATGCCCGATTCTCCATTCATAGAAGAAAAAAATCGCGTTCTTTTCATATGAACGTCTCTAGATCCATGGTTTATTGGGATACAGGTTGTCGAAGTTTCATTTATTGATAAATTATAATTGAACTTTTCGGTTATCTCTCAAAAACAGTTTTTATTATAAAGAATCATACATATTGTATGAATGTTCACTATTCATTTATCCTACCACCAAGCACATATAATTGAAGTATTAATATGAGATTGTAGGAAAGGAAACGTTTTGATAATGCTATTATTTTCATTTTGGTATATATTTCCTTTAAATTTATAATTTCGTTTCGTTCATAGGAATTCCGGGAAACAATTTATAACTTAACGTTTTTCAGGTATTCCCAGAGAAATTTTTTGAAAACCTTTTGAATGGAATTGTAATACCTTTTTAGTTTCTGTATAAAATTTCTGAAAAAATATGTCCTTAAATAATTGGTTATTAAGAGGTATGACTGAAAGGATGTATCCGATACGATACTTTCCAATGAATAGCCCTTGTGTTACGCCATTTTTTTTGCTCACTTAACCAAAACTCTGTCTTATACTGTTTTGACCCACGATTGTTTTATCGTGAGTATGAATGCTCAATGCACACAAGAATTACAATAACTCTTGTGAAAAGATAGGATAATAAAAATAACTAGCTAGATGTACTGTAGACAAGACAAGATTTAATTCTAACTGTACTGTTAAAAGGCTTGAAACGTAATGAATGAATTTTACAAAATGGCCATGTACCACATCGGCAGTTAGAGAAGGGATTTCAGATTGTAGGTATAAACAAAGGTTTATATTAACATAGGTAGGAGAAATTATAATAGCGGGTAATTCCCAAGATAAGGGATACAAGGAACAATTAAAAAATTAAAAATGTACGGGTTGCTTGAGAAAATATACCTATTTGGGAATATTGAATTTTATTAGCATAAGTGGATTAGAAAGACCCGGGGGAAAACCCCGATTATGAATAATGAAAAATCAAATGACTTAAACAAGATTAGTTAGCAATACATAAAATAAAAATAATGCCATAAAACAGTCTGTTTTGTTGTACAAATTTTAGAGCTGGCAACTCTAGGCTCAATACTAAAAAATTAAGATTCACTTCTAAAAATATAATAATTTCGATAGCAAGCTTTTGAGATCGAACATATACCATTTCAGATATCCCCATGTTGGTCTTGGCCTCATCGAGTATGTGGTATTCGAAACCTATCAATTCGTAGATTATCATTATTATATTACTTTTCTTCGTAGGTTGTAGAAAGATCATTATTTCGTTTTTTGTAGAACAAAGTCAACTACTGACAATTCTAAAAAGAGTGAAGAGTTCATTTCCACTTTTCCAACATCTGTTCAAGTTTCGGAAAGGTAATCCATAATTCCCATGAAACATACGTACTTCCTTGTGAATACATCAGCAGATTAATCAAACATTTATTTTTCAGTGATAATATCAGTGATGATGTTCAGTCAATGTGTAGCAAATATCTCTCTGCCGTAGCCTCACCCGTTCAAAATGTGGAAACGACTGACAAGATTACCCAAAGGTAGAAATATATTCATTCTGATCTATCTGGTATGAACTCAAATGTTATTTTTTCAGGTCTTGTATAGGCATATCTCTGCAGGGGCAACGTTTGACAGATATCGGATATTTATTTATTTCTGCAATTAGCAGAAATATCTAAGCACCCACCATTCGATTGTACATTGAGTGATATGTATCCAATTCATGAATATAAAATGGGTTTGAAAACCAAAGTCAGTATGCAAAATGTGCAATATCAAAAAAACCATTCATCTTATAGAAGAAACCGACGGAGGAATGGACATAAATAGCGTTTTAACGTTGGCCACAGTTTCAACCGGAAATGGCTACTCTACAGTAAATGAGATGCTCTCTGTTTTAAATGTACCGTTCATGAGTAACTCTACTTATCAGCAACACCACGAAAATGTAGCTGATATCATTGAAGAGACTGCTTGGAAGGTCATGGAGGAAGCAGGTCAAGAAGAGGCTCGAATAGCTGAGGATTTAGGAGAGGTGGGTGATTTTCTCCTAGAAAGTACAGATTATATTTTGACCTATTACAGTGCTTTTCTTTAATCTGTCTTCTTCCCTCTTATTTTTTGAACGAATTCAATTAGGAAATTGAAATGTGGAATGAAGTGTTAGTTTTCTGATTTTAGTGTCAGGTAAATAAAAAATCTGCAATTTTATGTTGGGTAAATAATCTGAAAATATACCTTTAAAATTAGGTAAAGTAAGCCCGCCCATCTCAGATGGAGAAGTGTTTTTTTCCGTGCAACTTCATTTTTATTTGTGCAATGAAATGAAGATAATAATCAAAATTCAATCAACAGATAGAAAGCAAAGTATTTAAAAAAATTTGCCAGTACCTCCAGGCCTAATGAAACTAGTCGTAGGCACTAGTCGAAGAAGACTACGCACCTCAATAAAATCTGCTATGATGTCCAGGATTAGAGAAAAAACTTCTTTGGTCCAAAAAGTTGCAAACTTATGCAGAGGCCTTAAGAATATTCCATCACATGTATTTGGACAGCATGAAAAATGTCAGGAGATAACATATTTCAAGTGTTATGTAAGGTTAAATGAAGTTGATCATATCCTCAGCATGAGAGCGTGTGGTCTATTGGACGATATTGAAGTTTGTATCAACCGCTTAGTTTTAAATGCAACCATTGATAGCGGATCTGGATACCAATATCGCTGAACAATACAATGGCATCATCTGCAAATTTGTTGGAGGAAAAGGAATTAACTATTCCCGTAGAAGATCCTATGCGATACGTTGTAAAGCTGCTGCTATATCATTCAATTCTACCGGGAACTATTATAATGTTCTTGGAAAACGCAAAGATCTGTTTTATACTGAAAGATATGTAGAAAAGATCAAAAGGAGACGTGAACTTCAGAAAATCAGGAGATGCAAGAATAAAAACTTTCCAGAACTAAGAAGGAGCATGCTCTACCAGATGAGGATTATGGCCCGGATGCTAATCCTGATCCAGATTTACCTACTGATCTCAACAATCTCACAATATGTGATATCGAAACGAAAAAATTGGTTTTTATTCATATTTTATCTGCCTTCAACAATTTAACCTTATTTTTTTAAAAACTTTGTGATCATAAATATTGAAGTTTTAGGTTAAGCAAATTGTGAATAATTTTTATTTCATGCTGCATAAAAAATAACAAAATTATTAGGCATTTTTTTTAGATTGTTAAGGACGATTTATTTTGGACGAATGATATGAAACCAAAATTAGAGATTTTTTACATGGCTTGCCTCTTGCCCGAACTGATAGATCCTAGATACCTGAGGAAATTGGAAATTAGCAATCCACCACGACAGTAAACATACAGAAATGAATTTCGTTCAATAAAACATACTAATGAAAAACGTTAGCTGCGTATTAATCCTCACAAAATACATTCGACATCATATTTTTGATACCTAAATAAATACATTTCAAATTGCTTTCAATTTTTTTCGTCTTTAGACAAAAAACAGCATATCTATTTCTCGACTGTCTGCCATGACAATACAGTTTCCAAACAATCGAACATGTATTTATCGATAGAAATATGGTTACCTAGGTATTTATCCGTGAATAAGGCAAGTACCTAGATAAAACCCTGACCTCCTACTATGTGCGTTTATTGTAATATGCAACATAAAGGCGGAGATTGCGCGACGACGTGCTCGCCCGTTTCCGTAGTGAAATCGTCAGTAAATTGGGAGATGTGCCATTTGAAAAGTTGTCTTTGATCATCTCACTTGCATATTTTGGAACACGCCCACCGATCCACTCGAAATTTTGAGGTTAATGCATTTTCACAACCGGAGTGCAGGTATTCATTCCTCTCAAAAGGTACATGAACAATTAAATTATGAACATTGTTTTAGAGCAAAACAGAAAAAATATTCGTTTGAGTTTGTGGTACATTGAAACATTTATACAATTTCACATTTTATTGAATATATAAAATTGATAGCAACATTATCTTGAATTACTTAATAATAAAAAGAATTAAAAAATGTTCAACTAACAAAAAAGCTGAATAAAATTAATTTCAATTTGTCGCTACAACATTGTAACAAATATCATAAACTCTTCAATATTTACATCAGAAAGTTGTTCAGAAAAGCAACGGCATCGATTCTCAATTTGAAATATTGGATTAAAAAGGCATATGAAACGATGTATCCATACAACTATTGATTGATACAAAAGATGTATTTCAAGAATTGAAAGGTATTTTTTGATTCAAAAATAGCACAATTTCTCTATAATGCTCCGTAAATAGAGAAGGCATCAACTACAAAATGTTTATTTTATAACCAAGGCTGTAAGAACAAACAAGCATATTATTCTCGAGTCGTATCAGAGGCAAATGAAGTTGAGCTTTAGATTCTCCTACATTTCTTTATTGTTCACAAATCCCACCAGTAATTTACCAAAAAAATAATCAAGGATAAAAGGTTTCACCATGAAAACAATTGGTTTTCAAACAGGGATATCCTCTGGCATGTGAGTGAATTCATATGAATTTTAGGCTTCGATTGTATTTTCGTTCCCACCAGTAATGGAAATTTTATGGAACCAGCAACTTAGTTACATAGACTGACACAAAGTTTGATCATAACTGAGTGTATTGGGCAAATATTGTTTGTTCATTATACAATTTCAACGAGCCACTAATGTCTCTGCACTCTTAAGTAATGTATATTTAGTTCTGACAACATAAAATGTAAGTTGGGTTCTCTGAATTGAACGTTTTGTTCAGAATTCAAAAAATACCTCCTCTTTACTTAAGCACCTTACAATAAACGTAAAAAACAACTTAAACTGAAATGTCCTTCAATTAACAATTTGGTAAAAGACACCACACAAAAAAGGACTTGGAAAATAGAAATTTTTATCTTTATTCAAAGAGTCAACTAAAAATCAAACGACCTGGATATATATATAGATATGTATATACACAATTAAAACCAATAGCCAAACCAAAACACCATAATAAATATATTAATTACACTTCATTGTCAGCCACAACTTGTTAATCAAATTAAACAGCACCGTGTACATTTGCGAGAACAAAAGTAAAGCAATGTCAACATTTCAAGTTTACAATTCTTTCAAGATTGAACATTGTGTGGTGTTCACTTGTTACTGTTTTAAACTCAATTGATATAATGTCCAGTATCTGTCAGTTCATATTTGTATTTAAAATATCAATTGTTAAGATCTACAACAGTCTCTCTAGCTGAAATTCACTTCATTCCACTAGCTTCAGGACCTTTCCAATGGCAATTGTCCTATCTGTAAAAAAAACATTTTTCAATGTTACTTTTACAGTAACACAAATATTTTTTAAATTCATACTATGATGCTACTTTATTGTTAATACAAAAGCATCTGCAGGGTTATTGTGTTGAAATGCTATAAAGTGGCTATAACTGTAGTTGGTTATCATTATGAGGGTTGCCTTTTATATTTCGGGATTAGAGAGCAAAAACAAATATCAATAATCAAAAATCACTTTATTGTTTTTCAAAATATTCCCCATGAAGATCTATACACTTTTGCAAGCTTTGAACCAATTTTCGAAGCACTTTTGCCACTCTGAGGTATCTCCAAAACATGCATTCTAGATGCAGCAACCGCTTCTTCAGGTGTCGAAAAACGTTGACCTCTCGGTTTGTTTTTTACGTGCGAGAATAAAAAGAAGTCATTCGGTGCCAAGTCAGGACTATACGGCGAATGACTCATCAAATCGATGTTTTGGGTGCTCAAAAATGCAGTTGTTTGAGCCGATGTATGAGAGCTCGCATTGTCGTGGTGAAAGGTGATCAGTCTTCGGCGGTTGGTTTTCCTGATTTCTTGGAAGGCAACTGGCAAACAAATGGTTGTGTACCACTCAGAATTGACTGTTCTGCGTTGTTTTTTCGAAAAAACAGGTGACCATTTGTTTGGAAGTGCTTCGTGCGTGAACAACTTTTGTTGGATTTGGCTCATCTTGAAACACCCATACAGTCGACTGCCGTTTACTTTCGGGCTCATAAGCGTAAATCCACGATTCATCACCTGTCACGATGTCACAGACGTGTTCCGAAGCACCGCGATCGTATTTTTTGAGCATTTCCTTCAATCAATGGAGCCTTTTTTTAGCGATTGACAAATTGGTGGGATCCAACGCGAAAAAATGCCTAATGCCACTAATGCCTAAGCTTGTCTCAATCTCACGATAGGTCACATGACGACCTTGCAATATCAGTTCTCGCACAGCATCAATGGTTTTCGGAACAACTGATTTTGGACGACCTTCACGAAATTTGTCTTGGAGTGAACTACGACCACGATTGAATTCACCATACCATCGATACACACTGGTCCTTGATGGAGGTTCATCGCCAAAAATTGAATCAAGTTCATCTATGCACTGTTGCTGAGTTAATCCACGTCAAAAGTTGTAAAAAATATGATTTTCACGATACGATGTTCATGATTTAATTCCATTTTTGGGCCGAGATGAATCTTTTAAGTTACTGTAAATAACACAAATAGCGCGCGTATGTCAAAACGTTCTGAGTACGTATAAGCTCAAAAATGTCCAACTTTATGATAGAGATGTCAGTTGCCAGATTGCAACACTAAGGTTGCCAAATCCCGAAACATAAAAGGCAACCCTCGTATATCCCATATTTAGGTGTGTTCGATTTAAATCTTGGGCCGACCGAGCAGAAGCAGATTTGATACCACATGATCAAGTGGGGGGTCAGACCTAAATATGCTAACCAGTCGTAACAGTTACAAGATTTTAAAAGTTATTTTAACAGAAACAGTGAACTTACATGTATCCAAGGATTTAAAAAGACTTTATCAATAATTTTATAGGAGAAATATCTCACATTCAACGTTATTGAAAATAACATATCAGAAAATGAGTCAATATTACTTCTCAAATCATCACTTACTTTCGTCTCTGAGCGTGAATCTTCCCATTTGTGGCATAGATTTGAAAGGTTCTAAGCAAATAACTCCAGCACACTCTATTCTCATAATTGCTACTTGGTCTTGTTTAACAAACCTTGGACGAGTCTTACTTTTTTCTCCAGTTTTTTTGTCAACTAGACAAATTAAGGCCTGAAATTATAACTCACTTGAAAAATAAATCTGAAAAATATGATTCCAAAATTACTTTAACGGTGACCTCTTCTGCCGCACAATGAATATGCATGACTGCACTGTATCCAGCACATATAATGGATTTATGTTCTAAAATTACAAGCTGAGCATCAAAAATTCGTCCTGTATGAATGGGATTGATGGAATCGCATAAAACGAAACCGGGACTAACGTCTTCTTCCTCAACACCCTTTACTTTTATTTTGACGTTTTCACCAGGAATTACTCGATTAACTTCATCATCATCGGAAAGCAACATATCAACAGTGACAGGTGTCTAAAAAAATTTAAAAATACATTATGATCAATATTGAAGAAAAAAAGTCTTGCTCATTTTTATTGTATAAGATGGAGAAGTAGAAGGCCAAAATGTTTCTTTCCCAAAAATGAATCTCTACTAAACTATACCCCTGACTTACTGACTGACATCCTTGTGAGTTTCAACGTAGTGTCTTCATTCACTAATATTCCCGTATCAGACACATTGACCATTCTCGAAACGAAACACCAAATTTCCAAAAGCACCCTCAACCTCATCAGTCACTGTATGTCCAGCAGATACTTTCTCTTCCAAGATACTTTCTACAAACAAGTAAAGGGCGCCCCTAAGATTCTCCTCTTTCACCATTCCTTGCAAACCTTTTCATGAAAGACTTCGAAACCAAGGCTATTGACAGGTTCGACCACAAACCCTCTTGCTGGTTCAGATACGTAGATGACGTTTTTGTTATATGGGCCCACGGCTCCGAACCTCTCCATAATTTTCTTTATCATCTCAACGACCTCCACCCAAATATAAAATTCACAATGGAAATTGAAAGCAATAACTCCCTTCCATTCCAGAAACTCCTTCACCCACACGGTCTACAGGAAACCAACACATACAAACAGATACCTCAACGCAAACTCCCACCATCATCCAGCACAAACCAACTTCGTCTTGAATTCTCTCATCCATAGATCTATCAACCTCGCAGACCACCCCAACAAACCATAAGTGCTAGCCCAACTCGAATCAGCTCTCCTTCAAAATGGATTCACAGACCATCAAACTGACAGATCCATCTGTCGTCAACAAACTTCTTCGTCCAGTCCCAAAGATCCAAAAGACAATAACGTTCCCCACAAAGCTTTCCTTCCCTACATTAAAGGTGTAACTGACAAAATTAGCCGAATATATATATATATATATATATATATATATATATATATATATATATATATATATATATATATATATATATATATATATATATATATATATATATCTGTTTTTCCGTTAATCAGCTGTCGCCCCCATACGAACGACAACTCTCAGAAGTTGAGAAACTTGTACGAGCTAAGGACTAACGAGGTCTTACCTTTTAACGTGTGTTTCCAACACGGTTGCAGAATCATTCCAGCTTCAACCAGATAAATTCTCTCGAGAAAAATATCTGGTCGAGGCGGGAATCGAACCCACGGTCTTCCGATCGTGAGTCGGGCGCACTACCACCGCGGCCAATTCCAATATATATATATATATATATATATATATATATATATATATATATATATATATATATATATATATATATATATATACATTACTATATACTATATAATTATTGTGATTCTCATATAATCAGAAATGATTATTGAATAACGAAATTAGTTAGCTCCCTAACTATATTATTAAAGGGGAACTGTTGGAAGGTAGGTTGCACTATATCGTTTACTTGAACTATACCAACACTCAACTATACAATCACGAATAACAGTATATAAGATCATTATACAACCACATTTCAACCCACTCTTCTATACACAAATGATTTAAATAAAATGAGAACACTACAGAATCACACAATGAAGATTATTTTGAGATGTGACAGGAGTACCCCTATATCTTCAATGTAAAATACTCTAGAATAGTTATCTATAAAAAATAAGCTTACATATTTAAGGATGATGTATATTTACAAAATGTTGCATAACCTTTTACCTTCATATTTTGACAAATTTGTAATAATTTAATAATAATCAAATCCAATAGTTTCATACTAGAATAAAAAATAATTTGTATGAAAATAATCAAACAAAAACGTTCAACACTAAAACATTAATGTTTAAAGAATTAAATATAACAGTTTACCTGAAAATGTAAAGTATTTGACCAGTCTCATTCTGTTCAAAAGGAATTTATTAAACCATTAAGAAACTATTAAAGTGATACCCAATTATTATGTTTTTTTTTTGTATTTTTGATAATTGTAGGTTGTACTTATTAACAAATATCAGTAGATTTTTTTATTATTGTATTTATACAGGGTGAGGCACCAAAAAAGAAACAGATCGAATATCTTCAAAACACATGTTTTCTGAAAAAATGCAATAACACGTCGATTTGTAATCCAAGGGGGACATCTTTCTATCATAACCTTAACTGTCATAACTCTCCCCCACCCCTCGGTCACTATCACCCAAACAATTTGAATAGGGAAAGTAGTAAGTGTGACACATCATAAACAAGGTAATTTCATAAGGAATTCGGCCATGTCAATTTTCGCTACCTAACTTTCTATTTTGGCGCCCTCTTTCAGGGACGGAACGTATTCTGAATTATGATACTTCATTTACAAACTAATTTGACATAAATTCGGTGACAATGCATTATGGAATTTTTCTGAGGGAAAAAAATGGCGGCTCCACAATAACAGACAATATTTGCAATTATTGTCCGATTTGATTCAAAATTGATAAGTGGTGGTTATCAGGGTCGGCAAGTATGATTTATTTGTCAATGCAAAAAACAATATGGTGGCTCCAAGATGGCGGACGAAATTTGTTATTATTGTCTGATTCAAATCAAAATTACTAAGTGGGGATTTTAAGGGGAGGAAATTATGATTTTTTTGTCGATGCAAAAAACAAGATGGCGGGCCAAATTTGTAATTATGGTTCAAATCGACACGGCACCGAAAACGAATTCTTCAAAACACGTGTTGTGACAATAATGCAAAAACAGTCCAGGGGGGGCATCTTCCTATGGTAATTTCAACTGCCATACCTCTCTCCGCACCCCTTGGTCACTCATACAATTTGAATAGGGAAAGGGAATAGGGAAAGGGAATAGGGAAAGTGTGACACAGCATTCTAACTTATGATATTGTATTTAAAGGATAATGTGAACAATTCACGGGAAAAAACAAAAATTGAAAAAATTAACATTGATTGAACTTGAAAATTGGAAAATTGTGCATAAATTTCAATAAGATCAATCTCAAACTACATTAATTCACAGTAGATGCTCGAAGTGTTCTCCATTCACTGCCATACATGAGTATAAGTTCGTCTCAAAACGTTGTCTGGCGATTTGGAGCATGTCTGGGGTTATTTGACAACATTCGGTTATAATACGTTCACGTAACTCTTCTAACGAACCTGGCTGAGTGGCGTATATTTCACTTTTTAAATGGCCACACAAAAAGTAATCTAAGGGGAATAAATCGGAAGATTATGGAGTCCATTCATGTACTGACGAACTGCTACAGCAAAATGTGGAGAAGCTCCGTTTTGTTGGAATATTAGGTGATCCTCAAGGTTATTGTTTTCTATTGTCCGTTAACGTTGGATCAACAGTACCTTCGAATAATTTCAAATACATGTCCCCGTCAGATCACCTGGTAGAAAAAATGGACCAATAATTCGATCGTCAAATATTCCAGCCCAAACGTTTAATTTTTGTGGGTATTGCGTATGTACTTGGTGAAACACACTTGGATTACAATCTGACCAGTACCAACAATTATGTCGATTAACAATTCCATTGAGATAAAAACTGCATTCATCCGAAAAACAAATGTTGAAAACGAAATTTGGATCTTGTGTAGCACGTTCACTCATGATTTCACAAAATTGTATGCGACGATCAAAGTCGTCTTCGTTAAATTCATGAACCAGTTTAATTCTATATGGATGGAATCTGTGAACTTTCAAAATTCGCCCGACGTTACATCGACTTACTCTAGATAATTCGGCAAACTTTCGTGTACCAAAAGTTGGATCGGCAGCAACCTGTCCTAAAATGACTACCCCACCGCTTCGTTTCTTACTGGGTTTTCAATTTGACGTTTTTTATTTGCCACAGATCCCGTTTGTCGAAGTTTTGAAATTGGTTCCAAAACGTATTTACGATTTACGTTTAGGTGTAGTTCATTGAAAATTCTACTGGCTGTGTTGGCACATTGATCATTTTTGAAGTAATATTCAATTATTTCTACCCTACCATATATTTTACTCGTTAATGGACCTGAAGTACTACTAACAAGAAACTGACACACATAAGCACTTCAAAAGGTTTTTAAGTGTTCCAATACATAGGCGTAGTAAGACTAATTGTATTCCAAAGGTACGAATGTTGTCAAATAACTCCAGAAATGCTCAAAAACGACAGAAGGCGTTCCGAGAATAACTTATACTCGATTTGAAAGGGTTATATTTTTAGGAGTGATTAATTTTTGGGAAAGTTTTTGGCTTTCTACTACTCCATCTGATTCAAAAAAATGGATGAGAGAATCTTCCAAAGAAATTGATTACTTCCTTCCTTTCTTTGGAAGATTCTCTCATCCATTTTTTTGTATCAGATGGAGTAGTAGAAAGCCAAAAACTTTCTTTCCCAAAACTTATACTCATTTATAACTTTTTTCGAGATCAATTGCCCTAACACCAAACTGATATTTTTGCACTCGACGCGCGTTTCGCCAACAAAGTTAGCATCCTCAGGAGACGAAAATTGATACCTAGTCTAGTCTAGTTAATCCTTATATACTGAAATTTGTTACCTGAGGTTGTACACCTGAAGTCCAATATGGAATTTCTCGGTAATTAACTACCTGCAAGTTCTTAGTAATTATTCTCTTCCTAACAGCGTTTACCCGCTTTTTAATCTTCTGTTAGGAAAAGAATAATTACTAAGAACTTGCAGGTAGTTAATTACCGAGAAATTCCATATTGGACTTCAGGTATACAACCTCAGGTAACAAATTTTAGTATACAAGGATTAACCAGACTAGACTAGGTATCAATTTTCTTCTCCTGAGGATGCTAACTTTGTTGGCGAAACGCGCGTCGAGTGCAAAAATATCAGTTTGGTGTTAGGGCAATTTATCTCACACCAAAGGTTCCAATCTTATCATTATACTCATTTATGGCAGTTCATGGCGAACACTTTAAGCACCTACTGTGGATTAATGTAGGTTGGAATGATTGAATTTATGCAAGGTTTTCCATTTTTTTTTTCAAAAGCTTTTATTCAACTTGCGCTCAGATAGTTAGTATGTATGTATGTGTGGGACAAATCTTGTAGCTGACTTTTGACCCACTTCTAGTTGTCCGATCTACTTAAACCGAGACTTGAACTTTGGTAGGTATTCATCATTGCGATGACAATGCATTATGGAAATTTTGTTTACAAATTGACATGTCTTGAAGATATTCGATATTTTGTTTTCGGTTCCCCACTCTGTATGTATATGAATGTTAACATTATTATCATTGTTGTATATTATTGAGGTGTACCCTATTTGAATAAATAAAGCATTTATAATTCTACGGTATGACAAATAATTTACTGCTGATGAGTCTGATTATTTCAGTATTCTCTGTGCTCTCTTCACGTAAAAAGAAAGTATGAACATTGATTATTACTTCAATCCTACTCATTCAATAGCGCCGATTTACTAATCAAATATAACAGAGACAAAGAACCCGCCCTTAAGGATCTATGCCTGAACAAAGTTCAATAGAAATTTGTGAATACACCAGCAAAAGGAGCTTCATGAATATTTGTAAGTTAAACTAAATGAGTTTTGATAACTTACCCTATTGGGCATAATGAGCATTGTTTGTCCTTTTTTACATTCACCTGATTCAACCTTGCCCATCAGCACAGTTCCCATATCTTTATATTTGTCTACAATTGGCATTATAAATGGTCCGTCTGCTTTTCGATTGAGCGATGGGATATTATCAATAAAGGGAATAAAGGCATCCCCCCTGTACCAGGGGCAAATTTTTTCATCTACTTTATCTTTCAAACCTTGCCCTGTTTGCCCAGAACAAGGTAAAAAGAATAAATCTTTATTATAGTTGAATCCTAATTTCCTAAGGTACGGCAAAATTTTGTCTTTGCACTCGTTGTATCTGCAAGGGAAATGTAGGTTAGAAAATAATCATTTTCTACAAATATTTTGGAAATGGGCATTGTGTCCTAGAACTTTTTATCAAGAAATATAATAGATAATAAATACCAATCAGCACCTAATAAAACTGATCTGCCCTGAAAATATTCTCTTTTTAGTTGTAACAGAAACGTTGCATAATTAACAAGTATAAACATTCAAAAATAGAGAACTTTCCAAAATTTTGATATTCTTTTCAACAAATAACGTTAAAAAAAATTAAAATATACCTCTACTTTCAACTCCACTGTACATTATGAATTTGTAAAACATTTAGTTTAGATTTTTTCACCATATTGATGATGTACTAACTAGAACATAAATTTGACAAGAGCATAGTGAGAAATTCAAAATGTTATTTAGTGAAAGTTGATATGGATTATTGACACTTCCATATATTAGCTCTAACCACTACTAATACAGGAATTTATAAACAAAAGTTATGGAATTTAAAAAAATACAAGGTAAATGTAAATGAATTTTCAAAAATATGATTAATAATTTGGAAAACAAGTTTTCCTAGAAAACATTGATATACAAAAAAATATTTTCTATTATATTTCTAGTATTGAAACATCACTATTGCTCAGTTATTTTGAAAAATCAATGCTTATAATTTTCCTTTTATGTTACCTGTTACAAGTTCACATTAAATACTTGATTTTTCAGATGTCTTTTCATAGTTTTAAAAGCAGGTTCTCTTCAATCAGTTTATATTTTTGAGATGAATGATTCATCTTCATTTATTATCGAAGTGAATTTAACACAATAAAAGACTATATTAAAGGTTGTTGATGTTGGAATTAAATATCTTCAGAATTTATTGTTCCAATTAGTATGTCATCAACTCATGGGATAATTGGCAGAGAAAAACTTTGATTTAATTTATTTTTTCAAATGTTCATTATTTTAATGGATTCAATATTTCTATTAGGTATTTCAAAAATAGACAGTGAAAATAAAATTATCAGATATAATTGATAGGAAACTCATACATTAACATAATTTCAAGATGATGATAGTGAATGAAGCTATATGTGGAATTCTAAAAAAGGTTTATTATTTTAAAAATCCTGATGAATTTTTTCTAATCAACATTTTGTAAAACCGGAATTATATTATTGTGTTGTGGTGTGTCATGACCACACAAGTATATCCTATCCATACATTTATTATGTTTAGAATTATATTACTAAAGTGCAGTGTGTCGGGACGCGATCTGTCGTGACGGCGACCGGTCGATTCCCGATCGGCGTCAGAACGATGGTGGGGTTATGACGCGACAGAACACTCCACACTAGTATGTTTCTAATCTGACGCGTTAACTAGCTAGAGAATAGTCGTTTGCATTTATTTGTGCACAAGATGTCGAACAAACTTATTGAACTAGAAAATACGGGTTTGCATTTTTTTAATATCATTTTCTACCATAGAATGTAATATCTCAAATTGATTTTTTGACATCCTGAAATATTGATGAAATCTTTCTTCATCACTAGTAAATGATATTCGCTTCGACTACCTCTCATATTTTCTCTTCTCTTTTAAAGTAAACTTTACATTTGCAGACACGCAAAGTTTTCTTCAATATCACTATCCGAATCGGAAGAAAACATTGTAGATGCTTGCATGCGTTTACTGCAAAGGCCACCACTTTATTGACTCGAAATAACGTCAGAGCGCTCCCCGACAGACAGAATAGTCTGCACACTCGCCGTCACGTCAAAGAGCATCACAACACACCACGACACAATAATATAATTCCGGCATAAGACTTTTTCACGAAATAATGAAAAATTAAAATGGCTCATTCACTTAACTTTGCTAATGCCTTTATCCACAATAAACTGAATAATCATAAATTCATCTACAAGAACTAGTGAACACCTGATACATTCTTCAGTTCACAGTCTTCTGTTTGAAAATGATAAAAATACTATTTTTTTTTTCAAAGGTTTGAATCAAGCCAATACCACAGGGGTGAATTATGTAGAAATTTTTTTTTGTATGACAAGTAAAATCTAAGGAAGTGATTCATTTTAATTGCAACTTAGTTTTCGTTTGAATGGAGAATTGAAAAATACATTTTTTGGAAAGCCAATTGAGCATTAACAATCTGTGGAACAAAACTGCCTATCTCAATAAAATAAGTTCCCCTACACCTTTCAATTTATTAAGAGTGCATCATAATTTCCTGTCATTCTGTTCAAAATGAAAGTATATTCACCGATACATTATTTTGATTGATTACTCCATTTAATAATTCAAAGGTTGATATTGCAGCCCATTGAAAAATCTCACCTTTCTTCATCCCAGTTAACTGTGGGATCATCCATTTTATTTACAAGCACCACTAAATGTTTTACTCCTGCTGTTTTAGCTAACATAGCATGTTCCCTAGTTTGCCCACCTCTGTCGAATCCTGTTTCAAATTCTCCTTTTCTTGCCGAGATTACAAGTACCGCCAAATCTGCTTGTGCTGCACCACCAATCATATTAGGTACAAAACTTTTATGTCCGGGAGCATCAAGAATGGTGAAATGTTTTTTTTCAGTTTCAAAAAAGGCACGACCCACCTCGACCGTTTTACCTTTGTCTCGTTCTAAAATTCAAAATAAAAAAATGGTCAATAATCCATGATAACCAAGAATTGTGAAAAAAAATTGAGATGGTTTATAAAACACCCTTCGTGGACTTTTTATTTTTTCAATATTTTAAAAAAGGAACCCTAAAAAAAGTTAAATTTAGATAAACAGAAACTTTATCATATATTGATAATCAGAAATCAATCTCTTTTTGGAAATCCAAATGGTGAAATAAGATTGAAAGAAATATATTTATTGAAATTGATTGCTTCCTTTCCTTTCTTTGGAGGATTCCCACTTTTATGTATAAAGATGGAGAAGTAGAAAGTGAAATAAGAGTATTGATATAATTCCATTAACAAAAGGGGGAACAAGCTAAAAATGAGAATTTTCCTGATAATAACAAGGATAGTTTAAGTGACATTGAAATTATTTCCAGTTTTTGGCATACTGCTTATTGGAGTTTATTTAATTTGTTTAATTTAAAGTTTTCACATACACAAGATGTTATAATAAGTTAGCCGTGACGTTTAAAAAAAATAACAAATGCACAATTTTGATAGATAAACAATTTGGATTTGATTTGGTTCTTCGAAACTGGATATTTTCAATAATACTTTTATGATTACAGGTAAAGTCATCTTGAGATTCATTCATAATTTTTCATGGAACGAAATTTACCTTCCTGATTGGTATCCAGAGCCCAACTCAAATACCAACTTTCTCTACTTTTCTCTCGCGCTTCTCTTTCATACTTTTCTAGTGTTCTCTTATCCACCATGCCTGTTAATGCCATAATTTGACCACCAATAGTACTTTTACCAGCATCCACATGACCTATGAAAACGACATTTACATGCTCTTTTTTTTCTTCAACAACTCTTTCTTTGACAATGTTTTTTTTCTTGATTTTAACAGGAGCTTCCTCTGATGAGGGTTCATCATCATCATCCCCCTCAGGTGTTGTAACAGGTGGAGCTGAAGCAGAGGTACTATCATCATCAGCGGCGTCTTCCCAGGTGCCACCTTCCCCACTTGGGGATGCATCTCCATCTGCAGGAGGCATAGGTGGAGGTTCCTTGACTTCTACACGTTCGGCGGAGGAATCGGCGTTGGTACCTGAAATAATTAAAATTTGAACTCTAAAATATAAATCAATAACCACTAAAACTAATCATTTTAAAATGTGAAATATATTAAAACTACACCTTATGTAATATGTATCACAAAAAACTTATAACGATCTTTTTTTCATACCAGTTTTGGAAGTCAATTTTGTAATTGGATTTTTTTTTAACAGATTAGATTTAAAATAATTTCTATAAAAAAGTATAATCGATTAATTCCGTCAGCATAAACATTGTGTGATCGGGATTCAAGGAAGTCAACAAAGGTCGTTTCTGCCTAGTCCTGATTGGCATAGGTTCTACCGATGAGAAAGTTACCAAAGTGCTTGAAAAGATGGTAGTCAGTTGGCGAGAGGTCCCCAAGCATGGTGGGTGAGGCAGAACTTCGACGCTCAATTCGTTCAATTTTCGGATGGCGATTTGTGAAACGTATGGACGAGCGTTGTCGTGGAGTAGGATAGGACCTGTTCTGTTGACCAGTGCCGGCTGCTGCTGACACAATTTTCAGTACATTTTGTCGATTTCCTCACAATAGGGCTTTGCTGTGATGATTTGACCTGGTTGCAGAAAGTTATAGCAAATCACATCAGCCCCTGATCACCATACAATAACTATGGTGGGTTTTAACCTTTGGGAAGTGCCTGGGTGGCTCATCGGTGTCCAACCACTTTCCTCAACGTCTTCTGTTGTCGTAAAGGGTCCACTATTTATCACACGCGACGATCCGATCCAAAAAAAGGATCGTTTTGGTTGCGCAAAAGCAAAGAACAGACCGCGAAACGTAAAAAGTTTTGTCAATCATTCAAATCGTGTGGCACCCACTTCTCGAGCATTATGACCTTTCCAATACGTTTTAAACCATCAAAAACCGCATGGGAGCTGACGCCCAGTTCTTTCGCCCTCCAACGCACCGATTGTGACGGGCCACTTTCCACCAAAGTCCTCAAATCCTCGTCCTGGATTACTGTAGGTCGACCACTTCGGGGCTCATCTTCAAGGCTAAAATCTCCGGAATGAAATTTCGAAAACAATATCGAACAGTGCGTTCATTAACACTACCTTTGCCAAATACCAGGTTAATTTTTTGGGCTGTTTCGGCAGCGCTTTAGTTCAATTTGAACTCCTAAAGAAAAATTGGCCGACAATCGCTTAACGGTATCATATAGTAATAAACTGAAAAGCGGCAAAAAATTAAAATTTGGAAAAAAATCAACATCATCAAACAGTATATACGATGACACAGTAGAATAAATATTTATTGAAATATGGAACTACAGAAACAAATGACATTAAAACTGACAAAACTTCTGAAACAGCCTAATAAAATGTCATACATAAACTGCATTAAGCCATTGGCAGTGAAAATATGTTTGAAATAAAAAGTGAGTGACCTTTCGCCAGCAAAAAAAAATTGATCAATCAGGATGTGATAAGCAGAGACAATAGTATAAAATAAAAGATCCGTCTCTTTTTACCTCAGGAATAATACCTCGGAGAAAACATCTCAAGACAAATACATCTCGCATAAAAAATCTCAATACAAAAATCTGTCAATAACATGCTTAATTATGAAAAAGGAGCAGAAGTATGTTCTGCGATCAACGAGGGAAATATATAAAATGCCGAAATTAGAGAAATTGGGAGGTAGTTGAGAAATTATGAGAAGGTACCTAGAAAAGACAGCTTGAAAAATGTTCAATATGGTTCGTGAAGATTACTCTATAACCTTTCAAGGTTATAGATTTTATAGGTTTTTAAAGTTGTAATTATTAAAGAATATTACTGGAGTTTTATCCCAACATCAAACAGTTATTTTAACACCTCCAAACTCAGTTTAATCTTCCTCTTGAAGATGATCACTTGGTAATTGAAATATGTATCGAGGTGTTAAAATAACGGTTTGGTGTTGGGATAAAAATCCAGTAATATTCATTACTACACCAAAGGTTCAAGACAGTGCATCACAAGTAATTATTGAGTTGAGAAGTACATTGAGCAGCAACGAATTTATATTAAAAAAAAATTGAATAACAAATTATCGAGTTTATAATAATTGTAGCAAATCAGTTCATTATATGCATGCCTGTAATCCAAGGTGTGAAAAAATTACACTATATTACAGAAGAAAATTTCATTAGTTACAAAGGAGTCGAGGAATTCTACACTAATAGTTCTAGGAAAAAGCTAAAACAAAAATATTTTTTGGAAAAATAATGCATTGATGACAAACGGAGTATATTCATTTCTTATTATGTAGTATTAGAAAATGTTGAAGGGAAGAATAACTTTCAGGTATGAAGTGCATTAAGAATTATGCAATAAAAATTGCCAAAAATTTTAAAGTTTCAGAACAGCATCAAAGAATTGTAAGATGTGTAGACTACATACAAAAGTTGTAATATTTGACAATCTGGCTGAATGAAAATTGAATGACTGACATGCCTGATATCAGCCAATTTGTATTTTTGTTTTACGTATTCAAGATGACTTCAGTGTAACAGAAGTAATTTTATTCCTGTTCATGATACAATCAATGATATAGATATCTTTTAATCTATGAATAAGGTAATTTCAGAATATGAGGGAATGGATAAGTGCAACTTTATTGCAGCAGAATTATGTTAGGAGCAACTATCCCGTGATACTCTGCAAAAAAAGATCTTATGAGGTTCTTAAGTCAAATGAATGTTCTGATTGGTTCGGCCGTTACTTGATGAAGATCCATAGTAATTTCACAAACTAAACCAGAAATTATTTAATCTTCACAAACTTTATTTACAAAAATATCACGACATGATTGATAGTGAAACATGTGATAGTTTTGTAACTAAAGTTTGAGAAGATCAAATCGTTTCCGGTGTAGTTTGTGACATTCAAATGAATATAATGAAAAAATTGGAATTTTTGTAGTGAGTAGACTATACATAATGGGACTTGTTACTCGATTTCGATATTCGTTGGTTAAGCAACGGAAAACATTTTGCAATGTTTCTCTGTTGTGTGCAATAAAAGGCATCTCCATTTTCCTTAAAAATGAAGTGAAGCCTGATACACTAAGTAACTGTAAATTGTAAATGATTTTTTTTATCTTTCTTGAAATTAATGTAAATGGTAAATCTATACAGGACCTGATATGTGACTCATATATTAAAATTGTATCATTTACACAGAGTATTGCTAGCTTACATGAACATATAAGATCATTAAAAAACGAAAATTAGGCTTTACAAAATATTTTTTTATTTCAATTTTTAAGACTTGTCAAAATTTTGGAAAGTTAGATTAATTTCAAGAAAGAAAAGCATAAGGGAATATTTATTTCAGAACAGTAATTAGTTACTTATCCCTAATAAATATTAAGGAGCATATGATCAAAATTTGCAAAATATTTCTGGAATTTGGCCATTCACTGATCATAAACATTATTATAAAAACAGTAACACTAGATTCATAAAAGTAAATATCAAAAAACCTTTAATTTTTTAGATGGATATCACAACACAATCACACTCTAAGTTACTCCTAAAAATGACATGTAAAGAATTATTTCAGGAAAAAAATATCTTTGCCAAGTGATACCAACTATTAACAACTGATAACGTGAAGCAAAAAGTAAATGTAAAAAAATACGAAAACAAAAAAACACTATGGGCATGTTAATAAAGTTTGTAGTATATACAGAGAGGCTAATAATAATAATAGAATAATACAAAAACAAAATACTTAAATTCTGTGGTAACACTTTCTGAAAATTAAAGTTTATCGAGATGAATGTGTAGATTTTAAAATTGGCAAACTGGTTACATAAAAAGATGCATGTAAACAATTGATATATTGCTAAAAAAATCTTCAAATCTTCGAAATTTACAATAATAATAATAATAATTAAAATAAATAATAAATAGTTTATTGTCCAACAGGATTCATCCATTCACATGACAAAGTAAAGATCAGTACAGTAAATTAATGAAATGGTAATAGTAATAATAACAATTTTCTAAAAAAATAAGTGAGAGGCCATGGTTAGAACCTCTTACTTACTGGATTAGAAAATAATTGAATTGTAAAAATTTTCATCGAACCTTTTCAAGAGAAAATAGAATGGACTCCAAATTATAGCATAATATTCTAATTTAGATCTGACCTATGAGTAGTAAAGTATTTTGAGGGCATTTGCATTTGTGAACTTTTGAAAATTTCTTATAATAAATCCAAGCACCTTGTTGGCCTCTCAAGGCTTTTTTATTGGTTAGGTAGGTAAATGACATATTTCAATAAAACAAAAACACCTGTCTTTGGTTGTGTTTCCCCATATTAATAGGTGTGTATTTGTAAATATCATAATGTGTTTTCTAATAAATGTCATATTTTTGTATTAGGCTATATTGAAATATAATATTTGTTCTCACACCATTATTGTAGACTTGAAAAACTTTTAAGAATGTACTGTTGCAAATCCCGCCCCGATAATCTATGGGAAGTGTGTCTGCCCTTCAAGTTTAAAAGAGGTTTTTGGTGTAAAAAGGTTCAAACCACATGCCAAGAAGTCAGTTTAGCCCAGTCATCGACATCAACAGAAAGCAAATAAAAATACAATCTTGTAAAATAATTGTAGTAGTTAAGAAAACTGAGATCTTGGACTAAAATATTTAAGATGTTTTTCAATAAGAAGTATGGTATTATCCGGTGGGACAACTTATATAATCACTGAGAAACTTACAAAACTCTTAATATCAATATATTATATAAATAAAACCAAAACTTTCCTGAAAAATAATACAAGACGACCACAACCCCAATTTTGCAGAAACCAAAATTTTAGCCTATGAACCAAACCTGAACAAAAGAATTGTAAAAGAAATGATTAAAATAAACCACAACACAATGAACGACAGACGGGACATAAACAACTTGAGTCAAATTTACCATACAATCTTATAACCACCCACACCACCCACATATACACAATAACACCCATCTTCCCCAAACAAAGGCCAATACAGAAAGACAGTTAAATACACATGCGCGCACAAACTAATATTTGAACAAATCAAATCCCAACACATGAACACGTCATTTCCGTCCTCATTTTCTTCAATCACCGAAACGACACACACAGAAGATCCCTCCACCTGCCATTTTTAAGACAACGACGCTCAGTCCGATTTTCAAAAAATAAACATCAAAAACATACGAAAACATGACCAGAACCTTTACTAATAATCACTATCAAATAAAAAGAACAACAGCACTTCAACATTATTTACATTTTGAAAAGTTATCAATAATTTTAAGCAAGCTACGTACAAAACAAAAAATTATAAACATTCAACAAATGAATCAATTTAAAAGAAAAACAATAGTAATACAAAAAAGATATCCAATGTGTTATAAAAAAAATTTTCAAATAAACAATTGAAAAAGCCTCTAGCCAGGGGCGAAACTTCTTGACACTCAATTGAAAAAACTTTTCCATTTTCCAAGAGAATCCAAAACCCAAGAACAACGAAGCAACTATACCAAACAGGATTCAAGAATCTACTCAAACCGAATATATTATATAAAGTTATGGCCTTTTGCTACAGACTACTGCTCTTTTCTTTGCTGCTTTCTTTTGGTTGTGCTCCATAGGCAATTTGCCATTCTTCAGCAATTTGATTGGATCACTTTTTGTGCGGCGTAACTCGAAGAAATTCCATAAACACCAAAATAAGAGTAGAATGAATAGGGAAGGTTAAAAACAAATAGCATAACAAAGGATTTCTCCCAGGCAACGGAGGGGCATTGGAAACACCCGAAATGTTGATTTGGGATTAGTACCAACCAGGTGTAGAATACAAAGAATCTGCACAATTAAATTCATACTATAGATCAAGTTTGTTATGGATTATAAATTTCATTAAGAGTAGCATTATTTGGAAATCCAAATGGTATAACTTTGAATTGGTAATAGAGAATTCAGACCAAGTTTTAGGTATTTTTGATATAAATCCAAATCATGTATAAAAATTATAGGGCATTCACACTCACTGTATGGGTTTTTCAAAATCATATCCGAAAATGATGTAATCCAGTTAAGCAGTGTTCTGTTTGCTCGTATGATCGTAGTGAGATGCCTTCTGTGGATATAACGGAATTTTTTATATCAGAGTTATACTAAAGTTTTGTATTTGTGAGTACCACTGAAAGTTGCGTTCTTCCAGTGTCATAGAATTTACCTCGTACCTGACACATCAAGACACATAATGTTTCTTCTTATCTAGGGGCTTTTTTGAGAAACATTGAGGTTCCTCCAATCCCTGTTGGGAGAAAAGCAGGTTCTAAATTTCGGAATAATTTTCAAAAATGTTTACTTGATGCAATGGTTTTTTTTGCATTGATCTACTGATTTTGTTAGAGCATTCCTCATCTCGCCAAGGACAATCAATTTTTTTGGATTCATATGGGAAGTTTTTTATTGGAATAGCATGGTTAATTGAGGTAACAAGTATATAATAACTTATATCATTAAATACTGTAGTACTGACAAATACTGTAGTAAGAACAAGGGCTCTCTTTAGGGTGTAGGAGAAACATCATTCAATATCACCACCATAGGGGGTGGTGTGCATTGAAATCTCCCACAATAATCAAAGCTCTTTCTAATTTACTGATTATGTCATTTTAGCAAAAATTATTGAGAAATTAGTCAAAGTACGTTTAGATGAATTCTTAAAACTGCACTATATCATAAGTAAAAACCAGTTTGGTTTCAAGCGGAAAATGATACAAATGATGTTATCTTCTCTTTTTTATATGAAATTTACTCTGAATTGAATGCTTGTGAAATAGCCGCCGCAACTTTTTGCGATATTTCGGCGTTTGATTGCGTCAATCATAACATTTTACTAAAAAAAACTTCATAAATATGGATGTAGAGGTGTAACGAACACTTGGTTCCAATCGTACCTTTCAGTAGTCAAATGGTGAAGACAACGAAACTCACGGAGAACCGGGCCATTGAATCTGGTGTACCACAGGGTTCTGTGTTAGGCCCTATTCTATTTCTGCTATATATGAATGATATATCTATAATTGACATATCTGGTAGTTTTACTCTATTGGCGGATGATACTACAATATTGTGGACTTCCCATCCCAACTTCGAATTTAATCAAGGATTCCATATACTATAATGGTGGTAAGTTGTTAAATCATTTACCATTAGAAATGAGATCTGCAAATCTAAGCAACATTCACTTCAAAAAGGCGGTGAAGAACCTACTTGTTGATAGACCCTACTATAGTGTGGAAGAGTATTTTAGCGAATCTTTTAACAATAAATTAACAATTTATTTTATACATGGTGGTGTTTCATCTATATATTTTTAGAACTTTTTTTATATTTACATTTATACATTTTTGGAACTTTTTTTTATATCTACATTTATACTTTTTTAGAACTTTTCCTATATCTACTTTGTATTTCTTGGATTTTGTTCAATAAGATGCAAATCTTCGGACAATAAAGTATATTTTGATTTGATTTATTTGTTCGGATAGAGTAAATATCCTCTATACTAATGTATAGAGTCGCCCTTCCCGTTCATTATTTGTGTTATGAGTGATGTTCTGCATGTCTGATCGAATTATGTATATACTTTTACTTTTCATGTGAAAAGTATGTTTTGTTTGTAAGTTTCATTAGGTAATAAATGATGTTATTGTCAAAAATTAGAATAATAAAGTTGCTTCTGTTAGAATTATTAATTCTTATATAACACAGAATTATTTTTTAAAAAATTATTATGGTTATTTTACTGTTTTTTTCCTAGATATTACTTAGAGAATCGATTCTAGAGGCAATCTAGACCGCTTATAACTGATTTTTATCAGCTCCGTAAGCTTAAGTATTTCAAAAATATATACATCTTCATAAAAAAACGTAATTATACCGCAAGAGACCTTTTTACAATTTTTAATTATTTAATAAAAACATGTAGGAATTCGTTTTTGGTTCAAAACACTGCTAATTTAATTTTATAGTATCACTGCTACTTTTATTCTTGTAAAAATGAAGTAAAATCAGAAAAAATGTATTATTCACCACAACCCCTCGAAAACTGATTAAATTTGCCAAAACTAGATCTTATTGAGAATGTATTTATCTCTCACTGGTTCATAACTGAAGGAATCTTATCCTAATACATTCAGAAACAAATGTCTTAAATGTATTTTCATTTTACTCAACCTGTCCTGCTTTTATAACCTTTTGACACTTTTCTGAGTTTCTTTAAGTGAAGAATTATATCCTATAATAACATGAAATATAAAAAGGTACCTCTAAATAAAGATTTGTGGATCATGCAAAGAAGTAACTTTCGGAGTCAAACTGGAAGAAAAGCCATCTCGAAAAAGCTACTTTCATATAAAGATTGAATTACACGAAGATTCACACATTTTTTTGTATAAAGATGAAGAAGTAAAAAGCCAAAACCTTTCCCAAAAATTAATCTCTCCTAAAAATATATCCCTTTCAATTTAAACGTCAGTACGTACTGTCATCGATGACATGAAGAGATTGAACTCATTCATGACAAAGTTGTAATTTTATTAATGAATTGTACACCAGTGAGGATGAGTGTGACATGTAAGTGAAATTTTATCTCTTTCATTTATTATAGTGTGTAGCAATCCTATGAATGATATCTATTTCGATTCCATTACGAATGTTTGGAATACAAACTGAATAGAAAAAAGAGGTATTTGTTTCGAAAGTATTTTTCTTTCATGTAATTCAATGTTTATATGGAAGTAGCTGTTTCGAGAGGGCTTTTCTTCAGTTTGTGTCTGAGAGTTACCTTTTTTGAAATTGATAGCTTTCTTTTTTTCTTTGGAAGATTCCTATATTTTTTAAATAAAGACTGAGAAGTAAAAAGACAAAACTTTTTTTTGTCAGACATTAACCTCTCCTAAAAATATACCCATTTAAATTTGAATGAAATGTTAATATATTATTTTTATAGTAGGAAATGACTTGAAGTTATTAGCCTCGTCTTTGGTGTAGGTCTTGTTACAAAAGTAGTAGTAGTATAATAAAGAACATTGAAAATTTCCTTGTAGAACAAAACTGCAGTAACGTTAGTTACAAATACAAGTAGTATAAAAACATAGAAGTTGTAATTCTCATTTTTTCATAGTAGTAGGATGTCTGTAACTCCTGTCAATAATATAATAAAGATTAAATTTCTTTAAAAGAACCCATACCAACTCACCATTTATTTTATCTAATGATAGAGTCGTTATACAATATACTATATACATGTTGTTTATTTTGAATAAATATATATAATTAAATGATCATTAAAATACTGTTTCATAGAACAAACTTAGCTTCATTGAATTCTCTTATCAAGATAATTGTGTTATTTAGCAACACACGACTTCTGATTGGAATAAAAAAAGCAAATCTCCTATTGAATACATTAATTGCAATCTGTATAGCAAGTAACTAGTGAATCATTTCAAAATCATACAACAGGTCTTTGGAAATAACATTGAACAACTATCTAAAATATGTCTTGTCATTATGTTACCTAGAAAAGTAATAAGCTTTGTTGGACTGCTTGTAAACACAATCTTATGGAGAGAAAAATGAGACTAGCTTCCAGTCACGTACCAAGTAATTTTGTAATATTACCCAATGAAATATCACAACAATTTTCAGGAATCTTTTTTCAGATGAAATCTCATGTAGACCATTTGTAATAAAATGATTTTGTCTCAAACCTTTTTCATTTCATTGAGTTATTTTTTATGTCATTCTGAAAATATTCTGAAATCATTTGTGAAAAGTAAGAATATTAAGGAGCCTGAAGGACGCCTTGAGTGATCATATATATTTCTGTCAATCATTCCAACAATTTGACAAATAGGCTTCTAAATGACATAAGATTTAAACCATTCCTCACACCTAACCAGCTGAGCTTTTTTTTAAGATAAATTCAATGTTTAGCCAGTCAAAAGTTTTAGTCAAGTGTAACATAAGAGACCTTCTAAACCTAATATTAAAAAAAAAACTGTTTTAATATATTTATTTTTTGTAATGTTAGCAAAGTTTTCTTTTTCACATAGCTGATTACAAAGTTGTATACAAAACGTTCAATATTTTTCGAAAATTCAGCTAGTTATTCCATGTAGAATTCAAGAATTTATTGAAAACAGGACTGATTCTAAAATTTGCCTTAATTATCTTCAACACATCCTTTACACAACATATACAATCTCACTTAGTCATTAAGTGTTGTTAACATTACTTTTCATATAAGAACATAGGCTTTCGCGATTAAAGAGAACAAAATCCGAACCGGCAGGCCATGGTTAAATGAAACCCGAAGTAATAATTGTTTCGTCTGCTACTGAGACAGGCATCATCAGTGGTGTGTGCGTTGACTGCGAGGACGTAGGTTATATCTCAAAGTCTCAGCAATCACTGACTTTCAGATATAAATCTCGTCCTCGCTGTATACGCAATTACCACTTATGATGTCTGCCGCAGTAGCAGGCGGAATGTTTGGTACTTCAGGTTCCATTCGACCACGGCCTACCAGTCCAGATTTTTTTCTCTTCAATTACTTTTCATGTAATACTTTATAAACTGATCATGATTGGGGTGCCTACTGAATGTCTCATTATACTTCTATTCAAAAACTTTGGGATATTATTTAGCTGAAATCACAGACTAAAAGCACTATGATGATGATTTAATTATCTACAGAGTTATTACAAGCAGACAAGAGATTTTTCATTTAATGATTGATGTCTAGGGTTAGTTTTGCAACAAACCTAGGTTTTGCAAATATTATTTACAACTCATTACTGTTTAGGAAAATCAATTTGGAAAAATCAATAGCAGCTTCAATATTAAAAACGCCTGATTTCCTTCCTAATTAGTGGTGTTTAGAGATTTTTAGAATGGCAACAATGTGCATTCATTTTTGAAGATATCAATATTAAAACATTATGAAAGTTCTTTGTCGTTAGTACCTGTTAAAAAAAATATGTTTTTTCGTTAACCAGATGTCGTCCCCTAACAAACCACAATCCTCAAAAGGCGAAACATGTGCGAGCTGAGGATTAACGAGGTCTTACCCTTTAGCGTGCGACTCCTAGAACCCACCTGTACAATCAATATATGAACGATATACAGTCAGTATACATCAGTCTTCCGGGCTGAAATAGTTATATGCAATTATGCATTGCTCAAAGAACAATGAAATTAGCAGATCAATATTATCACAGTCAGGCTACTCTTGGGGCGCTGATGAACCCATAAGTGATATCTAGACTGTTCTAGGAATGCCATGATGACCTGAGGAGACTGGCGGACAGAAATAGATTGTCTCTATACTGGGTCCCAGGACACTCAGGTATAACAAGCAATGAAAAAGCTGATGAGTATGAAATTCAATGGTATATTTCTGATTTTTTGACTCTCTATGACTTCAAAAAAAAACAATTATTTCAATTTCATTTGGGTATCTCTTCGTTTTAACTATGTACGGTTTTTTCAAAGTGTTTGAATTTTACTAGTATTTTTATATCCTTCTGATTAATAATGTATCAAGAAAAACATAACGTCGCTGCGGTGAAAAAACCTCTTATGTGTACATTTTTATGAAAACGATGTTTTGCCTGACGGCATTTTAGGGTACCTAACTTGTAGCAAAATCTCGTATGTGTCAGTTCAATTCGTTATTTCTAATTTTTATAATAAAAAACCTCCTATGTAGCCTCAAGCGAAAACTGCACGTGGTAAAATATGCTATGTGCTTGGTTCATCATTGGCTGAACACATAGAATGTTTTGCTGTAACCCTAAACGCAACAAAACCGCTTATATGACGAAAAGTGGCACATAGTTGATTTCAGTTCACAAACTTTTTGTGGAGATCAAATAGTGAGGTGTAGTTTTTGAAAAAAGTTCATCTAAAAGTTTAAAAACTATTTTTTAACATTTTTTACATTAGTGGCTGATAAAAATAAGGTAAGTTAACTTGCACTGAATTTATTAAATAACTGTACGTTCTCTTGGAAAAATTACACCGAATTGGCATACGAGGAGTTACAAGTGATTGGATTGCTTCATACCTCCATGACAGACAACAAATAGTGGTGATAAACGGTAAAAAATCTAAAGAAAATATTGTGAACATTGGTGTCCCTCAGGGGTCTATATTGGGACCAGTTCCCTTCACAATTTTTATAAATGATATGGTTTATTCATGCTCTGAGCCAAAAAAAATCATTATGTATGCTGATGATACTAATATTCTTATTTCTGAGAATAAATTACAGGATACTGTAATCAAGGCAAATATTTGTGCTAATGATTTTCATGAGTGGTGTGTGTTCAACGGATTGCTAGTGAATTTGTCCAAGACATTTTTTATGGTGTTTACAACAAAAAATATAAATTATGATTTCAGTCCTCTAATAAGAGTTAATCATCAAACAATAGAACAGGTGAATTACATCAAATTTCTAGGTATCAAAGTAGATCAAAAAATGACATGGGATCCTCATATTAATGATCTAACAAATAAATTAAGCACAAGTTGCTTCATCATCAGGCAATTGAAAGGTACAATATCTCTGGAAACCCTTAAACTGGCTTATTTTGGAATAGTGCAATCGACAATAAGTTATGGAATAATGTTTTGGGGTAACTCTGTACATATGAATAGAGTTTTTGTTATGCAAAAAAGAATTATCAGATGTATGGCAGGAGTGCACTCCAAAACATCATGTAGAAAATGGTTCAATCAACTAGGAATTCTCACAGTCCCCTCACTTTATGTGCTGCAGATCATATTATACGTTAAAAAAGATGAAAATTATTTGAGGAAAAAAAAAGATATACATAATTACTGTACAAGAAACAGTGAAAGATTATACCAGCCATACTCACGATTAGGAGTTGGTCAAGACTCCCATGTATATCAAGGTAATAAATGTTATAACAAACTCATGGCTATTCATCCTGAGTTAAGTTTAATGAGTATGAATGAACTAAAATGTTGGTTGAATGAATTTTTAAAAAACAAGGTGTTCTACTCTCTTCAAGAATGTTTAAATTGTTGATGTTCATTGTATATTTTAATATTTTACTTATCAAAAATGTATTATAATCTTGTAAATTTTAATTACTTTTAAGCTCTCTTTGTGACTAGTCCAATAAGTTTCATGTATTTACACTTTTTTTATGTTGTACATGTGAACTTTAGTGATGAATAAATTTCTATTCTATTCTATTCTATTCTCTGGATACAAACAGGTTTGATTTATTTACCAAATAAGATCTGAAAACGGAAGATCATGGTTGTTATTCACTAAGTATCGTCAAACCGAATTGGTCATAATACTCGACAATTGGGGTATTTTAAGCCGTGATGGCTGATCATGGATTTGCAGCTCGAAAAAAACCAAACGATAGGGAATGTTCAGGGCTTAAATCTATAATGTTCATATTTCTATTTAAAAACTCAACATTTAAAGGAGAGGGGTAAACCGCTTATGAAAAATGTGTACACTATTTTCACCATTTGTATTTTTATAGTATTTTCGCTTGTATTTTCTTATTTTCTGAGTATTTTCCCATTATTTTCGTATTTTCGAATGTATTTTCTTCGTATTCTCTGTATTTTTGTATTTTCGCAGGTATTTTCTTCATAAAGGGGCACTCGAATAAGGAATAAGACAATTATATTGACTTCCTGAAGTGACTCTATCAACTTCTTATGTGACATTTTCTTTCCAGATGCTTTCGCGAGGTAAAAAACTTGATGAGGCCGCCTTAAAGGGCGTTAGCGCTTTTGAGAATAATGAACACCAGCAAATAACATTAGGAGATGTGACTATTCACATCTCCTAATGTAGAACATGAACAGCTTCAGTATGACGAAAATTTTAATGCAAAAGTAAACTGTTCCTTCCACTTTAGTGCCGATATGTCCTATGAAATTGAAGTGGTAGAAATAATAGAGGAGGATGGAAAGAGCAAGCAAGAATTAAACTCAATACAAAATAATGGAAACGGAGAAAACGAAGTTGGGGAGGTACCAGTGGAAATGTATACTTCAGATGTTCAAGAACTAAACCTGATAGAAAGCGAATCCATGGAAGCTGAAAGTTATTTTTCACAAGAAGAAAATTCCAATAAGGAAAAAGTGATTTTGGAAACCAATAAGGAAAATAGGAAGAGCAATAGAAAGTCTTCAAGCACTTCAGAAGAGCATTCATCCAGCACACCGGACAAGCCAGTTTCTTGAATAGATAAGAACAGACTAAAAGCTAAGAAGAAGCGAGTTTTGGGCCAATCCTATGTGGGATATAAAATGTTCGAAAATGAATTGCGAAAAATCATCAAGGTCATTTAAGCAGCGTTGTGTCCATATAAATACAACTAAAAAGACATGTAGAACTTTTATGTGTAATGTGATAACTGATGACGAAAGAAATGTACTTTTTAAAAAAAATTTGGAGTTTTTTCACTTGGTCTGAGAAGAAAGCGTTTATAACGGGTTTGCTGAGCACAAGAGAAATTCGAAGAAGAAAAAGAGCAGAAGATAATGCACAACAAGTGTTCAGAAAAAAAGAATTGCATACAGACATATTTGACTATAATAATAAAATTCAGTAGTGAAGAAGTGCCGTTTGTCTTCCCTTCAAAACATTATGTTTTTTTGCTCTCCTGTAAAATTTACATTTTAGCACATAGAATATTTTTCCACGGCAGCGACGATAAATTTTCATGAATAGAATAGAATAGAAATTTATTCATCATTAAAAGATTTTATACATGTGATACATAACGGGTGTGAAGTTATCCACATCCACAACGTACACTGAGAAAAAAATATCGCATTATTATTTTTTCCTTTACCGACTCTGCACTCCTACCATTTTTCAATATGATACGCTTATTGACTAAATTAGTAAAAAAACAGAACCGTCCTAGTTTATTAAACTGTCTGAAGGGGTGAAAATAGGGTGTAAATATTTAAAAAAAGCGTAACATGAAAAATCGACTTTGTACACCTACAAAATTGAAATATGTTATTCCTGATGATCTACCCGACAGAAAAAACTTCACGTCATAGTTTTCCAGGCCGTCTGAGGGGGTGAAAATGGGATGGAAAGTTGAAAAAATCATATATTTGATAATTGACTTTGTACACCTACAAGACTAAGATATGTCATTCTTGACACCCGATTTGACGAGAAAAACTCAACGTTATAGTTTTCCAGGCCGTCTGAGGGGGTGAAAATGGGGTGGAATCTTGAAAAAATCATATATTTAAAAATTGACTTTGTACACCTACAAGATTGAGGTATGTTATTCCAGATACCCGATTTGACGATAAAAACTTCACGTTATAGTTTTCCAGGCCGTATGAGGGGTGAAAAGGGGGTGGAAATTTGAAAAAATCTTATATTTAAAAATTGACTTTGTACACCTACAAGATTAAGGTATGTTATTCTTGACACCCGGTTTGACGAGAAAAACTTCACGTTATAATTTTCCAGGCCGTCTGAGGGGGTGAAAATGGGGTGGAATCTTGAAAAAATTATATATTTAAAAATTGACTTTGTACACCTACAAGATTGAGGTATGTTATTCCAGATACCCGATTTGACGAGAAAAACTTCACGTTATAGTTTTCCAGGCCGTCTGAGGGGGTGAAAATGGGGTGGAATCTTGAAAAAATTATATATTTAAAAATTGACTTTGTACACCTACAAGATTGAGGTATGTTATTCCTGATACCCGATTTGACGAGAAAAACTTCACGTTATAGTTTTCCAGGCCGTCTGAGGGGGTGGAAATGGGGTGGAATCTTGAAAAAATCATATATTTAAAAATTGACTTTGTACACCTACAAGATTGAGGTATGTTATTCCAGATACCCGATTTGACGAGAAAAACTTCACGTTATAGTTTTCCAGGCCGTATGAGGGGTGAAAAGGGGGTGGAAATTTCAAAAAATCTTATATTTAAAAATTGACTTTGTACATCTATGAGATTGAGATATGTTATTGCTGACACCCGATTTGACGAGAAAAACTTCACGTTATAGTTTTCCAGGCCGTTTGAGGGGGTGAAAATGGGGTGGAATCTTGAAAAAATTATATATTTAAAAATGAGGCTATAAAAAATTCTATATGATGAAAACAGAAGAACAATATAAAAAATTGCTTCAGTGTACCGGTAGATTGAGTTATCGATATGTTTAATATACCTCACTAGTATTTCAAACCCATCAGATAGCTAGATTTTTAATTTTTTTTCACATAGATCGTGAAGTTTTTCTCGTCAAACCGGGTGTCAAGAATAACATACCTTAATCTTGTAGGTGTACAAAGTCAATTTCTCAATATATGATTTTTTCAAGATTCCACCCCATTTTCACCCCCTCAGACGGCCTGGAAAACTATAACGTGAAGTTTTTCTCATCAAATCGGGTGTCAGCAATAACATATCTCAATCTCATAGATGTACAAAGTCAATTTTTAAATATAAGATTTTTTGAAATTTCCACCCCAGTTCCACCCCCTCAGACGGCCTGGAAAACTATAACGTGAAGTTTTTCTCGTCAAATCGGGTATCAGGAATAACATACCTCAATCTTGTAGGTGTACAAAGTCAATTTTTAAATATATAATTTTTTCAAGATTCCACCCCATTTTCACCCCCTCAGACGGCCTGGAAAACTATAACGTGAAGTTTTTCTCGTCAAACCGGGTGTCAAGAATAACATACCTTAATCTTGTAGGTGTACAAAGTCGATTTTTCAATATATGATTTTTTCAAGATTCCACCCCATTTCCACCCCCTCAGACGGCCTGGAAAACTATAACGTGAAGTTTTTCTCGTCAAATCGGGTGTCAGCAATAACATATCTCAATCTCATAGATGTACAAAGACAATTTTTAAATATAAGATTTTTTCAAGTTTCCACCCCATTTTCACCCCCTCAGACGGCCTGGAAAACTATAACGTTGAGTTTTTCTCGTCAAATCGGGTGTCAAGAATGACATATCTTAATCTTGTAGGTGTACAAAGTCAATTATCAAATATATGATTTTTTCAACTTTCCACCCCATTTTCACCCCCTCAGACGGCCTGGAAAACTATGACGTGAAGTTTTTTCTGTCGGGTAGATCATCAGGAATAACATATTTCAATTTTGTAGGTGTACAAAGTCGATTTTTCATGTTACGTTTTTTTTAAATATTTACACCCTATTTTCACCCTTTCAGACAGTTTAATAAACTAGGACGGTTCTGTTTTTTTACTAATTTAGTCAATAAGCGTATCATATTGAAAAATGGTAGGAGTGCAGAGTCGGTAAAGGAAAAAATAATAATGCGATATTTTTTTCTCAGTGTACGTTGTGGATGTGGATAACTTCACACCCGTTGGTACATACAGTATAAAACTTTATCAGACTAGTCAGAACCGAACATAAAGCAATTGTGCTTATCTATAGTTAGTGTTATAGTATGTTATTAGAAGTTAAGTAGACATAATAAAAAGATGCAAGAACAGTGACAGATAATATATGCAAGTAGCTTAAATTAGTTAAAATTGTGAAATCTAATTTTTTTTTTATTATTATTTGTACAAGTAAAATAAAGTAACTATACAATAATAGCTAGAGTTGAAGAAATTCTTCAGTACTATAAAATGCATTTTTGGTAAGGTAATCAAGTAAAGCACTTTGGAATTCAGTGAAATTACATGTGTTTCCAAATAGCTGAAGTGCTTTATTATAGCAGATGATACCTCACATTTCTTAAGTACTGCTTTCACTTGTTTTGCAAGTATTATTATATCATATATCATTGTGAGTTCCTAAAGAAGAGCCAGTAAGTCTCCCTTTTTAAGTCACAGAAAAAGTTTGTTTGAAGGTGACTGACAATGTTTCATGATGAATTTCATTAGTTCGGACTTCCATTGTCTGATATTATATAAAATGATTTGAAATCCCTAAAAGAACCAATAAAAATTGAAAATTTAAAAGAATACCTAAAAATAACAATTATAAGCAAAAAAACCCTGAAAAGAAATTACAGTGAAATAAAATTCAAGTAAAAAACTATAACTATTAAATAAAAAATAAAAAACTAAAAATTGAGAGATTCCAAGCCAAATTACTTCAAGACAATTTGATTGTTATTATCCACAATCGTCTTCGGGTGGTGACTGGACTAATTCCTCCGAGAGATGACTATTTATGGGTCATTCGAGTACTTTCACTTATCTCCTCTTTCCGCTTTACCAGTTTAGCGGGAGATGACCGTTTGGCGGGAGTTGGCCATTTTTCGCTTGATCATGGATTTCCATGATCAAGCGAAAAATACCAAGCTAGCATATCTCTACGCTAGCTTGGCTGAATACATTGTTAAACAACATGTATGCGGCTTCTTTGAATTTCCTCCTAAACCAGTGTTCCTCCCTGTGTATGATCTCAACTTGGGACCACTCGATGTTACGTTGATAGGTCCAAACATACTCTGCTTTTCCTGATTTGCTGGTTTCCCCCCGCTGTGTGTGTTTTTTGTGGTCGGCAATGCGAACTTTCAATGGCCTCTTAGTTTTACTGATACAGGATTTTCCGCACTCACAAGGTATCCGGTAAATGCAATTCTTGGAATCGCAGTCCAGGTTTGGTGGCTTGGTTTTCGAGAGGCTGCTACGGATAGTGTTTCCAGATCTGAAACAGGTTCTTATGTTATACTCTAATATAGAGAAGTGCAAGCACTGGTTGTGACAGCTTCTCTTCTTTGCTAGGCTCTTGCTGTCTTTCAGCCAAAGTCTGTTCCACCATCGATTTGCAGTAGCCATTCCGTTGAAGATCATTTTTGATGGTGTCTAGTTCCTTCTCGAGACCTACCTTCGTATTACAGAGCCCAAAGCATGGTCTAATAGAGTCTTGACGATTCCTATTTTAGTCTCTTTTAGAATTTAGACTCTTTCACGATAATACAGAAATATGCTGCTCAACAAGCTTTCGACTTTTGGGTTATCCAATGAATTAATTACCCTCTCCAAATCGTATTTTTACAACCGTAAGCAGTACGTCCAACTCAATGCCATCAAGTCTATCTAATATATAACCATATCTGGTGTACCACAAGGATCAAATCTAGGACCAATATGTTCATTAATGATATCGGAGCTGAGATTGATGTCAATTTCCTTTTATACGCAAATGACTTGAAACTCTATCACAATATAACATGTTCTAATGATTGCGATCGCCCTGAATTTAAATCGCGTTGCTACATGGTGTCGGAAGAATAATCTATCTCTCAACATATCAAAATGTAATGTAATGTCTTACTCATTGAAAACGAACTTGAATTTACACAACTATGTCATAAACAATCAAGTTCTGGAGCACCCTGACACACTCACTGATCTGATCTAGGTGTTACTTTTGATTCATCCCTCTCTTTCAATAAACATATTAACACTACTCTAACAGCAGCTTATCGCATTTATGGATTCTTAGTTAGAAATACAAAAGACTTTGAAAAAACTTTAACATTGAAATTACTTTATTTCACTTTTGTTCGATCTAGGCTGGAATATGCATCTGTCGTGTGGAGTCCCTACTATCAGGTTCATATAAATCAACTAGAAGCTCTACAGAGGCGCTTCCTAAAATATATGTCTTTTAAACTTGAAGGCATGCATCCTACTGTATGAATACCCTATTATGAATTGCTTGTAACTCACAATTTTTGTAGCCTCGAGGTAAGGCGTAAATATTATTCATTTCTTTTTTTATTCAAGGTCATAAACAATATTATCACCTGCTCTCAACTGTTACATATGTTGAATTTTTGGGTTCCTAGACGGTCAGCTATGAATAGTGTCACATTTTATCTCAACATTCCGCATACAAATATAATGAAAAAATCTTCAAGTTATACAATGTGCGATACCTCTAATTCTGTTAGTCATGTCCTAGATATATTCAACTGCCAGATTATACAAATCAAAAGACATTTCTTAGCTAACTGACAGTTCTGTTTTTAATTTTTTTTTATATAGATTCACAAATTATATTATGTAAGTACATATTTGTAAATGGCACTGTTACTCCCTATTCTATAATTGGGTTCATCCTGTAGAATAGTGTATGAAATAAATAAATTGATTAATTAATTCTCTTTTGGTCCTGTATGGCTTGAATTTGTGTTCTTTCAAAATCTTCCTAACATGGGTTCTTAGAAGGCCGGATGATATTTTCAAATTTCGTGTTGACGTTTTGGGATTATTTTCAACAACTCCTGAAATAACTATTGTTTCCAACTCCTTATCCTATTAGATTCATATAATTTTGGCCTTTTCTTTTCAAATTAACCACCATCAATTAAGTTGTGTCGCAATCTTGCGAAAATGTCCCTAAAAGGTTGTCCTCTCTCTGGATACCTCTCGTGATACAAATTGCTTGATGCTTCTGCATTTTCTCCGGTTTGTAAAAAACAAGACTATCCTATCCCATTTTTCATAATTCTCATACTTCATTGCAAATGTGTTTGAAACCACTAATTGAAAAGTGTATGTAGTGCTCAAATCAAAATTTGACAGCTACCAGTAAAGATTTGCATTTTGTTTTATCGCCACATCATCCAAAGCCTACATTATCAAAGTGTGCGTTTCAAAGTCTGCATGAAAAAACTCAAAAGCTCTGTATTTCAAACCATCAAGTGTGCTACATTTTTGGAAAGGTAATTTTAAGCTTTATTGAAATATACAGGAATATACGGGTTATCTCATTAAAAAGAATAGTTTTCCATCAATAACTATTGATATCTCATTTGAAAAAATAAGTTTTTCACACCATTGAATTCTTCCAGAAAAAGTGCTTTGTTACCCAAGATTTGAATATCTTATTAGCAAACTCTAGTAAAGTAAAACTTGTATATGGGATATGAAATTAACAAATACAATCTATAAAATAATGTTTAGAGACAAAAGCAGCATATATGGACAGAACAATATTCAGCCCAGCTGAACAGATACAAATATAAGTAAACGAATATATGAATATTGAGTAAATGTAAATATATGTGATGAACATTGATAGTCATTTTGTGTTGATACCAATAACTTGTTTACACAAAGCTACGTACCAATTACTCGATAGAGCCTTAGTGGAATTATTCCACACTATAATAGGGCCCCCCAACAATGAATTCTTCAACTTTCTTTCTGAATTTATTTTTATTATATATTTGCCTTGAATTAATGGGAAGGTGATTAAATAACTTCTTGCTATTGAAAATAATAGAATTTTGTGTAAGGGCTGGAGTAGGTGTTGGAAGGGAAATGAAGTAAGACTGACTTGTACTGCAAGTTGAGGTGATGATAAATTGATTTTTAAATTTTTTGTGGAGAAGACACTGTTTCCAAAATAAAAAGACATACTAAGGTCAGAATATTTTGCTTCACAAATGAAGGGCAGCACGAGTCCCTGTAGCTAGCCTTGCATAAATATCTGATGGATCTTTTTTGTAGAAAGAATACCATATTGAATCGAAATTGTACACAATTTCCCCAGAAACAAATTCCATAATGTAAATAGGACTCAATTTGTGCAAAATACACTGATCTTGTTATAGTAGTATCCAACTCTCTTGCCACAACTCTCACTGAAGGGCGTCCTGCATCAATATAGAGCCGTAAAAATTTGTTTTTCTCGAAATTTTCAATTTTTACATTTTCCAAGTGTACTTCCCCTATGTTAAATCTAAACGTGACCACATTTGTTTTGTCGATGTTGAATGATAAAAAATTGGAATCGCACCACTCTTTCACCCTTCTTATGTCAGCAAAGATTTGATCAAATAAATTTGAGGCTAGAGGATAGTGGGATCATCAGCGAAACATGTGAATTTACACTTATGTCAACATGGACTAAGTCATAGAAATGTTTTCATACAAACAAGAAATTTTTGACAGGAAAAAAGTTTTAGCAACTTGTCGAAAATACACATTTTCGAAAAACATGCTGTAACTCAGAAAGGATGATAGATATCAATATGCGGTTTTCACCATTGAGTTTGTCATAAAATTTGTCCCTCACACACACAGCCATCGTTTTTTATTTATCTAGTTTGAAAACGAAGAGTTTCCCTTTCGAAAGTATCCAATTTGGCCCACTTTGTACAAGTATGATAATATTGCGTAACAAATATATATATTAAAAACATTTAAATACATTGTTTCACTATTTATATTAATAAAAAATGCCAAATTCTGGAAACATGTACTTCGGGCATGCATCGAGAGTGCTCGGCTACATTCGACAAATGGACACACTTGATCGCCATGTAACGTTGTTGTAAGAAAAAGATGTACAGTGCAACAGTACCGTAAGAGACATTCTCTGCCTCTGTATTTTTACTTTTTGATGTGTGATACGCCACGAAAATTATGTTTCAATCTTTCAAGTTTTGACACACCGAGCTTAAAAGGATCGTCATCACTAACTTAGCAGAAACTAGCTTAACGTCAAGCTAGCAGAACCCATGATATCTCCGTTAAATGAAAAGCAAAATTAGCCTACAATTATAGCCCAGATATAAATATAAAAATTCAACGAGTTCTGCGAGCTCAACAGAGGTAACAATACCCACAATATCTCTGTTAGGAGCAAAAAATTCTAAAATAGAGTCTGAAGTTAATATGAAATTATGGCCAAATATAAATATATAAATTCAAATGGGTTCTGCTAGCTTAACAGGTTTTTTATTACTGTACTAATAATATGTTGACTAAGTTGAACTGAAATGTATTGATTCCGTATTATTACAAAGAATTAAGTGACATTTCATTGGAAACATCATTCTGCTGTGGATCTTACAACATATCTGATAATAACATCAATGTCTGAAAGTTCATTGAACAATCCAGAATGGTTTCACTTTATATCATAAGACAAGTTGTTTTTAAATTACCGCTCTCAATGCTAAACACTGTATTCACTGTATTTGCAAAAAATTGGAACATGGAAATTTCTCATGTCATGGAAAATAAAATTGAAAAAGGCTCAAATTTGCTGTCATCTACAGGAAAATGGGCAAGTTTATCTCTTTTGGTTGATAATTTCAATAACTACAATTGTATCACCTACTCCAGAATTTTAAAAAAATGCAAGTTAAGAAATTTACATTTGGTGAACTCAACAAAGCAGCTTCACTTGAGAATCATGCATAACTAAAAACTGCTACATGAAACTATTTTCAGGCTGGAGAGGAGTGACAAGTCATAAGATTTATAATAAAATAAAATATTAATTCAACTTAGATGTGGATAATTGCTGTGTGGAACAAAAATTTTACTTACTACTACAACAAAAGTAGAATTCAATAAACATACCTCAAATAAATGTAAAGGTAGGTAAATTAACAAATAATTTAAGGCTAACCCATACTACCATAATCCAGTAAAAACTAGTTTCACCTTCAAAATATTTCTGATACTTTCCAGCTAAGTAAATAATAACAAAAAAATAACATTTGAGATAAAATGTGCTATTGATTCCCAATTTGCTTGAAAAAAATATTCACAAAGTTCTTCAACAAAGATTCTCCCAAGTTATGGTTTGCTTACAGTCCTCAGAGGCCTTAACAATACTGCTACACAAATAAATTGCATTTTGCAATCACAAAACTTCTAGCTTATTTTCGGAGAACCGCCAAAATTAAATAACAGTGGTCTTTGAAAAAGATAAAGAAAAGAAAGGGTGTATAACCTAAATAAAGTGAATGGACCTATTTGGAAAAATATCTACTCACCATTTAAAATTAGATTATGTTGAGGTGAGCTATTTGATTCTTCAGAATTTGTTGGAGAGGACTTTTCGACTACTTCTGGAGATTTTCCAAACGAAAATGAAGGCACAAACTCGACAGCATTTACGTTCAACGTGGAAAAGGAAGCTGTCACATCTGTATTGTGTTGTGGTGAATTATTTATTGATGTGGAATCGGCTTGAGATTCCCAACTATCTGGAGCATTATTATTTGACATCTTGCACAGTCAGTTCAAATAAATTACAACACAATTATTCAAAAAATATCAATTGTACAAACGACTTACAAATCCACTCTCCGCGTGCTTTCTCTACTTGCCACCGGAACACAATGGCCGAATGACAAATGATAGTTCGGTATGTCATTTTCAGTTTTTTAGTGAAAATATTTGTTATACCAACTGCATAATCTAAAAAATAAAACACAATCAATTTTGGAGTTCGGCCCAGGGTTAGTATATATACTAACCCTAATAAGAGGGATTATGAAATGTCACAAATTTTGGGCGTTATATTCGTGATGTCATTGAAGAGAAAACGGCAATGAATTTCATATACACAGGTTATTTCTTTTATCATGTGGAACATTGCTATATTCTAATCCGTAACAGATATGAAAACGATTAAAAAGGAAAAAATGTAACTATCATGGGGAACAAAACACTGGTCAAAAACTTTACAGTTATACAGGAAATATATAAAAACAGGAAACATTTTTTATTGTATCCGAAATTTACTAAAACAATATAATAATGAATCTTTGATAAAACGTTTCATGTCACGGCCACCATAAAACGTTTCATGTCACGGCCACCATCAACTTTTTTTTTGAAATACAGACCCGTTTCTTTTATCACAAATATTGATCAAGAAACAAAATCACAATTCAGTGGTATACCACACTCAATATTTCTATAGTGCTTTGGAATAACCTGCGTCATCTGTGACAATTTTTACTTACGGTCCTGTCGGTACTTATTTTTTTTTGTGAATATGAATGAAACGTTGATATTTGTTGAGAACTGCCAGATGTTTATACACTCAGTTAGATATTAAAGATGTATTCAATAGAAGTATAATCATTGTTTTTCTAGTGTGTTGTGAGTACTCAGTCAAAAACCATGCGTTTGACATGTGATACTGTCAAGGACGGAAGGACTGATATGCTATTTACCAATGCGATATTAAATAGAAATCCTCTTGGCAAGAAATAAATATGGTGAGACTGTGGTGTATTTGACAAAAATGAAACTAGAAAATGTGTTGTTACTATAAAGAACCAAATAAATGTTTGGAGTAACATGCAACATGTGTTAGTAATCAAAGTGAAAAAAAATCATTTTAGGATTAGTCAGTTAACTAGAAATACTACAGGATACGCAAAGTTCATCTCCTTAATTAAAGGTATTACGAAAATAGAGTGCGATTTGAGAAGTGGTTATGACAGAAATAGGGAAGTTGTTAATATTTGTAAAAAAATAATATGGACGTAGAAATCAAAAGTCACCAACAATGGTTGGTTCAACAGAAACATCTATTATTGGTGGAATAATACAAATGAACATTTAAATAGAGAAACCAATTTCAAGAAAAAATTCGAAATAAACGTTTGGTTTGAAATTTCGTAAACAAACATACTAGGTCCTTTCTTTCACAATGAGCATTTGAATAGTAAAATGTATCTACGTTTTTCATCCAATGAGTTTGATGGCTAGTCAAATGTTTTGCCACCGAACATCTGCCGTGAAAAATTGTTTTCAACAGCTAGTACAGATATCGACCACTTCGAACAAAAAAAATTAAAGATGCATATTATAGCATCACACCCAAATGCTAGAAATTTGACACAGAATTTGTAAGGATAGACAACTTATGTGCATTTAACAAAGAGATCGTCAATTTGAGAATTCAATGTGGTTTATTGTGTAGTATGTATTTTCTGTGTTTGGTTTCATTTGGTTTTCAATGAATTATAAAATAATTTAGTTTTCTATTTCATAGTTGTCCCTGATGATGCTACTTTTAAATGAAACGCTATAAAAATATCGAGTGCGATATACCACTGAATAGGTCACACGCATATTTTTTTCTAATTGTTCTAATCGATTATATAATGCATACGAATACTGAAAACATGAGATAGATGCCAAAAACATGAATAATTAGTCAGAAAAAAATTTATAAAATTGTATACCAAATATTGACAATTCAAACGGTCGACCATTTGGCGGGAATATGTGATGTCAAAGTACATGTCAACAAAGCGATCCAAAGCACAGAGAAGTAAACATAGTTGATTCTATATTGTATTACTTGATAATTTCAATAAATTAAACATGGAAAGTAGTGGAAAATCAGTTTATAAGTACTGCATAGTTCCAAAGTGCAACAATACAACGAAAACTGCTCCTCAAAAAGTATTTTTTCTTGTGATGAGGAATGCAAACATTCGATTAAAGTGGTGTAAAGCTATAAAAAATGACGAATTTAAGAACCGGAAACTGTCTGCAACGAGCTGCTTATACCGTTGTGAAGATCACTTTGATGTAAGTATTTTTATATTTACATAGGTATATTTATATTTAGTGTCATAGTCTAAAACACTAATAAACATATTTACTTCTAGAATATAAAACCTTTCTGACTGCTGTTATTCTTCATTTTCAGGTAAAAAAGGATACAGAGAACTTCATTCAGTACCAAATAATGAATAAATAACAAGGGGTACCTGTTACATTACGTCTACATAAAGGTATTGTGCCCCACAAATTTCGGTGTCAGAAAGTAAATAGGCCAAAACCTGTGAGAGAGGCTGCTCTCAAAAGACAAAGACTTAGGTTGCTTCAAGAGACTCTATCAGAAGCTGCTCCCAGAGAAGTTATGGAAGAAACTAATTTATGTGTAGGCCCTGTGGATACAGCAGATAAACAATCACTAGAGAAATAAATTATTGTGAAGCTGGCCCTAGTTCATCTTCACACGACGGTTTCTCAACAGAAAATAAAAACCTTGCTTGTGACAAAGCCGTTCAAGTTAACACAATGAAGCCAACGACAATAAAATATAGAAGCAAAGGTGTCACTGTTGGTCCTAAGACAAAAAATGTAGCATTATCACCGTTTCTAGTACCAGTTAAAAACACATCAACTTCACCTATTAAAACCGCCCAGATTGCCGGTATGAAAAGGAAGTTATTCCCAGATACAAAACCAACAGACGATTTATCTATTACATCGCAATCTTCATCAATCTCTAGTGAGTATGAACAAGAAACTACTTCTTCCAAAGCGAGTTGGTTTCAAGATAACAAGGACAGACAATTTCAAAATGTAATGCATAGTACAACATTGACCGCTGTGGAAAAAGAGCCTAAAATGATGTTAGGAATGCCTAAAGATAGTTACCATTTGATAAAACTATTAAGTGATAATATCCCAGTTCCCACTATTGACATTTTATTAACCTTGAAGAAAATAAAGTTAAATGAATCATTTGACATATTAGCTATACAATTTGGCTATACACAGAGCACTATAAGTAGAATATTTTCAAAAACAGTAATTGAAGGGTCCCACTGCAATAATGATTAATGTCCTTTTTTCTTTGTTTCGAGATAATTGGATTTTAATTTTATATATGATGTAAAAAAACTACGATCTGAAGATAAGAAAGTATTTTTTATTGTAGTTAAAGAAAATGTTTCATAACATTATTTCTTTGGCAAATAATCATTATTTGGGTATTATAAACTAATTGAAATGTAGATAATGTGAAATAGGTCTTCAAAAATCAGGACTATAATGATCACTGTCCACACCTCGTCCACAGTCAATAATGATAGTTGTCCAAATGACTGGTTTAATGAATCAACTCTGATTCTTTATTCTTTTATTTTCGCAGCATGGGGAAGTTCATCGTAATATCGTCTCGTTTCAGGCCTACAGAACTTTTTCAGGAACTGCAAATCGTTATATTTCACTGTTGTTATAGGCAGCTTGTCTTTGTAAGCTAAACCAGGTAATTTAAATTCTTCCACATTAATACCTGCCTTAATACCTCGACAAGACGCTGGTGTGTTAATCACACTTGATTCCCATGGACTATTATTAAAATTTCTGTGAAACATGAGCCTTGGATGTTCTTTCTGGACTTTAAATTCTCGTACAGGTATTATGAGAAAGGGACAAGTTTTTTTGTAAAACGGTTTCAGAAATACAGTCCAGCCCTTGAATGCATCTTATGAACATTCGATGACATCAAAAGGTTTCGGTCTTTATCGAGCTCCTCGTACGTGTTCAGCCCATTCTTCAGGGAGTTCAATCCTAGCCTTTTGATTTATGAAGGCCATGTTTCGGTCACATTGCATATAGGAGTGACCTCTTATCGGGAATATAACTGTGACAGATTCCAAGCGATTGCACGAGTGAACCATGTAGTGTAACATTCTAAAAATGGTGTAATTTTTATTTTGACCGCCACATGAGTCACAGAAAATTGTAAGTCTTGCCCTTTCATGAATTATGAAATTGAAGAGATGAGAGGCCACAGCATCCGATCCTTTTTTTCCAATACTCTCATCGTATGCGAAGAAATAAGATGAGAAATCAGGAAGAACATTAACATTGAACATAAAATAACAAAGCTGCCTTTTATAATAAACGTCGTTTGTCGTTATGTTCGGTACAGGAAGATTTTTTGAAAAATCCATTGGTATCGCAATTGTTTTGGCATCCTGTCTAGCTTCCAAACGGGCTTTTCTCTTATTATCATAAAAGACTTCAGCTCTCTTTTTGTGAACTAGGTTCTCAATTTCCAGCTTTCGAAGTTGAGACAGAATCTGAGATTTTTTCATGACCATCGGGAAGAGAAGCAATTTTAATTTCAAGATGTTTTTTCTCTGCCTGAAATTAGTCGCAAGTCGAACATGTTTCCATCCTTGGGTAACCATGTGATATGTTGAAATTTTTATTGAAAAAATTACGATATGTTTCATATGGCACTTTGTTATTCGGATGATCTTCATTAAACATTTTGTGAATTTTAGACAAGTTCAGGTCGTCTGACAAATATATTTTTTGACCCTCATGTAAATTATAGTGGCCTTTCTTACCATTAACCGATTTGAGAGTGTCGATTTGCTTGTACATTAAATCAGTAGTTTGGTTAGGAAGCTGTGTTTTAACATGTGTCCCCCGTTTATCTTTTTGATCAACAGAGATTTCTGAATAAACTGCAGTCTATTTCCAGTGAAACCATGTAAGGATAAAAAAGCTTTTCTACACACTGGTATCTCGTAAGTATCATCGCCAATCATACGAATCTTGTAAGAGTACGATTTATTGTGTAATTTCGCATTTTCTTCACCTAATCGCGGACGACGACGTTGTACATTAGATACGGTTATAAGTCCACTTATATAATTATCCTGATCATACCTGGTGACAAAACTATTAAATTGACGTATTATTCTTGTCCTCTGGTCCTTACTTGTTATTTCAAAAAATTTCAAAGGATCACATTTGCAGTCATCACTACTTTCATGACTCTGCAGTCGAAGTTTCTTTAAAACATCACTCAATCTGCCTGTGCGTTTTCTTTTTTTCGTATTTGTAGTCGTTTCGTAGCTTTCGGCCATAATTTGAAGAAATAAATCACTTGAATACGTATAAACATAACCTGGCACGACAGACGTATCGAAACTGACAAAACAATTTGACAAGATGGCGGGCATTGCTACGCGATGGACACTTATCATTATTGCCTTGAACACCAGTGACGCTGAGCGTTCTAGCCATGTATCCAATTATTAAAAATGTATTTATCTCGGGACTGTAAGCGATACTGCTCAGTTTATAAACGAGATTACTAACTGCATATTTCAAGTGACGGAATGACGTAAGTACGTCTAAGTAAGTACTTAGAATGGGAATAATTTTGGACATTCATCATTATTGCAGTGGACCCTTCAATTGTTCTAGCAGAAAAAATGAGGGAGTTAATTGTGTGGCCTAAACCATCTGACAGTTAAAAATTTACCTATCGCTTTTAGAGCACGGTATTCTAAAGTTGTTTCAATTATAGATTGCTTAAAAGTAGGAATTGAAAAACCGTCCAATGCAATCCACCAGTCTCTGTCATGGTCACAATATAAGAAATGTAATACTCTGAAATACCTTATTTCTTGTACTCCAGATGGGTTAGTCAATTTTATTTCAGAAGGATATGGTGGAAGGGCTTCTGACATCATTATAGTAGAAAATCTAGAATGTTTACCTCCAAACACAGCTGTTATGGCAGGCAGAGGCTTCAAAGACTTGTCTCATTTGATAGAAAATAAAAAATGTACCCTTATTAGGCCTCCTTCAGTGTTCAAGTCTACAACAAGAACAAAAACATGACGTGAAGCAGTCCAAAAGAATAGCAGCATTAAGAATTCATGTAGAGCGTGTAATAAACGGGTTGAGAGAATTTCATATGTTGTTGCCTCATGCATGTGTACATCACAGCTTAGTTCCAATAGTAGATGAAGTAATAGTAATAGCATGTGGCATCATAATCAATATGCAAAACGTTTTAATAAAAAAATAAATAAAATTTTCAAGTGTTTTATTTTTATTCATAGAATAGAATAGAATAGAATAGAATAGAAATTTATTCATCATTAAAAGATTTTATACATGTGGTACATACAGCATAAAACTTTATCAGACTAGTCAGAACCGAACATAAAGCAATTGTGCTTATCTATAGTTAGTGTATATATACATGTTATTAGAAGTTAAGTAGACATAATAAAAAGATGCAAGAACAGTGACAAATAATATATGCAAGTAGCTTAAATTAGTTAAAATTGTGAAATCTATTTTTTTTTATTATTATTTGTACAAGTGAAATAAAGTAACTACACAATAATAGCTAGAGTTGACGAAATTCTTCAGTACTATAAAATGCATTTTTGGTAAGGTAATCAAGTAAAGAACTTTGGAATTCAGTGAAATTACAAGTGTTTCCAAATAGCTGAAGTGCTTTATTATAGCAGATGATACCTTGATAACTTGAGGATCCCTGACCAAGAGCCAGTCGAGAGTAGGGTAGTCGCAGTTCATTACCATTCCGAGTGTGATGTTTATGTATCATGTTATTTTTAATGTAGCTTGATTCATTTTTCTTGATATTCATTGTTATGATTAATATATACAGTGAAGGCAATGTTAAGAGTGGCAGTTCAGTGAAGGTATTTCTACAGGATTCTCTGTGACGTAGACCTGCCATACATCTTATTATCCTTTTTTGCATAGTGAATACTTTTGTCATATGGGCGGAATTTCCCCAAAAGGCCAGCCCATAAGACATTGCAGACTGTATGAGTGCAAAATATGTCAGTTTGAGTACCTGCAATGAAACAGTTCCCCGTAACTGTCTCATTACAAAACACAAGCTACTCATTTTTGAGGTAAGATTTTCTGCATGTAGTTCCCAAGTCAGTTTTTGGTCAATTGTAAGTCCTAAGTATTTAATATGACTGACCTGCTCTATAGATTTATGATCGATTCTTATGAGGGGACTGTAATCATATGTAGTATTTTTTTGTTGGAAGAGCATGAAGACTGTTTTGTTTATATTAACTTGTAAACCATTATTTTTACACCAGTGTGAGAATTCTTCTGCAGTTTTATTTGCAACTTCTATCGAGAGTGGAAGGTTGTTTTTCGCTACTATTAGGCTTGTATCATCTGCATATGCTATAGTTTTATTCGGTAACAAAGATGCAAGTATTATATCACTCATAAAGATGATGAAAAATAGCGGGGCTAGTGTTGATCCTTGTGGGACCCCCATTTTAACAAGGGCAGGTTCTGATTTTACCGAATCAATAACTACTACCTGCATCCTGTTTTTTAGATATGAGGCAACCCAGTCATTGGCTATCCCCCTAATCCCTATTCGGTTAAGTTTTTCAAGAAGTAATTCATGATTAATGGTGTCGAAAGCCCTAGTAAGATCAAAATATAGGCAGACTGGAAATTGCTTCTCATTTAGGTTCATATATACGTGATCACAGAGTTCATTTATCGCAGTAGATGTTGATCTTTTCTGCCTAAAGCCGTGCTGGCAATCAGGAATAATTTTGTGCTGTTCAGTGAATTTACTCAATCTCATATAGTAGCTATAATCAATTATTTTTGCTAGTTGTGATTGCAGACATACGTTTCTGTAGTTTTTTACTTCATTTTTTGATCCTTTGTTTTTATTTATTGTGTGTAGCACACTCAGAAGGGACTTTATTTTCAATGTACAAACTCCAAATAAAATGAATATAGGTTACAAGTAACTTGGCTGACAACTGAAATTTCAACTTGCTCCTCATACTATGATTTATTTGATATTTTTACATATAATAGGAAAAATAGTATCACTCCAGAAGAGCATGTTTTTTTTCCAAAATATTTGCACAATAGTTCTCATCATAATTTACAATATAAATGTCTAATTCCTTTGATATTTCAAAATCATGATGTGCAATACAGAAAAGCCCTTTTTTTTTATTTGAAAAATACATCTGCATTTGGACCTGAGCCATATATTTTGGGGATATGACATCTTTTGAAACATTACTCATTGTTATAAGGTAGGCAACTGTATATGTATTTTACATGTTGGTCGCATGCACGTTAGCACCTCTGTACAGAACCCTTAAAAAATAAAGAGTGGCAACAGATGTCATGTGGTGTCAACAAAAAACAGTAGTTTTTAGTAAGATTGTAATGCACACAAACATGTATGTTGTTTAGAGCTTGAAATCAAATAAAACAGTACTAATGGAAAGATCTCATTACTGGAACATATAACATGGCGCAGTCGAGAAAGAACCTTTAATCGCAAAAGAAGAAATACCGTGTACAGGAAGTACCAAAAACAGAGACATCAGTTATCGTTGAATAGGTTGAAAACACAATTCAAGAAATGGAAGGAAGACTACCAAAGCCCATGAAATTTGAAGGAAATCTCAACGAAAATTTCAAAAGATTTCTTCAAAATTTTGAAACGTATTTGATTGCCACTGAAAAAGATGGAAAATCAGACAAAATAAAAATTGCTCTATTATTGAATACAATAGGCAGTGAAGGTGTGGAAACATTTAATACCTTCAAATTTGTACCGCCAGAGGATAAACAAAAGTATGACAAGGTTGTGTCGGAGTTCAGGAAATACTGTGGGCGTCGGAAAAATAGAACATATGAGAGGTTTGTTTTCAATAATCGTATTCAAGCACTGGATGAGCCATTTGACCATTTTTTTTGGTGAGCTAAGAAAACTCATACAGTCATGTGAATATGACACTCAAGAAGAGTCAATTTTTGTTGATAGAATTATCCTGGGTACGAATGACCTAGATTCCAAGTGAAGTTACTCAATATTCAAAACCTGGAATTAGATATGTCCATAGACATTGCTAGAAATGCAGAAGTAACCAAAAAGCATATAGAAAATGTAAGGCATAAAGAAGAAACTAGTGTAGATGCTATTAAAAAGAATGAATATCTCCTAGAAGGAAGAATTAGATGAAACAGAGAGGACAAGCAGGGTGGAAGGAATACTGAAAAAACAATTAAGTGCATGAAGTGCAATAAAACACATGAATATGGAATGTGCCCAGCATTTGGACAAAAGTGTCATAGATGTGGTAAGCTAAACCATTTTATAGTGGCATGCAGGTCCTACGTGAGGAAGGTTAGGGAGGTGTCGCAACAAGCAACGAGACCAGACGAGGAGAATGATCAGCTATTTGTCTACAGCATCGCAAAAGTGGGGGAAGTTGAAAAATACAATGTCTCAGTGTGGATGGAACTTGTAAATCTCAATGGAAGAGAAATCAACTGTAAGGTTGACACAGGTTCGGAAGTAAACAAGACAAGTATATAATCAAGCTACCCATGTGTAAATTAATGAAGTCGAGTGTAGTCTTAGAAGCTTATGTGGCACCAAATTGAATCTTGTAGGTAAAGTAAAATTAAACTGTAGAATTGAAAATAAATCTCTAGAGTTGGACTTTTTGGTGCTAGATTTAAATGTAAAACCGATAATTGGATTGCCTAGTTGTTATGCTTTAGGTTTTATAAAGAAAACGAGTAATATTGAATATATAAAAAATAGGGAACAATTTATAAAAGAGAATCGGGAGGTTTTTGAAGGTTTGGGCTCTTTTCCAAAAAAGTGTACTATATGCTTGAAAAAAGGTAGCACTCCTGTGGCTAGGCCGTGCAGACGAGTGCCGTTAGTAATAAAAGAGAGATTACAAACCAAACTCAACAGTTTGGAGGAACAGAAAATAATTGCCAAAGTCAATAGTGCCAGTGAGTGGATTAATCCACTAGTTATTGTTGAAAAGCCCAACAAAACATTACGATTATGTAATAAGTTGGATTTATTACATTTTTAGTTGAATTTTAGATACCAAAACACATGTGTTTTCGTATGAAAAGGGAACCTTATCATCTTTCAGAAATAACCTTAAGGCCAACAGAACCAAGCCATTTAAAGAAAAAAAGTCGTTAAAATTAACTACTAAGAAATTCGATATTTTGTAACATTCAACCCCATAATTCATTTCATTATCTTTCGTTAAGGGTCGAAAATATGTCATCCAGCCTGTATACCCCATTTAGAATAAAAGTCAGAAAACACTCAAACGTATAATAAATATCGCAATTTATCTTATGAGCTCTAAATTTAACGACAAGATAAAATGAAGCCATCCAAGTGGCTAATCTACATACGTTTTATTCGAGACAGCAAAGAAAATATCCAAAAATGACCCTTGCAGTGACATCTATATATCAGTAGTAGACTCACGACATTAGAAATGTCGGGAACTAGACGTGAATTCTTGAGGACTTATTCGCCGGACCATGAGGTGGCGAAAAGAGTACCAGTCTTAGAAACAATTTCAAACTTTCTGATTGGTTAGAATTTTCTGAGATAACATTACTTACATCCCTTAACATAGTTAAGGTGGTGAGGTTTTTTTGAAAAGATTTAAGTCAGTGGTGCGCGGAGATTTGGTGAATCCAGTTGAATTTCCTACGGTAGCTGGAAATTCTAGAGGAAATTTTGAGTGAATTGAAATATTGAGATATTTCAAGTCACTGTTTAGAGAAGTGACACTAATTGGGTTTTGGTAGTATTCGCGGGTTTATTCAATTTAGTGATTTAGAGATTTTTCCGAGTTTCTGTTAAGAGTTTTTGGGGAAATAGTGGCTTTAGTTGGAGTTTTCAGGGGAGTCCGTCTACGATAATTGTGGTGAGCGTATTTTAAATAATTCTGATATATAGTGTAGATGTTATTGCATGCTTATGTGGACTATATTTTCGACTTGGCACCTAGAGTATTAATGAACATTTACCATAATAATATAGCTACGAATCGGGTTCCCTTTTCATTTAATTAGATTATTATAGGTCATAGTAATTTCCTACGTTATACAGAGAGGAGCGATTAAGTGGGTCTCTTGATAACTTCTCAGAGTTGTATTTTAATTGGTATAAGTGAAGTTACCTCAATTTTCAAAGGAATACTCCTGTCAGTTTGTTCATGGTTATAATTATTTATTTCTTTTTCTTTTATATAGTGTAAATAACGTTCAGTATTAATTTTTGTTCATTTAATTTTATTCTATTGTTAATCCGATTATTCTGCCAACTTTACTCATCAATAAAGTTGGTTTGTGAAAACTTTGCTAATATTATTTCATTTCCTCAAACCCCTAATAGACCACGCATTTAAGCCGTGGCCGAATCCAGCCTCTGAGGATATAATTGGTGGCATAACCAAGCCATTTCTCCACGAAGATTAGAAGGTAGGAAAAAGTCAACTGTTGACCAAGTTGCCTACTAATTCTCAATCCGTGTGATCAGGACGGATTTCAAACTTTTTCTGATCTGGTGGCAGCAACTCTCACGCTACCAAACTAAATTAAGAAAATAAATACCTTTGGCTGAACGATCCCATATACAGGGGGGGTGAATTTTTCTGGTGCGAGTAAATACTGAGATGATTATTATATATTCATAGTAGTACTTATATAGGGATCGCCAATTCAGACCAGACGGTCATTTATTACAGTGGTGGCAGCGGTGGGATATTATTTTATTTGAAGGGGATTATTTTATTTGAGGGAGTGAAAGAAAAAGATCGGTAGGATTAACTTTATCAGAAATATATATTATTTTACTTGAATGGTAGATTTCATTTGAGAGGGTGAAAGAAGGAGGTCCAGAAAGAAAAAATAATAATATTTTGCGTTAATTTTTTTTTTTTGGTTGATAAGATACAGTAGAAGTCAGTTAGGTTTATCAACATAGAAAAGGGAACCCTAAAAATTACCCGACTTGTGCCTATACATATATATTTTACCCGAAGTTTAGCAAGGAGTCCAAAAAAATATATAGGTAGTTTCTAGTTCGATACTCATTCCGATTATCGAAATGAATAATAAAGAAGGGGTATCAGGGGTTACACCCACGCCAACACCTGTTAGAGTGGCAACCCACTATTCGCTAGGTATGATCGCGGCAACTTTAGATGATTTTTCAGGAAAAGAGGTTGTAAGGTATTTTGAGAAATTACAGTTGCGTGCAAGACTGGATAATTGGTCGGAGGACGAAACCCTTCAGTTATTTAAATTCAAGCTTGTTGGTGACGCCTATAATTATTTTAAATCGGATGCGCAGTTGGACACGTTAAATTTTACTGATCTTAAGAATAAATTCATAAAAAAATTTACCCCATTCCAATTACCAGGCGAAAATCAGTGGAATTTAAGTAAATGTTTTCAACGACATGACGAAGATGTGTCGTCATTTTGTACTAGGTTAAGAATTTTAGGGTCTGCCTTACTAAAGGAAGATTTAGCAGGAGCTGACGCTGGCGAGGAAGCTGGGATAAAAAGGAAAAATCGAGAACTTATCCTGAATCAATTCAAGGTGGGGCTGCGAAAGGACCTTATGAAAGAAACTGGCGTTTTATTGTTGAGTGAGAAAAATTTGGATTTGGAGAAGGCTGAGGAGTTAGTTAAGTTACAGGAAACAACCCTTATGATGGTCCAAGGAAGATGTGCGAACTTGAAAATTTCGGCAGTAGATAAGCAGGGCGAGTGCCAGGCTTGTGGTGGAAAGTCTGAACATTGGTCTAGGGAATTGAGGGTCGATACCACGGATAACAATAGAGATGAATATAGAGGCTCCAGAGATTATAGGAACAAAAATAATCCACTTCTAGGAAAGAATTGTTATTCATGCGGAAAACCAGGTCATTTCTCCAGAGACTGTCGCAGAGTTCAACCCGAAAACAGTAATGGATGTTATGTGTGCCAACAAGCAGATCATTGGGCAAGGGATTGTCCAAGAAACAATCAGAATAGGGGTCGATCAGATTTTCGTAGGTCTTATAGGGGAGCTAGGTTTGCAGAATTTCAACCACGTACATGGAAGCCGGTCAGAAACGTAGTTGGATACAATAGAGATGGAAAACCAAATGCGGAAGCTGAGAACAGCAGAGATGCAAAGCAGAATACGGGAGCCATACCTAGACAAGCATCACAGTCGACTTCTTTTTCAGGGCCACGACTGGAAGATGGGGACAATGTCAATTTAAACTTCTGAGGCTGAATTCCCCCTGCCAGGATGGAGGCCATCGACAAACAAGAAGGCAGAATCAAATATATAATACAGGGAAATTGGGAAATTCGGGTGTACAAAATCATAATAAAAGGGAAAGTAAACGGGTTATGGTAATACCGGAGGTAAATTCAGGAGATATACCGGATATACCCCATATTATAAGAGTGAGTGTGAATGGAGTATTGAGTTATTGTTTAGTAGATACAGGAGCAGCGGTAACGCTTATTCAAAAAAAGCGAGTGCTGGAGAATGAAGTAGATGTGAGAGGAGCGGATAAATATCAGTTGACCAGTGTCACAGGACATCCTTTGCGGACGTGGGGTACTACGAGTATGACAATAGGACCTGAGGATGGAGATGTTAACACAAGATGTACCGCAATTGTTTGTGAGGATGAAACATTGGGAACGGTTCAAGCCTTATTGGGAAGGGATTTCCTATATGCCAATCGAGCACGTATCTCCTACGAGCAAGTACCATCAGTCGCCATGTGGGGAAAGGTCATCCCATTTCTGCACAAAAAGGACATGGACGGAAATATTGGATGTCAATTACCATCAAGGATAGGACAAATCACCAGGAGAAGAAACGACAAAAATCTAATAGGCAGTGCACAAAACAAAAGTAATGGAAGAAGCATAGACGCAACGCACATGGAAACCGCATCTTTTCAGCACCGGGGATCAGAGAATAACTGGGCTGGTTGGCTTCAAAAAGTGAAAATCTTCTTCGATAGTTACAGAAGACAAGTCCAGCGGACAGATCGATGGGAGACAAATAGACATCAACAAATATCAGAAAATTTTGAAAGAAGAGGAAACAACAAGCAAGGCGATGCAGAGGAGACTGAAGCGATAACCGAGGTACCTTTAGCGGTACAAGTTATCACAACAGAAGAGGCAGCAGCCGAGACAAGGAAGAATACGACGGACACAGAAGATGACGAAAATAAAACTGAAGGCATCATCAGAATCAACGATGCTGGCAGAATTTTTCCTCAGGAATTAGAAAATGAAATCGTCAGAGTACCAGAGTTATCCAAACTTAGAGAAAGTGTCGGTACTTCCAAGACAGATTCAGGAGTGCGTCCATCGCACGCGAAACAGAGTAAGTCTGATATCAGTCCAGACGAAAATCAGACATCAGATGAGCCAGTATCAGAATCGGACCTGGTAGCAATGGAGGATCTGGTAATTTCCCCAAGGACAGAGGCGTATATACGAGGAAGCCTGAAAGTACCTGTAGAAGGTGATATCCTAGTTTGTGAGCCCTTCGAAATAGGAAATCCTCAAGCACACGTAGCCCGTACTGTTGTAAGGAATGAAAAAGAAATCCCAGTGAAAATCATAAACTTATCGTGGAAAGAGGTTATTCTGAAGAGAGGACAGAAACTTAGTAGAGCTATTGTGGGTGAGGAATCACCTCAAATTAACACCTCTAATAGCAATGTTTGTAAATTGGATTTTTCAAACGATGATTGGATGAGAAATGGATTTGACCTACATCATTTGGATGAAATGAACAAAGAAGAGCTATTTAAGTTAATTCGAAAATACAAGCATCTGTTTCGTGATGAAGATGAAGAGTTGACTAGTACGACAAAGGTAAAGCATAGCTTGACTTTGGTACCAGGCGCACAGCCCATTTGTAAAGCTCCATACCGCATACCTTATCGTCAACGAGAAGTACTCGAAGGGGAAATAAAAAGATTATTGGACTTGAAAGTTATAAGACCATCATGTAGTCCGTGGTCTGCACCCGTAGTACTGGTAACAAAACGCCTGCCTAATGGAGAAGAGAAAGTGAGAATGTGCATCGACTACCGAGGACTCAATAACGTAACCAAGAAGGAATACTATCCCCTTCCTAACATATCGGATTTGATTCAAGGACACAAAGCAGGTACAAACATGCTCTTCTCGGTTATTGATGTAGCCGAAGCCTATCATCAGATAGATATGGACGAGCAGGCGATACCGTTGACAGGATTCAGTACGTTTCAAGGTCACTACGAGTATATGAAAATGCCATTCGGTCTTGTGAATGCGCCTTCGACCTTCCAGAGGTTTATGAACATGACACTCACAGGGTTGACTCCAGAGACATGTATGGTCTATTTGGATGATATCATCATTTTCAATACTGAGGGTGGAAAAGACCACATTGAAAAAATTGAAAGGGTTTTCGAAAGATTGAGCGAGGCTAATGTGAAGCTGAAACCAAAGAAATGTAATTTCATGTCAGAGAAAGTGAAATATTTGGGCCATGTCCTTTCCCAGGAGGGTATATTACCCGACCCGGAGACCATAGAGACAATTGCCAACTTTCCACTACCAAAGAATATCAGGGGAGTGAGGTCCTTTTTGGGAATAGTAAATTGGTACCGCCGATTCATACCCAATATTACGGAGATATCTGCACCATTGGTCAATTTGACGAAAAAGAACGTCAAATTTGAAATTACAGAAGAAGTGCTAGAAGCCATAAGGAAACTGAAGAATGTGTTGAAGTCAGATTCGATTTTGATTTTTCCTGACTTCGAGCAACCGTTTATTTTGGCGACCGATGCGTCAGGACTAGGTGTGGGAGCAGTGTTGAGCCAACTACGAGATGGGTATGAAAGACCCATTGCCTATGCGAGCCGTAAGTTGAAGAAGGCAGAATTGAACTACACTACGACAGAAAAGGAGTTACTTGGAGTTATGTATGGAATACAAACTTTCCGTTGTTATGTATACGGGAAGAAATTCTCGGTAATCACCGACCACCGACCGTTGAAATGGTTGCTGACTCTGAAAGACCCGAGTTCGAGGTTGACTAGATGGGCACTAACCTTGGCGGAGTACGATTTTGAAATTATCCATCGACCCGGAAAACTTCACGGAAATGCCGATGCTCTTAGTCGAATGTATAATGAAGAGGAAAACTTCATAGACGTGAAGTACGTGGAATTCGAAGAGTATAGGAAGAAACACAAGATACCACGGTTCCAGAACCTGACGTATCGGAAAGAAGATTTGTTCACTTCACCAGAAAATTGGGCGTTAGCTCACTGCGTGTCGAAGGATCTAGCTATGGGAGCGGGGCTCGCCAAGATTTTCAAGGAGAGATATGGAGGCGTGGAGTCCCTGAAAGGACAAGGAAAAGGTGTAGGGGAAGTAGCGACGTTAGCGCTTCCGGAAAGGAACATTTATTACCTGGTCACGGAGAGTGCCTACTATGAGAAACCCACCTACCACACATTATGGGAGTGTCTTAAAGAACTCCGAGAATGTTGCGAAAGAAACCAGGATAAATTTCTGGCCATACCTAAGCTGGGATGTGGTTTGGACGGACTGGAATGGGAAAAAGTGGTGGAAATGATTGAATTCATTTGGTACGGATCTGACATGGAAATCAGAGTGTACGACGACAGGGGCACTATAGACAAACCTATCTGGATTGTAGAAGAAAATATAGTTATAGAACCAGTTTGGGATCGAGAAACTGTGGAAAGGGCACAAAGTCGTGATAAATTTTGCCAATCCGTGATAGCCCAACTGAAAGATGCAGAGGAAGGAAAACAAGAATTCTATACAGATAAAGACGGAATACTGTATAGAATTGAAGAAGATGGAGAAGAAAAGCTAGTAGTCCCCAAGGAAATGATGAAGAAGGTACTTGAAGATTTTCATAATATGCCTATGGCCGGACATCAGGGGCAACAAAAAACGTTGTGGAGTATCAAGAGGAGATTTTATTGGCCTAATATGCGGGCGGTGATATCAAATTACGTGGCAGCTTGCGAATCTTGTAATAAGCGAAAAACTTCACCACATCATAGAAAGGCACCTCTTCAAAAGTTCACGACGGCTTATGAACCCTGGGAACTGACGTCTATGGACATAGTGGGACCCTTAGTGACATCTTGGGATGGAAATCGCTACCTATTAACGTTCCAAGATTATTTTACGAAGTACGTGGAAGCTATTCCCCTTCCAGACCAAAAGGCGGACACAATCGCACGAGCCTTCGTGGAACACATCGTGTACCGACATGGAGCGCCTAGGATGCTCTTAACTGACAAAGGAGCAAATTTTACGTCTGGCCTATTTAAGGCTGTATGTCAAATGTTGGATATCAAGAAGATCCAAACTTCGAGCTACGCACCAACATCGAATGGTCAAATTGAACGGATGCACCGAGTGTTGAAAGATATGCTATCACATTATATAGCAGATAATCAACGCGACTGGGACACATGGATTCCGGTGGTACTGATGGCTTACCGCGGGAACGTTCATATTTCCACCGGATACACCCCGTTCTTCCTTCTGCATGGACGTGAGCAAGTGTTGCCTGTGGAAGACTTCATTCGACCGCAGCGAATCAGATACGACTGTGCAGAAAACTACGCTTCGGAGCTAGCTGCCAGACTGAAAGAAGTGTACTCGCGAGTATTGAAAACATCGGAAAAGGCCAAAGAAGAAAGAGCAAAGCATTACAACAAAAAAACGAGGGAGAGGACGTATGAGCTCGGAGATCAAGTGTATCTCTTGCGAATGCACGTTAAGCCCGGTATATCAAAGAAACTCGTGAAGCCCTGGATAGGGCCATACAAGGTTGTAGAGATAATAGGTCCAGTGACCTATCGAGTGAAGAAGGTTGGTGGAACAGACGAACAGGTAGTACACGTGAATCGGCTGAAGTCATACTCAACCTATACTGTCGAAGGGGATGATTCCGAGGAAAGTAATAATAGCGACTATGAAGAGGAGAGGATGAATAGCTCTGGGAGGACGTCTAAGAATGGACGTAAAGAAGAGGAAAACGAGAAAAAAATCACAATTCTCCCCCAGTGGATAGAATTCGAAGGTCACTCGGAAGAAGCAGCGACTGAGGAGGAAGATGTTGATGTAGAGGAAGGTATAGAGGAACCCCAACCCTTAAGGAGATCCGCTCGGATTCGGAGAGAACCAGATCGACTGAACCTGTAAGAGAATGTAACTGAGTGAATGAGAACTGGATGATGGAGAGTGAAATAAATGAGTGAGATGAATGTATGATACAAGTAGATGAACGATTAGGGGTGGGCAGGAAAGAAACTATAATGATGAGAATGCATTTGAGCAAATCAGAGGAGTGCCGTTACTTGAAGAGCCCGGGGTAAACTCTCTTCAAGCTAAGTTATTGATGTGTTCGTCGAACTAGTGTCTATCTTTGACCCGGATTGACATTAGATGACGTATCAAGTGAATTTTGTTTTCACTTCCTTTTAGTTTATTGTATAGTTTATTGTAGTCTCAACTTTTCTTAATGAATGTAATGATTTTTATTTTACCATATTATAAACGATCGATGGTTAATCTAAATTGGAGCGTCTATACACCCTTCGTCAATCCCTGGCAATGAGATGGAAAAAGGCAGCACGATCTCGAATTTCCTAATGATTGCTATCTTGCTGGTCAGGCATTATTTTGTATCGGTAATCAGGATGATCGCGTACGGTTGCAGGGATGAGAGAGTGAACATTACGACTGTATCTCTCAGAGACGTTAGTGTCCAGAACGAGAATCCGCGTACTTGAGCGACTTCAGATTGATGCATCACCGTGAGATGCATAGTCAGACTTATTTGGTGGAAAAAGGACTGTCGAGTTATGTAGACAGTTACGGAACGTTGAAACTATACCTGTTGGGATCCTGTTAGTTATTGAACAAATAACCTTGAATTGTTCAATCAGCGCCACATTAATAATATTGGGATCAGTGGATAGTACCTGCACCTGCGAAGGAACAACCTACCATGAAAATGGACGAACCTGGAAGAATATGGCTTTCTTAGTCGACGTGAGGATCCGAGCGAGAGACTAATTGGCGGTTATTATACATTTCGAGTTGCGAAGTACCTACTCTATAGGCGATACCCTGACCTGGTGTGTAATTCAACTGGAGCGTTCCAGAGAAGCCCAACCAGATGAACCGACGACGTCATTGCCAATCATCGCAGAACCCCAGCAGACTGCCCATCATACCACTGGCGGTTACCCTGTTTTGCCCCAGACACACTGGACTGTGAACAAAGACATTAACGAAGCACCTTGAGTGACTGAACCAAAAGACTTTTCAATCAGTGCGGTACAAAGTTGTAGGACGAACTTAGGATCTGTGTAGATTGAATTCAATCTGAGTTCAATCTATTCGAATCGTATCTAGAATAATGTGCCGTTGACCAATAAAGAGTAGCATATCATATGGAAGTTATTGAGATGGAAATTCACCAAGGCGTAAAAGACTACAGTGAATCGTGAGTGAATATGGCCTCTGTTGTGATGTGATAACGCGAACTATAGTATACAAGGAGATACGTTCACTCCTATTTCAATGACTTTTTTTTGTAAAATTTGGATTATTTCGTTAGGGAACCCCTAATCATAGCATGCTAGACAACCCCACTAAAAGTCGCGTAACTTGAGGTGATACCTATTCTGTTTTCATATTTGAATTCGACATGAGGTGGCGTTGTTGTATTTGTCAGTAAGCATGAAGCGAGAAAAGTTATGGCAATTAAGCCAAAACTTTTTCAAAAGGGGGAGTATTGTAATAAGTTGGATTTATTACATTTTTAGTTGAATTTTAGATACCAAAACACATGTGTTTTCGTATGAAAAGGGAACCTTATCATCTTTCAGAAATAACCTTAAGGCCAACAGAACCAAGCCATTTAAAGAAAAAAAGTCGTTAAAATTAACTACTAAGAAATTCGATATTTTGTAACATTCAACCCCATAATTCATTTCATTATCTTTCGTTAAGGGTCGAAAATATGTCATCCAGCCTGTATACCCCATTTAGAATAAAAGTCAGAAAACACTCAAACGTATAATAAATATCGCAATTTATCTTATGAGCTCTAAATTTAACGACAAGATAAAATGAAGCCACCCAAGTGGCTAATCTACATACGTTTTATTCGAGACAGCAAAGAAAATATCCAAAAATGACCCTTGCAGTGACATCTATATATCAGTAGTAGACTCACGACATTAGAAATGTCGGGAACTAGACGTGAATTCTTGAGGACTTATTCGCCGGACCATGAGGTGGCGAAAAGAGTACCAGTCTTAGAAACAATTTCAAACTTTCTGATTGGTTAGAATTTTCTGAGATAACATTACTTACATCCCTTAACATAGTTAAGGTGGTGAGGTTTTTTTGAAAAGATTTAAGTCAGTGGTGCGCGGAGATTTGGTGAATCCAGTTGAATTTCCTACGGTAGCTGGAAATTCTAGAGGAAATTTTGAGTGAATTGAAATATTGAGATATTTCAAGTCACTGTTTAGAGAAGTGACACTAATTGGGTTTTGGTAGTATTCGCGGGTTTATTCAATTTAGTGATTTAGAGATTTTTCCGAGTTTCTGTTAAGAGTTTTTGGGGAAATAGTGGCTTTAGTTGGAGTTTTCAGGGGAGTCCGTCTACGATAATTGTGGTGAGCGTATTTTAAACAATTCTGATATATAGTGTAGATGTTATTGCATGCTTATGTGGACTATATTTTCGACTTGGCACCTAGAGTATTAATGAACATTTACCATAATAATATAGCTACGAATCGGGTTCCCTTTTCATTTAATTAGATTATTATAGGTCATAGTAATTTCCTACGTTATACAGAGAGGAGCGATTAAGTGGGTCTCTTGATAACTTCTCAGAGTTGTATTTTAATTGGTATAAGTGAAGTTACCTCAATTTTCAAAGGAATACTCCTGTCAGTTTGTTCATGGTTATAATTATTTATTTCTTTTTCTTTTATATAGTGTAAATAACGTTCAGTATTAATTTTTGTTCATTTAATTTTATTCTATTGTTAATCCGATTATTCTGCCAACTTTACTCATCAATAAAGTTGGTTTGTGAAAACTTTGCTAATATTATTTCATTTCCTCAAACCCCTAATAGACCACGCATTTAAGCCGTGGCCGAATCCAGCCTCTGAGGATATAATTGGTGGCATAACCAAGCCATTTCTCCACGAAGATTAGAAGGTAGGAAAAAGTCAACTGTTGACCAAGTTGCCTACTAATTCTCAATCCGTGTGATCAGGACGGATTTCAAACTTTTTCTGATCTGGTGGCAGCAACTCTCACGCTACCAAACTAAATTAAGAAAATAAATACCTTTGGCTGAACGATCCCATATACAGGGGGGGTGAATTTTTCTGGTGCGAGTAAATACTGAGATGATTATTATATATTCATAGTAGTACTTATATAGGGATCGCCAATTCAGACCAGACGGTCATTTATTACAATTATGTTTAGACCCTCAAGAATTAAACAAATGTATCAAGAGAGAATTTTTTGAAATCCCCAGTTTAGAGGAAATCATTAGCAAATTGGCCGGCAAGCAGTACTTTTATGTTCTGAATTTTAAGGATGGGTTTTATTTATCAAGTGGAACTCTCAGATGAAGCAAGTAAGCTTACAACTTTCTCAACACCGTTTGGGTGCTACAGATTTTGTAGGCTTCCATTTGGCTTGAATTTGGCACCAGAATATTTCCAGAAAGTGAATTTTAAGAATTTTTGGTGACATCGAAAACACTATTATTTATTTTGACGACTTATTAAACGCAACTAACACTTTAGAAGAACTGAGGATACACTAGTGTATCCTCAGTGAACATGAATTTCCACAAAATAAACAAGTCGTCAATCGAAGAACTTTAGAAGAATATGATAGAACAATAAAAAAGGTCATACAAAGAGCCAGGGAGAAGGGAGTGAAGTTCAACAAAGAAAAGGTACAATTCCAAAAAGCTGAAGTAAAGTATATGGGACATATTTTTAACAAAGAAGGCATGAGGGTAGACAATGAAAAATTGAGAGCTATCAATGAACTTAAACCACCTAATAACAAAAAAGAGTTGCAAAAATTGTTAGGGTTAATAAATTATGTCTGTAAGTTCATACCTAGGCTAGGGGAATTGTCAAGTCCACTTTGTTGTCTGTTGAAAAAAGAAATTGATTTTCAGTGGTTGAGTTTACATGATAAAGCCCTTCAGGCAATTAAAAATGAAATTGATAAAAACATTACATTAATAAATTTTTATTATAATAAAGAAATTGTTATACACACTGATGCTTCACAAAATGGCATCGGCTGTTGTTTGATGCAGTGTGGAAAACCTGTAGCATATGCCTCTAGAGGCATGAGTGATACCGAAAAGAGATATGCTATAATAGAAAAAGAAATGCTTGCTATTTTATATGCGACCCAAAAATTCCATAATTATATATACGGACGCCCTATAAAAATAATCACAGACCACAAGCCTAATGTCAGTGTTATGAATAAACAAATTTGTCAAGTACATTCACCACGATTACAGAGACTCAGGCTAAAAAATTACTAAAATATGATATAAGAATTGAATATTTACCTGGTAAATTCCTGCATGTGGCTGATTGCTTATCTAGAAATTTTAGTAGTGGTGCATTCTGTTGAGAGACATTTAAGAATGAGTGAATCCAAAAAAGAAGAATTCCGAAAGCAAAGTGCTAGTGATGCAATTTTGAAACAAGTGATTGGGTATACTTTGAATGGGTGGACCGACAAATCATATGAAGGAGAATTAAAGGCATATTATCAAATTCGGAATGATATTTACGAATATAATAATATTATATTTTTCAATGATAGAGTTTGTGTACCGATGAGAGTATTGATCACTCCAGTTAGTTTAGTGAATATCATGTAAATTATACATCACAGTTATTTTCCAAAACAAGATACGAATGTGAGTACATCATGTTTACCTAATGAGATTCAATTCCGAGTTCCTAAACGATCTACAACATCATATTCCTGCATTTGATCACATATAAACAGCAGTCAGAATATAAAAACCAATACAAACGATTATCTTATCAGCAACAAAATTCATTGAATATAAAGCAGACCGTACACGTTGAATATGTCTGAAATCGAAATCACGAACAAACAAATTTTTGAAGAGTTGGTCAGATGCAAGAAAGATTTGAAAGCTACGATAGAGGCGGTTGAAGTTAGAATATCTCTTCAAGTAGAGGAAATAAAACACAAAGTCGAGAATAAGGTTGAGAGAGAAAATCAAAAACTAAAAAGGAAAATAGAATATTAAATTCTACAAAAAGGATTTGAAGCTTTATATCTTCTATTAATTATCTGGCACTCCTCAAAAGTTTTGAGGAGTGCCAGAAGATGACAGTACTACCAACTGTCGAAAGCGCTCGCAGATAATAGAAGATATAAAGCTTCAAATCCTTTTTGTAGAATTTAATATTGAAATATATATATATATATATATATATATATATATATATATATATATATATATATATATTATAATAAAATTTCCCCCTTTTGATGTATATCATACACACTCGATAATAATCTATATCTATGTATTTATATCCTGGACCCGGAAGTCACGCAGGTAGCTATAGCTGCCTACGTGGTGATGTTAGATGATGCCTGGGAATGCTGGGTCTTCTAATTGAAACCACAAATGTGCGGTTAGCTCCTGTTGGTGACACCGTGCATGTGTGATGTTTTTTCATTTTTGGTAACCAGTTGTTGTACATCTTTGCAATTGGCTGCACCGCGCTGATGAGGCCAATAGCCAGAAACACGTGTCCGCGGTTTGCCTCCATATTTCTTGAGTGTTCTGTCCACGAATTTCCCCCTTTTGATGTATATCATACACACTCGATAATAATCTATATCTATATATATATATATATATATATATATATATATATATATATATATATATATATATATATATATATATATATATATATATACCCCAAAAAGGGGGGGCAAACCGCGGACACGTGTTTCTGGCTATTGGCCTCATCAGCGCGGTGCAGCCAAGTGTAAAGGTGGGTAACACTTGTTTGGTTATATATATATATATATATATATATATATATATATATATATATATATATATATATATATATATATATATAATCTTATACTGGCCTGGCATGACCAGAGATATCGAAAGCATGATCAAAGGCTGTGCTCAGTGCGAAAAATATAAGTTTGCAAACGTCAAAGAACCTTTGATTATGCATGAAATACCAGAAGTACCTTTCCAAAAACTGGCTTCTGACATATTTGATTATGAAGGAAAGTCATACTTAGTTATTGTAGATTATCTTACAAAGTGGTTGGAAGTAATCTCAATAAAGCACAAACGAAGCAGTGTAAATGCATTTAAAAAAGTTTTCACCACATACGGTGTACCAGATGTTGTTTCTGATAATATGCCCTACTCCTCATACGATTGTAAGCAGTTTGCAAAAGAATTTGATTTTGAGTTCAAAACTAGTAGCCCACATTACCCCAGGTCAAATGGCCTAGCCGAAAGGTGTGTTCAGACCGCTAAAAATATGCTAAAGAAGGGTTGTGACTTAGATGTTGCCTTAATGGAGTACCGTAATACACCCCTTACTGGCCTTAAAAGATCCCCTGCTGAATTATTGTTCTCACGAAAACTAAAGACTAAACTGCCGTTAGTTGATAAACCAAAAACCTTCGTAAAAGAGTTTAAGAAGGACTTAGATCACAAAAATTCACAGTCGAAAATGTATTATGATAGGCAGGCAAGGGAAAGGTTAGGGTTTCGTAATGGTGATGAAGTTGTATTTAGAAGTGAAGCCAGAGAATGGCAGCCTGCCTCTGTAGTAGCCAAACATGAGTCTCCACGCTCATATTTAATTAATACTGGAACGAATGTGTTGAGAAGAAATAGTTTTCACTTGATAAAGTCCCTGGCAAAACGTCAAATGGACCACACTCCTTGTGACCTACAAGATATAAATGAAGGGCTCAGGAATAGTTCTACATTTGTAAAGTCTGATACTTCCTTGATGGACTCCCGCGGGGCAAACCCTACAAGCCCTACGTTAATGAATAATAATCACAACCGAACTAATCAGGGAAGTTAACGACCTTGTAGAACAATAAGGCAGCCTTCTAGACTTGTAGTATATTGTATATTAGGATCAAATGTTATGGCGTTTCTTGAAAACATATATGGGTCATACGCATATTAGTTGAAATGTTGGTATTGTTCATTCAATGTCAATATCAATTAGCATGTTATTGGTTCTTATGAGGGGAAGGTGTTATAAGGTAGGCAACTGTATATGCATTTTTATATGTTGGTCGCATGCACGTTGGCACCTCTGTACAGAACCCTTAAAAAATAAAGAGTGGCAACAGATGTCACATGATGTCAACAAAAAAACAATAGTTTTTACTAAGATTGTAATACACACAAACATGTGTGTTGTTTAGAGCTTGAAATCAAATAAAACAGTACCAATGGAAAGATCTCATTACTGGAACATATAACAAACACTCATGGCTTTCTCAGATGATGGACATTTGATTTCAATACTGTAATCAATACTTTCACCATCAGGAGATGCACCAAATATGGGATAATTAGGGTTTATGATCAAACCACACCCAATAATTTTTAGTTTCATTTTTTTTTTCGACTTCTTTCAATACTTATTTCTCTAACAAACGCCCTCTTTTCATCGCCTCTGTGTCTTTTAATTTGATTGCTTCCATTATACTTCCACATAGTGTGCCTTTAAAAACTTTGCAGTGTGCTGCTTCATGCATCTTCGAAGCAGTAATCCTAGCATACCATAGCTCATGCCACAGCGGACAGTCATTCTGATCAATTGTAGCTAGATTAGCTTCATTGCAAGATGATGTGTCCATCATACTCCTGCAATAGTTGATGGAACTCTGTGGCGTTAGCCGGTTTATTTGGTAGTGTATTTACTAAATGATGAATGGATAATTTTTCTACTCTGCTTTTTTCCTTGTAGTATTTCATGAGTTGACTTTCCATGTGACCGATGCTTTTGCTATGTTTTATTAGAGTTGGCAGAAGGCTTCGAATATTGGCAGATGGAACAGGTTTGGCTGTTGGTTGTGCCTATCGTGGATAATTTGGACTTCTTCCAGTAACAGTCGATACTAGTAGAGGGAGGGTTTTTGCTACGCCTGTACAGCCAAGCTATAAAAGCTATTCCGTGCTTACATCCACCTGAAAATTAAAAATATATATAATAATTATATTTTCTGGATAAAACATGATCATATTTTGTATGTATAACTGAAGAAGGGAACAGTCCCTGTAAATTGTCTTTGAAGATAGTTATGTTTTTCCCATTTGATTGTCGTCATATCTGTTACTGTTTATGCCGGAATTATATTATTGTGTTGTGATGTTCTCTGACGTGACGGCGAGTGTGCAGACTATTCTGTCGTGTCGGGGCGCGCTCTGACGTTATTTCGAGTCAATAAAGTGGTGGCCTTTGGAGTAAGCGCATGCGAGCATCTACAATGTTTTCTTCCGATTCAAATAGTTACATTAAAGAAAACTGTGAGTGTCTGCAAATGTAAAGTTTACTTTAAAAGAGAAGAGAAAATATTCGGTTCATCCAGTAAATGATCTGAGAGGTAGTCGAAGCGAATATCATTTACTAGTGATGAAGAAAGATTTCATCAATTTGAATTGAAGGGGTTATATTTTTAGGAGTGATTAATTTTTTGGGAAAGAAAGTTTTTGGCTTTCTACTACTCCATCTGATACAAAAAAAAGGGATAAGAGAATCTTCCAAAGAAAGGAAGGAAATAACATTCAAAATCGTAATTCATGAATGAAGTGTGTGTATTTTCTATAATGTTATCCAATTTGGTACTGAAGAGCCTTAGGGCAAGTGTCTTAAGGCGAAACATCGGTGTATACCAGTGAGGGTGACAGTGTTCTCTGTGAGTACAATTTATTACCATTCATTCAAAGTAGAACGCATGTGAATGATATCTGATTCTTATTCCACAACAAATGTTTGAAATACAAACTGAGTAGAGAAAAGTATCTTCTGTATAATTCATTGTTCATATAGAAGTATTTGTTTCGAAAGAATTATTTTCTTTCGTGTAATTCAATGTTTATATGAAAGTAGCTGTTTCAGGAGGACTTTCTTTCAGTTTGTATCTGAAAGTTACTTCTTTGCATGATCTACACATTCATGTATATAGTTTCAAATTGATTATTTCCTTCCTTTCTTTGGAAGATTCTCTCATCCTTTTTTTTGTATCAGATGGAGTAATAGAAAGCCAAAAACTTTCTTTCTCAAAAAATTTCATCAATATTTCAGGATGTCAAAAAATCAATTTGAGATATTACATTCTATGGTAGAAAATGATATTAAAAAAATGCAAACCCGTATTTTCTAGTTCAATAAGTTCGTTCGACATCTTGTGCACAAATAAATGGAAACGACTATTCTCTAGTAGCTGGTTAACGCGTCAGATTAGAAATATACTAGTGTGGAGTGTTCTGTCATAACCCCACCATCGTTCTGACGCCGATCGTGAATCGACCGGTCGCCGTCACGACAGATCGCTTCCCGACACACTGCACTTAAGATTCCTAGAAACCCTGGTGTAGCAACGCTTAGATTTTGTTTTGAACTTTTTGAAGGAACCACCTGTTGCTTTCAACTATACTTACGAGAGTTTTCCCAAGATGGCGCTATTCTGAATTGTTCGAGTCCTCGCTGAGTCAGTCAAATTAATTATTATCTGTCATTGTCAAAAAGAATTTTCAACTTTTGGTATTTTGATATTTTTTGTCATCCCAATCTTTACATTGTTCGTATTTTTTATTATTGTTTTTGTTCGTTACTTCTCAGTTATTTTAGTTTGGTTACATTTTTCAGTAGTAATAAGTAATAGTTTTATATAGTGTATAAGGATACTTTTTGTAAAATGGGACTATTCTGTATTTTGTGTGGACAGTGTAATCATCATCGAGTAATCATCTGTATTCAGTGCCAAAGGTAAATGAAACATTTTATTATTACTGTCAGTCCACCAAGGATAAACTATGTTTGTATCAGCCTACACCAAAAACAAACTTAATATTTTGAATAATCCTTCACCCTTTCAAATCCACCTTCTGCTACTAGAGTGTCATCACTTTCTTAATCATGACTGTATGTCTTCGATGTCTGTCTGTCTTCGACCTGTATCGTCTTCGATTGTAGATACCAACAATCGAAACGTCGTGAACTAACGTGACTTGGAATCTCTACACTTTTTTAATTTTTATTATTTTCTTTTTTTGCATTCCTTCAATTTTTATTTATTCAATTATTATATTTTTACTTGTAGGTTACTTCACTATCATTTCATTTCAGGTTTATTGTTGCTTAATATAATTGTTATTTTCAACTATTCTTTTTTAATTATTCTTTTTTACTTGTTTCAGGGATTTCAAATCATTTTATATAGTAGACAATGGAAGTCCGAACTAGTGAAATTCATCACGAAACATTGTCAATCACCTTCAAACATACTTTAATTGCTTACTACAACCATTTACATTGAGTGTGTAAAAGAGTTCTTTTTTTCAAACAATGTGACCATCAATTATGATACTGGTAGTTTTTTGAAAATATTCAATTAAAGTTAAAAAAACATACAGCTGATGAGAGTATCACATCTCAACAGATATTTTCAGATTTTTCGAAATTTGATTTTCGAGGGCTCTTACATTATGCTCTTTAGCACAGCAGATATTCAATCTAGAAATCAAATATGCCCTCAGTGCCTCTCTTGACAATTCTTCCTTGTGGTGTTCACAACCTACAATATTTTTGGGAGAAAAATTTGACAATTTGATTAAAATTACTCAAAAACACCTGATATTGTGGCTTCAACATCGTGAAGAAAGCTAATAATTTTTTTGTGATGGTAATGTTAAAAATCCTCTGCTCTTGTTTCTTATGAGGGAATTGAATATTTCATTTCCCTTCCCCAATATCGAATCCACACATTCTCCACATTTGGTGTTGCCTTTAATTTTTTTGCAACATATCCACAGAAATAAGCAAAAGCTTCATCAATACCTGAGAAGTCCTCAGTCCGGAGATATTTGCTTCTATTTCAATATAGAATATAAATTTTTGCTGTTTTTCTTTCAGATCTCCAATATGAAGAAGGGATTTCATAATTTCTCCTCCACTAACATTACTTTCCCTGGGCGGTTTTATCAGAGAATAGAGGGACAATTGGCGGAATATTTGTCCAACTTGAATTGACTCGGGATGAGTATTGCATCCACCTGCAGCCCTGATCATCCCAAAAAGTGCTGAAAATGATATCAACAAAGTTGATTGGAATTGTTATGGATATGTGAACATTATCACCTCCAAATGATCTTGGTTTAATCTGGATGTCATCAAGTATTTGAAACCAAGATGGGGTTAGGAATATTCTCTAGTTGAATACTGCTAGAATTTACCAATGGATGTTTTGTGACAGAGTGTGACTAGGATGGACTAGAAAAAACGTTTAGTGGAAGTTCAGGAGCGGTTTCACTGAGAAATAAAAAATATCAAAATACCTATTTTTATTATAAAAATGACTACCACGTAGTAACGGCTATATATCCATCAATTTACTTGTCTAAAACATGTTTTACATTTAGATCAATAAATGTTATTTGATTAAATTAATCAAACTATATAAATAATCACACAATCCTTATCAGATATATGGCAGAAGCTTTATCAAATATTCTTTAGTCCAGTCATCACCCGAAGACGATTGTAGATACCAACAATCGAAACGTCGTGAACTAACGTGGCTTGGAATCTCTTAACTTTGTATTTTTTTTTATTTTTTCATTTCATTATTTTTATTTAATTTTTGTTCAATTGTTCTATTTTTACTTGTATTTTATTTCACTGTTATTTCATTTCAGGTTTTTGCTTAATATAATTTTTATTTTCAGCTATTCATTTTTTTATTCTTCTCTTTTAGGTGTCTCAGGGATTTCAAACCATTTTATATATTAGACAATGGAAGTCCGAACTAGTGAAATTCATCATGAAACATTGTCAATCACCTTCAAACAAATATCAATTTATGTTTAGGAACCTATGTACATGTTAGCACCATATAGAAGTTTACTTCTATACTATATGGTTTTAGTAATATCTTCTTTTGTTTTTGTTTCAATTATGTATCTTAGGGTGAGTTTTCTCACTCTATGTCGGTAGCCAGGTGGTTCGACGTGGTTGCTTTGTTCACTCACTCGAATTGATTGCCGGGTTGGTCCGTGGTTCAAGCCCTAGTCTGAACGATCGAGTTTCACTTGCTATCGTCCAACCCGTGTTAGGAATCACACGTTAAAAGGTAATACCTCGTTAATCCTTAGCTCGCACAAGTTTCTACTTCCGAGGATTGTCGTTCGTAGGGGTGCGACAGCTTGTTAACGGAAAACCAGATTTTCAAACAGAGAGAACAGTTGTGTAATTTGGTTTTTTAAATCATTTTAACCAAACTTTGTCAATAAAATGAATCTTCTGACAATAAAGCATATTTCACTTTGACTTTTGTGCTTGAGTGTCATTAACGAAAAGAGACCTCGCGAAGGGGTATAGGATTGATAGTAATATAAAAAATGATATACTGAATATTCGGGGAAAAATAATTCCAATAATACTTTGTGATGGAATTATTGAGCATGATTTTATTATTATTATAGATTTTGATATGATTCTAGGTGAAAGTTGATTAGGGAAGCGGTTCATATACCTACTTATCAGAAGAGAAAGTTGAGAAATTGATATAAAAAATACACGTCAGAGAATTATATACAATTCAATAAAGGAATGGAAGGTTGTAGATGAATTGAATGCGAAGCGAGCTCAAGGTCGCTGCCAACCATCGAGAGGTTTCCGTTATTCGAGTAGTTGGCAGCCTCTCTGATAACAAGGACATCTCAGAACATTATCAATTGAGTTACAAACACTACAGGTTAGGAACTAGGCCAGTTCCAGCATATCGGAATAATAGAAAGTAATTGAGGAAAAAACATGAGAGCTTCGATAAAGCAAGGGTAGGAAAATAAGATGAAGAAAGAATAGAGTATAGAATGAAGGTAATGCTCCAGCTCAGATGGTCGATACAGAGAGCCGAGATTTTGTAAAGGCGATCAGACATCCGAGGAGATTCTGGTATCAATAATCCAGCTACTGTGAGTATATCATAATGTTCCCCAGAAACGTTGAAGTTTGCATGGCAAAGCTAAAGAAGAAAATACTTGCATAATCGCAGACGATGTAAATGATTAAAAGAGAAAGAATCAAGTCAAGTGTTTTAAGTAGTTTCACTGTTTGTAAAAATAATTGAGGAATTCCCATACAAGTAATAAATATATTGGAATTGGATTCATCAATTCAGAGAAAAACGATAATTGCCTGACCTTATGAAGCGGAGACATAGAATTTAATGAATAGAGAATGTGTGAGAATATGGAATGTCAGTATTTCAGAAGAGCAATTGTCCTTAGGTCAACCACAAGAAAATGATATGAAGTCTAGTAAAGCTAATACCTAAAGCGCTATACGAATATCAAAAGCAATTATCTCTCATATACTGTTATGAATTCATGAAACAACAAATATTTCAATAACTACGGAAATAAGGAATTTTAACAGAAAATGATTTGAATAATGAGGTGATGACATACCAGTGAGATTAAAAAAAATTATAAAACAATTTAATGAGGACCTTCCTAATATTCAAAATCTGAATAATTCACTAGATTACAAAGAAATATTCCCAGTGAATTCTTTGTCAAACTTTTCAATTACCTGTTAAGAGATCCTTTTGATAAGCACCAAATTTTAACTGATTTTTTTTAATTAATAATAAAAAAGTTTCCTCTTTGATGCATAAAATTTGGAATAAGCGGTTTATATACGAAGAACAATGTAATGAGTAGAAACACAGCTGTTTTCTAATAGATATTCAACCAAAATACATCTACTGATAGTGACTATGGATGTATGTATATCACACCTAGCAGTTCTACTCATGAATCAGGACATTGATTTTCTTATACATACATATCTCATTACATACACAAAATCACTCAAGAGAAATAACACTACAGTACCACCTTGAACTCGTCATGCAAGCCTTTGGGTTCTGCAAATAACTTGAGAGAAATTCCAAGGCAAAATTTATTAATTTACAATAGATGTAAGATGGTCAATTACCTTCCGTTGAACATCAGATGTATTGAATAACTTCTTTGGTTCAGAAAGAATGTGAACTATTTATTGTCTGTAAAAGTATATTAAAGTTTATAAGATTTCTGTATTTATGATTATTGAAATTTACAATTCCAGCATAAATTGAACAAAGGTATTCAAGTATCTTCCATTATTATTATTTTAATTTGATTTCATCGAGTCATATTTTTTGCTATGATTGCATGTACAGGTCATCACTGATAGACTAATTTGACACTTGACCCCCATGCCAATTAAGTAAAATTTTGAAAAAAGTTGAAGTGCCTCCCCCAGCCATCTATCGAGCAATCACAATGTGTTTTTTTTTTCAAAAAATAGTATCGTAATAGCCCCCAAACGTTAAGTTAGTTTTTGATCAATCTGAGGTGAAATGGTATTTAATGTCCTTACCAGTGGTAAATTAATTTCCAGTTTCCTTGTGATGGGATTTCTTTTATATTCAGGTTCCCACGAAAAGTAAAATGCCATAATGTTCAGAGAACACCATGGTTGAATTTCTGCAGACTGCATGAAAATTGTTTATTTTCTTTTAGAATACAAATACAAAATGTCTTCTGATATACTTTAATTGAATTTCACTAGTTCGGACTTCCATTGTCTACTATATAAAATGATTTGAAATCCCTGAAACAAGTAAAAAAGAATAATTAAAAAAGAATAGTTGAAAATAACAATTATATTAAGCAACAATAAACCTGAAATGAAATGATAGTGAAGTAACCTACAAGTAAAAATATAATGTCAATATAATATGGGTGTCCATATGGACACCCATCATCAAGCGAAAAATGGCCAACTACCGCCAAACGGTCATCTCGCACTGAACCAGTGAAGCGGAAAATGGAAAACGGGGATAAGTGAAAGTACTCGAACGACCCATAGTCATCTCTCAGAGGAATCAGTCCAGTCATCACCCGAAGACGATTGTAGATACCAACAATTGAACGTCGTGATAACGTGGCTTGGAATCTCTTAACTTTGTATTTTTATTTTCTGTTTTCATTTCTTTACTTTTATTTAATTTTTGTTCAATTTTTCTATTTTAACTTGTATTTTATTTCACTGTTATTTCATTTCAGGTTTTTGCTTGATATTATTTTTTATTTTCAGCTATTCATTTTTTAATTTTTCTCTTTTAGGTGTCTCAGGGATTTCAAATCATTTTATATATTAGACAATGGAAGTCCGAAGTAATGAAATTCATAAATTGATATATAATGATAATATAATATAATATTGGATCAAATATTAGTGATTATATCTTATATGCATAACGAGACTAGTTTGAAATTCATTAATTATTTTAAAATCATTTATGTGATTGAGTAGTTTATTGTATTCTTTTAAACCCTTATAAAATAATGATTTCATTGACTTAGTAAGATTGTATTTTGGTAAGTGAAGTTGTTGTCCTGTATTTTCTCTAGTTTGATGATTATGAATTTGATATATATATATATATATATATAAGTAGAGTGCTATGTAGTACTTGATGCAATAGAGTGGATTAAAAATAAATTATAAGAATAATACAATTCCGAAGTAAGATAACAAGTAGATTATTTATGAAAAAGTTAAAATGTATAACAATATGAACTAATATAATTCTTACAGGTAAGTAACACTAGACACTACAACACAAGCAGAGAGTATTCAGTTAGTATGTTATGTTTCGTTTCTATGCAAATTATTATCCCATGAAGTAGTTCTGACAATAAAAAGTATCAAGTAAAAAATAAATCATTTATCTGTATTTTCGTTATTTATCAAATTTTAGGAAAGCAACATATTTATTTTGAAATGATTGTGAATAAAATTGTATAGAGATCTGATGACATCTAGGATTTAAAGAACACTCAGGTTTAGCAAATAAAAATATTACACTTCATAATCTTTGTTTAATTACAAACGTCAAGTTAAACTTTGTTTTCTTTTCAAATTCCTATCTAAGGAGGCACTTCTTTCTCTCTCTAGTCTCATTTGTCGCTTGAGAGCCTTATTTTCTAGTTCTTCACAATGTTCAGCAAACATCAATTTTAAGGCAGGTTGTAATTCAGGGAGCAACGAAACATTATCAAGTGACACCTGAAAATTGAAATATTTCACTTTATTGTTGATATTTCTGAAAATAAAAAATGGACAATAGGATAAGTAAACTAATAATTGAATGAAAAGACTTCATCAACTAAAGAATTTTATTGCTAATCAATAATATATATGAAATTTGTAAGACAAACAAGGTTTTCTTTCAAAGACTTAGTGAGGGGCAGAGAGGATCCTTGAAAGCAGCTCTTTAAAAATTTAAGGTAACACTATACAATTTGATCATTATGTAGGAGATAAAGGCAAATAATTTGTTAGCAAAGCTTTAGATTCTCTTTCTTTACTCACTTGTCCGTGAATTAAATAAGGTGCCCCCTCTAGTTCCTGGGTACACCCTTAATTGCAGATATAAAAAAACACAAAAACTTAAGAGCAGGTGATAATTAAGTTCACAGATTAGTTTCAAGTTGTGAATCTATATTAAGCCAACCTCAGTCGAGCTCCAGAAAGGTTTTGGCACTTTTCCATCTTTATAAATATGTCTTTGTAAAGAGTTTATTTTGAAATGAATTGCTTTCTTTGTATAAATTTAAACAAGATTCTCATGGCTGGAATTTAATCAAATAAGCTAATGAATGTTATCACATACTGTCAGCGTGACACGAGTCAATAAGAATAATAAGGCAAGAAGCCTAATCGTACAGTGTGTGGACGATTCACAGCTAGAAAGTTTGAGAGATTGCAACTCAACATATAAAATGTGGAATGTTTTAAATGAGAAATATGAAAAGAAAGGGCTACTTGGACAGTCGTTCCTGAAGAAGATACTATTATCAATGCGGCTAAAAGAAAATGAAAGTCTCGAAAAATTTATTGAAGAATTCGAAGGTATTATTCGGCAGTTAAAGTCAGCCTACTTAGAAATGAAAGATGATGACTCAATATGTACTTTATTACTTAGCTTACCAAATTCATATGAAACAGTCGTAACTGTGATTGAAAATATGCCATGTTCAACATATGAACAAGTAAATTTGAAGTTGTTGAAAATGAAAAAAGGAAGACAAGCTTTGAGAAAAATTATGTATCGATGACACCGACAGCTTTTATGTCCAAGGGGTCATGTTTAAAATGTGGCCTAGTTGGACATTACAAGAAGGATTGCAAGAAAAACCTCAATCATAGTGGTTCATGCTCAGGTTCATACCAGCAATGACAGAGACCGTTCCCAGAAAAGTCCAGAGAAGATGTGAGTAGAAAAGGTTGGCAGATATAAAGAGGGAGAGGATTCAGGGGTAACTATGGCAGTAGTTATCAAGCTCGTGGTCAAGGTAGGGAACGAGATAGATTTTATAATAGCAGAAGCAATTATGTACAAAATGAAAGACAAAGTGATGAAACTGTCTCTGATTTGGCTCTTGATTTAGGTAAAAGTGTATGTTTTATAGGAAAAGTAGAAAGTAATCAGATAGATGTTAATCTAGATGCAGAAAATTGTAATAATAGTAGTATGTTAGATTTCTTTATTGATTCAGGGTGTACAGATCACATGATAAATAACAAGCAATATTTTTCAGAAATAATTACATTGAAAAAACCTATTCAAATTGCAGTCGCAAAAGATAAAAATTTCTTAAAGGCAGTAGCAGTAGGAAATATAATAGCTTACAGCAAGGTTAATAATAATTCAGTAAAATGTATTATAAAAAACGTTTTATATGTGCCAGATCTTAGAAAGAACTTACTTTCTGTGAAAAAGTTGGAAATGTCTGGTATCAAAGTCATTTTTGAAGAAGGCTGTGTAAAGTTGTTTGATAAGGAAAATTCTTTAATAGGGACAGACAGAAGGCAAAATCTTTATATGAAATCTCTTTCAGTGTTTACAATTCCGAGTGTTTAAATATTGAAAAAGTAACAGATAATGGGTTCCTGAAATGGCATAAAAGGTATGGGCATATAGGTTTTTCAGGTTTAAGAATAAAATCTGATATGGTAACAGGGATAGATAAAATTGAAAAGTTTCAGGATGTTGAACTTTGTGAACCTTGTATTACAGGAAAAATGAGTAGGATAACTTTTGAGACAAGGAAAAGAAGTACAAGGGTGTTAGAAATTATCCATACTGATATATGTGGTCCCATAAGTCCCACGTCAATTGATGGAAGTAAGTATTTTATAACTTTCATTGATGATTTTTCAAACTTCACGGTAGTGTACTTATTAGAAAAGAAAAGATAGGTATGTCAAAAATTGATTGAGTTTATAAGTATGGCAGAATCAAAATTTAATAGCAGGATTTCAAAGTTGCGTTATGATAACGGCGGAGAATACACTTCAGCGGAAATAGTTAAGTTTTGTAAAGAAAAAGGAATAGTTATGGATTACACAGTGCCATATCCCCTGAACAAAATGGCAAGGCAGAAAGAAAGAATAGAAGCTTGATAGAGAGAAGTAGGGCTATGCTAAAGTTCAGGAGAAAATTCGATTCTAAAACGGAAAAATGTGTAATGATAGGGTATGCTCCAACAGGTTATTGACTATGGAATGTTGAAAAAGAAAGAATTATTATATCGAAGGATGTCGAATTTGATGAGAATAATTTTTACTTTAAGAAAAGGATGATAGATGTAAAAGATAAGGAATTTGATAATACTTTAAAAAAAGACACAGAACAAGATATGGAAAATAATATTGAAGAACAAGAAAGTGAAAATGAAATTTCAGAGGATAATTGACACGAAAAACAGTTGTGTTGAATTACTGTCACGGTTCAATAACTATGAATTGTATATGTCTTTTAACACTATCAATTTTATCAATAATGTACCTTTAAATTTTGATGACTTAACTGGCAGGGCAGATAGTAGATTTTGGCTTGATGCAGTTGACAGGGAGCTAAAGTCGATAGAAGAAACATATTCTAGATACTAAATGGGTTTTTGCTTATAAAGAATTAGAACATAATGATTGCGACAAATATAGGGCTAGATTAGTTGTGAGGGGTTTTGCTCAGAAGAAAAATTAATTTTATAACAAAACTTACTCTCCAGTGGCTAGAATGCCAAATATTAGAATCCTTTTAATTTTGGGGAACCAATATGAGTTTTATTTTCATCAGCTTGATGTAAAACCAGCGTTTTTGCAAAGTATCCTGGATGAGGACGTTTACATTTATCCTCCACAAGGTATACAGTTTAAAAACAATAAGGTATTTAAACTTAAAAAACACTTTATGGATTAAAACAATCTTCCAAGTGTTGGAATGAAGAAATGAATAGTTATTTGCTAGATTTGGGTTTTGAACGTTCTGAAAATGATTTTTGCTTGTACATTCTGTGCCAGAAGGGCAAAAGTAAACTTTATTTACTATTATATGTTGACAACATTATTTTAGCAACAAGTCTAAACCCTGAATTGATGAATATAGTAAAAGACAAATTAATGACCAGATTTAAAATTAAAGATAAAGGTGAACTTGAAAATTTCTTGGGGCTTGAAATTTCTTATAGAGAACAAGGTATATTAAAGATAAATCAAACAAAGTATATTGTAAACCTATTAAAGAAATTCAATATGGAACATTGTAACATCTCAAAAATACCTATTGATCCCAAGTTAAGATTTGATTTGAGTAAAGATCAAGTAACTGAGAAACCTTTTTGTGAGCTCGTGGGATGTCTCATGTATTTGATGTTGGGGACGAGACCAGACATTTGTTATTGTGTCAATTATTTCAGTAGATATCAAGATCGAGCTTCTGATGATACATGGGTACACATGAAAAGGGTTCTGAAGTACTTAAAAGGCACTAAGAATATAGGACTAACTTATAAACGAAATCAAAATAGGGAACCAAATTTAACTTGTTTTGTTGATGCCGATTGGGCAGGTGATTGTTTTGATAGAAAATATGTAACAGGGTTCATTTTTAAGATTTTTGATTGTTCATTTCTTTGGGTTACTAAAAAGCAAAATTGTGTTTCTTTATCAACAACAGAAGCCGAGTTAGTGGCGCTTTGTGCTGCTGTGTGCGAGGCTTTATATTTTAAGAAGTTGTTGAGTGATGTGAATTTGTGTGTAACTAAAATAAAAGTGTATGAAGACAATCAAGGGTGTATAGCCTTGATAAGAAATCCTTCGAATAATAAAAGAGTAAAACATATGGACCTAAAATACAACTTTGTTTGTGAGAATTTTAAGAAAAGATTACTTGATATTCAATACGTTGATAGTTGTAACAGTCAAGCTGACATTTTAACAAAAGGTTTGCCAGCCATTTCTTTCTTAAAATTTGTTAATTTACTAGGCTTAAGAGATACTGAATAGTTAAAAAAAAACTTGTTCATTTTAGCGAGAGGGAGTGTTAAGAATCTACATAGAAATCTGTATTGTTACGCTAAAATGAAATGCTGTTTGAGCCTTAGTTTGGTCCATTTTAAATAGATGGCGATACAAATCAGATTTCTAAGTTTTCTACATTAACGATATATATTTTTGGATCATGTGTGTGATGCATAAAAATGTCCTCGAGTTAAGCATGAAACTTTGTTACTACTCTGTTAAACAACGTGAAAGTCGTAAATAAAAGTCGTTTTGTAAAAGGGAAAGAGTAGTGTTTTTATCAATAATACAACAAAGACGATTGTGGATACTAGGAATCGAAACGTCTTGAAGTAACTTGGTTTGGAATCTTTTAATTTTATATTTTTAATTTTAATTTCTTGTTAATAATTTTTAATTTTTTCAGCTCGTGTTGATAGGTAGTTCAATTTTTTTGTTTTTTTGGTCGTTGCTTGTATGTTATTTCATTGTAATTTCAGTTTTCTGTTTAATCAAATTGTTTTTTCAGCTAATTTTTAAAATTTTCTCACAGATTCTTTCAGGGATTTCAAATATATTTATATCATATTAGACAATGGAAATCCGAACTGATGAAATTGACATTATTTCTTTTTACATATGTATTTGTCTACATTGTTTTCGATGTTCAATAAAGTGTTTTCATTATTATTTATGCTGTCAGGTCCAGTCCACTGTTATAAACCCTTTTGAGAGGCTCGACTTCTGAATTTTTCTAGGATTCATCTTTATGATTACTGATCTTGGAAAGTGCACCCAGAGAAGCTGTCTTATAGTCTCTACTGCTTTTGGTTACTACCTGAAATTTGTTTTCGTATGATTTTATGAGAAGTGAAGTTCTTTTTTGTAGAAAGATGCATTTCCTCCTCCATAAATCTGTCTCAGATTTTACCTGCCAATTGGGTTTGATTTTCCTAATATGCTTACGCACCCTGGCAATTTGTATTTTGCGAGGGATTCTCCTCTTTGTTTATATTTATTCTCTGGTCCATCTGGTCCACGTTTATAGAAAAAGACGTCTATGATATTTGAAATTTGCCGATTAGCTCCACCAGATATTTTTTTTTGTTCAATGGATTATAGATGTGACATCCATCTCATTCTTTAATCCAACAAGGTCACACATCAAACCATCGAGAACCAGTTGATTTGACATTTACAAAATTTTGAGGAAATAACAGTCATAATGTTGAAATCCAATACATTACACTCAATTTGTTAAAGGACGTGGCATTGCTAATGAGTTACCGATCGATTCCAAAATTTGCCTATGGTGATAACGATAACATTTCGTAGCTCTTCTTATAGTAAGACCATTTATGACAAAGCTTTGACTGACATACTAACCTGCATATTGTCAAATGCAACACCAACATTATTATTGAAATTTTCATTAAAGCGTGGAAGCCTTGCATATCTTTGACTAAAGTGAGTTAAGATTATATTTTTGGCGTTCATTTTTATTCCTACATCTATTGCTTGTGATGTGGTTGAATGCATTTTTATTACAGCTTCATGAGAGAGTTCATCTTCCATCGTTGCTTCATGTATGAGGATATCACTGTTGGTACCTGGAAGTTTTGATAATAGATTAATGAAAATATTTCGAAACAATATGTCAATGAATACCTAATTGAACAAGGGATTCCGTAGGCATGGTATCGCCAGAATATGTTAATTTTATACCATTTTCGGTGGTGAAAGCAACTCCAAATGCATTTGGACAATGCCTCACCAAACAAGTTTCTATATCTGACATTTTTAATTGATTCATTATTACCATTTTAGAGTTTTCTGGATATATGGGGTTATTGAACATCTGTAAAACAATTTTGTAACAACAACACCATAATAAAAATTAAATTTTACCAATTCTCCATTAGGAACTAATTTAAATTCTGCATTGATAGTTTCAAAACATTTATTATAGAAGCTGAGCCAAGCCATGATTTGGTTTGGAGCAAACAAATAAGCTGGACCCTTATCCAGACCAATATTCTCAATCGCTCTCCTTCTTCCTTGTAATAAACCTATTAGTCCTATATGGTGGTCAGCATGCAGATGTGAAACATAAATTGCATCAATATTTGCTAAAACTTTATCTGCTTGGTCAGAACCAAAAAATCGCACAATTTGTCCATAGGTCCCTTCTCCACAATCTAGAATAATATTTTGGGAGTCACTGAAAAAAAGTATATTGGTGATGATGATGATTACTTATAACTGTTTCATCAAACATTAATAATCTTTTGAAAAACATATCAGTTCAATATAGTAGATTAAATGAGTCAATGGTTACTTTCTACAAGTAGTGGTTCACTAGAAAATTAACTGTTTAAAATGGTAAAATCTACCTCAATGTAACTAATATTCCACTAGTATTCCTCGTTTTATTTGGGATGCATGATCCTGTACCCAAAAACAGTATCTTTGGATAATTAACATTTGCGAGAGTAAGCTTCTTTTGTATTAATTTTGTTTTCAACTCACTCAACAATTTTGAAAATTCTTCAAGCACCATAGTTTCTTCTATGTATTCCTTAGGATTTATCTTCAACTCTGTTGTTCTGTAACAATGAATGGATTCAAGATAAAAATAATTCATTAATAATTTAAGGAAATAGATGACAAGATACAATCCTTACCTATCTAAACCTTTTTTTGGTCTCAAATGAAAATTACAAAATGTGTTGGGAAATACAAAGGGTTCTGAAGGACTCGCAGGTCTTGATTGCATAGTTAAATTGTCTAAATTTAAGTCATTCTGTGTGCAACCTGTGTTTCCAGTACCATCTTCATATTTTTGTTTTTTTTTCACGTTGGCACCTGAAATCTGACACAGTTTATTATTTACTTTTCTATTCTATCCTATATATTTATTGTTAAGAGAACTGTCAATATTTTTCGCCTCTTAAAACGTATTTCCTAATGTAGTGGTGGTCGTTATGACGATTAAAAAATACAACATTCCATTGTTAGAGAACTGAAGACTTTTTTTGAATTTGTATTTCTTTCAGAAAAAAAAGTTTTGCCTATTTTGTGACAGTATTGATTTTTTCTTACTGGATACTCAATTTCGCTGAGTGAGTGCACTAAGGACTGGTGTCGGCTTTGGACCGGATAGTGTGCCTTCACTGTTATTGAAACAATGTGTGGGTACCCTGACCTTTCCACTTTTTTTATTATTCAAAAGCAGTTTCATCAGACCTATCCATAAGTCAGGTGATAGGAGCAATGTTAAGAATTATAGGGGCATCAGTTTACCATCTGTTATTCATAAAATATTTGATTGTCTCGTAACCAAACAGCTTTCTTGATGCTGTCTCAGTGCTCTAACCAACCAGCAGAACGGTTTCTTCAGAGACAAGTCTACAGCCACAAGTTTGCTGGTCTATCAGGACATATTGGGCGTGTTTGAGAAACGGTACCAGGTTCACTCAATTATACATACTTTTCAAAGGGGTTTGATAGAGTTAATTATGTTGTATTGCTTCGAAAATTAGAATCCTTTGGTTTTGGGAATAGTGTTTTGGATTGGATTGGCAACTTCCTTACAGGTAGAATTCAGTGAGTGAAAATTAATAATTACATTTCACATACAATTGAAGCCTAAATTGAAAGGGTATATTTTTAAGACAGATTAATTTTTGGGAAATTTTTTTGGTTTCTACTTCTCCATCTTGAATTGTTTCGAAAGTATTTTTCTTTCGTGTAATTCAATGTCTGAAAATTACTTCTTTGTATGATCTACACATCTTTGTATAGAGTTAATTATTGAAATTGATTGCTTCCTTTCTTTCTTTGGAAGATTCCCACATTTTTTTTTATCAAGATGGAGAAGTAGAAAGCCAAAAACTTTCCCAAAAATTGAAGCCTGTTCTGGTGTTACCCAGAGTAGTCACTGTGGACCATTACTTTTCAATATCTTTATTGATGATCTTATTGCACACATTACTGACTCAGAGGGATTGTTATTTGTTGATAATCTTAAGCTATTTCGTGTGATTGAATCATATGTGTTGATTGTCTGAAACTTCAAGATGATGTGAACTATTTAACCAATTGGTGTAGAAATAACTGCTTAGAACAAAATCCTGACAAATATCTAGTCATGTGTTTCAATCACTCTCAAGTACCAATCATATGTGGAATACTGCATGAAATCTTGGCCCTTGAAACAAATTGATGAAGTTAAATATTTTGTTGTTATATTTGATAAAAAGTTGTCATTCTCATCCCATATTAATAAAATAACCTTGAATTCACTTAAACTTCTAGAATATGTAGGTAGGATCGCTAAAGACTTATCGGCAAGCACAATGAAAATTCTGCATTGTTCATTAATTAGGTCACATTTAGAGTGTGCATCCATTGTATGATGTTCCTCTTGATTAGTGTACAAAACGTCACTGGAAAAGGTTCAAAATCAATTTTTGCGTAGTGCTGCCTACAAAATAGGCGTTCAAATGGACCAGCAGCCTTGCTACACCTATATTCTTTCTACACTACTTCTAACCATATTGAAAACGGGCAAATTCAGGCTGACCTAATATTTCTATTCAAATTATTGTCAAGACAAATCAATTGCCCAGAATTTCTCTCTTTGGTTGGCTGGAGAGTCAAGCAAAGAGTAAAAAGGGATGATAGAGCTGCTTTCTTTGAGAACTCACATTCTACCAATTATGGATTCAATAGTCCAATGTCAAGAATGTTAAGGAAAGGTAAAGCATCAGAACTTGATTTTTTTACTTACTCCTTGGAGGTCTTCAAAAAGTCTGCAGTTAATTATGTGTTTAGTCTATAGATTTATGCCTTGTATGGTTGTTAGTTTTTAATGGTGGCGTTAGTTATTATTGTTTTATTTAGCATTTAGTTAAGCTTTTTATTTTATATGTCAATATTCGTTCGAATGTTGTAACAGTTTTTAAAGTATATTTTTATATATTGTAATGAATCTGAAGCCGGCCCTGACCGATATCTCAGTCAGCAAACGCATGACTCATCGCGAAACACCGCGAAAGGTGTAGATGAGTCCCGAAATCCCTAGAGAGATCCGGAGCGATCGTTGCCGATATAAAAAGGCGCCGCTTCAGTCAGGCAGTCTGTACTTGGAAAGTGAATCGTGCGTTTAAAGAAAGAAATCTAACTGTGAAGATAAATTAAGATTAGTTGCTAAGTGTTGTACATAAATTAGTTGTGATAGTGAAATATTGTTAAAAATAAATTTGTTGAAGATAGTTAATTCATTATTTCGTTACAATATGTATATTTCACAACGTTGTAACTTTGGGTTTTTCCGTCTATACCAAATAAATAAATTTGAAGACCGTGATAGGTTTGAATTCCAGTAAGAGTTAGAGAAATAGCTAAGAAAGTATCAAACGTTCACAGGGCAGTTTTTACAAAGCTATATGATGTATTCCCCTGATGTCCAATGAATATCAAGATATGTTCAATTGGAAGCAGTTTTCCATAAGTTATATCGCAGGTACGAGAAAATTCAAGCCCACAGACATGGAAATGTTCAGTTTCACATCAGAAGGAATAACAGTCAAAAGGTATAGATTATGAAGTTCAGTGTATCCAAAGAAAGATTGACAGTTCTGACAGAGAAAGTAGAAGCCGATGATATTTGTTCAGTTAGTAATGGTATATCTGTTCAAATAAGATTCAAATTGCCATAGATTGAGCTCAAAAAGCTTAGAGGTGATGTCAGAAATTGGCCCCATTTTTGGGAGTTACTTAAAAAATTATATGATTTCGCAATTATGTCACAAGAAGTTCCAGTATCTCAATTCGATCAACAATTCAAGGATCTAGGGCGAGAACAACCGTAGAAAGTTTTTCGCCGACAGTAGAGAATTATGCGATCGCTTTTGATGCATTAAAATCATGATGTGGAAATGATATGAAAAGCTTTATTCAAATAGGATACATCCTAATATATACAACAATGATAGTAATGTTAACATTAATATACATATAAATACAATAATACAAAAAAGATCTACTTATATTTGTTAATAAGTAGTCTTACCTACGATAATTGAAAATACAAAAAAAAAAGAATAAAAGATAAAAAATATCACATAATACCTTAATGGTCTCTTTAAAGGTCTCTTAAATGGTCTAATAAATTTCTTTTGAACAGAATAAGACTGTTAGAAGACTTTACATTTTCAGGTAGACTGTTATACTTAATAAATCCTTTGAACATTTATATTTTAGTGTTGAATGTTTTTGATGATTATTTACATACAAATTATTTTTTATTCTTGTATTATACTGGTGGATTTGATTATTAAAAATTACAAATTTGTCAAAATATGAGGGTAGAAGGTTATGTAACATTTTGTAAATATAAATCATCGTTAAATATGTAAGCCTTCTTTCTATAGATAACCATTCTAGAGTATTTAACATTAAAGATATATGAGTACTCCTGTCACATATCAAAATAATCCTCATTGCGCGATTCTGTAGTTTTTGTAGTGTTCTCATTTTATTCAAATCACTTGTGTATGAAGAGTGGAACAATATTCAAAATGTGGTTGTATAATTGTCTTATATACAGTTATCCGTGATTGCATAGTTAAGTGTTGGGATACTCTTGTGAAAAAATATAATTTCTTCTAAATTTTTTCTGTATGTAGGTGAAATTGTTATTCATTGATAGATGATCGTCTAACATGAATCCTAAATATTTGAATTCAGTAATGAGCTCAATTTTATCATTTTCTATTTTTATTTCAATTTGATTTAAATATAATTATCTGTATTTAAACGGTGTAGTAAGTATCATAGCCTTCATTTTGTTTACATTTAGCTTCAATTTATTAGTTTTTAAATATATAGCAATATTATGCAATGCTTCATTAATTTTTTTAATAGCTTTATCTATATCTTTATCACTAACTGATACCAGGGCATCATCAGCGAAATAATGTTCATATTCACATTCATTACATTTGCTGATATCATTAATGTAAATTAAGAATAGTAATGGCCCCAAAATACTTCCCTGCGGAACCCCGTGGTCTATGCTTATTGCTGTTGATACAAATTGATTGATTTTGGTTACCTGCTTCCTTCCTGTGAGGTAATCACTGATCCAATCAAGTAAAGTTATGTTTTATATACGAAATGGGTGGCCAAAAATTGTTTCAAAAGAACTTCAACCGTTTTTCTCCAAAATAAAGAATTAACAATAGAACAAGATTGTGTAATGTGGGGCTATCGTATAGTAATTCCAAAAAAATTTGTGTTAAATGTTTCAACAGGAATTCACTCGGATCACGTAGGTATAGTAAAAATGAAAGCACTAGCAAGGTCCTATGTATGGTGGCCGTCAATGGACGCAAAATTTTCTAATAATCCCCTGAAAATATCCCTGAAGCCTTGGGATTGGCCCAAAGAAGTGTGGACAAGGTTGCATGCAGATTTTTTTGGTCCAATCTTCAACAGTTACTTTTTAGTATTGAAGGACGCCACTTCCAAGTGGATCGAATGTTTTCAAATAAATAATATGTCTTCCAAAACCACCATAGAAATTCTTACTAGTATTTTCGCAAGATTTTTTTAAACGAGGTATCAAGCATATTACATGAGCCCCATATCACCCTGCCACAAATGGGTTGGCAGAATCAGCAGTTAAAATAATAAAAAAATCACTAATTTAAGGTAAATAAGAAGATAACGAAAGAAGTATCAATCATATCATAAATTGATTATTATTTTACTTCAGAAATACTCCATACACTACCACCGGGGAGACACCATCTAAATTATGATTGGGACGAAAAATGCGTACCAGATTCGATTTAATGCTACCTTCAGTTGAAAAAGAGGTTCATAAAAAACAGGATTATCAAATAAAATATTATGGTTATACAAAGGATATTATTTTTAGTGAACTTGAAAAAGTTTGGGTACGAGATTTCAGACCGAGAAAGTCACCGTGGTGTGAAGGAATAATTTTAAAGAAAATTGGAAGTAGAACTTATATTGTAGAGGTAGAGGGAGGTTTAAAATGGAAAAGACACAAAAATCAACTGAAAGCAAATGAACCTTTTGAAACGGAATGGAAGGATAAGGCAATTAATATAATACTTCGCTCTAACATCTCAGAAAAAATTGGAGAAATTCCCTCATATATATATATATATATATATAATTGATAGTGTAATATAAAGCTAATAAACATTAGCGAAAGCTCGGGCAGCTAAAAAGAGTAAATATTTATTCTAATCAGACCGAATCCCCGAAAAACTACTATTCTATATATATATATATATATATATATATATATATATATATATATATATATATATATATATATATATAAGTGAAACAATATTTGGGTATGCAGCAGGCCAAAAGTTTAGTGTACTCTTATAACACAGATTCCAAGCTTTCGATAATCTTTATTATCATCATCAGGGATGCTACAAATAAGGATAAAAAACAGTCATATTTATAAAATAATAATTCAAGCCAACTTACAGTGTATGTGAGGTTATGTGGCAGGTTGAAAGAAGTATGGACGTAACATATATGAAAAATTACTAAGATGTCACTTAGACAAACAATATATAGTAGATTTAATGATATATCATTATATTATCAAATTTAAAAAAACCACCTGTTCCTTGAATCATGCACGTGGTTTCCTCTTCAAGGAACAGGTGGTTTTTTTAAATTTGATAATATAATGATATATCATTATATCTACTATATATTGTTTGTCTGTAACGTCCTAAGTGACATCTTAGTAATTTTTCATATATGTTACGTCCATACTTCTTTCAACCTGCCACATAACCCCACATACACTGTAAGTTGGCTTGAATTATTATTTTATAAATATGACTGTTTTTTATCCTCATTGTAGCATCCCTGATGATGATAATAAAGATTATCGAAAGCTTGGAATCTGTGTTATAAGAGTACACTAAATTTTTGGCCTGCTGCATACCCAAATATTGTTTTACTTATTTTCTGACTAGTCAGCAAAAAGACTACTTTTTTCTATATATATATATATATATATATATATATATATATATATATGAGCTATCGACTCATGGGAAAATAGAGTTTAGTTGTTGTTTGGTTTTTGAATTAGGAATATATGTGTAGTTGTGAGCCGGAAGCGTTTTATTTCATTCTAATATATAACAGTAAATACTAAATTTTTTCACTTTTTAACCACACAATTATATACACCTATGGAACAGGTACTTGAAAGTGATATATTACTCTGCTACTTAAGGATATATACTATATAACAATAAACCTCAATAGACCTGAACTATACTTATTTAATGAACTTCATAAAGAACATCATACCATCAAAACAGTAGTATCGTTCCTAACAGCAATGTTTAAATATGTTTTTCTGTTAACCAGGTGTCGCACCCGTACGAACGACAACCCTTTGAAGTCAAAACTTGTGCGAGCTACCTTTAAAAATCACACAAAATTCTCGTCTTCCTTCAGCATAAAAAACTCACAGGAACTAATAAACATCTTCAATATTCCCTTTTCACCAATTCCAAATTGGTTTGGTTTGACCTCATAAATTTATTCTCAAGCATTCCTCCAGAAGATTATCATAACAAACCCAATACAAACCTATTAATTCATTTTTATATACTTCTACTACTGAATATAGAATAAAGAAAATACTTTTGTCTAGTTTCTACTGTTTATTTATTCGTTACGACCGGTTTTGGCTTATAAAGCCATTTTCAAGCGACTACCACAAATTGTCAAGTTGCGTCTTAAATAGTGTGGCCAGGTATCTGCTCCTGAATTCAAAAGGGGCGAGCTGCATAGATCTAGTTGGTCGTTATGAACTTGGGGTCCTTGTACAATTCATTTATTCCAACGCTTCCAATAAATTCATCTCAAAAGGGAGATGACAGAGGCACAATAATATGTTTTCTACAAACTTATACTCACCTCTCTAATTACTTGAGTGCCTTTATCCCTCAGTAAAGGAAATAATTCATCAGATAGTAAGTTCAATTTATATTGAATTCTATAAACGGATTCACTGCCCATACATGTATTGAACTCATTCAACATTATATGTTGTGTACTTGGTGAAAATTTATCAATCCATTGTTTATACCTAAAAAAAATATTATTTACTTATGTAATTTGCAGTGTATGCATTTTAAATAATTACAATATTTCAGACAATGTTTTGCAATTTGATGTCGTGAGTATCCAGACTGCAATGTTCCATTTTTCAAAATAGCAAATACATAGTTCCCATTAATTTTATTTTAGCTAAAGAAATAACTTGATGCAGTGTTGTGTATGCAAAATTCCTCAGTAAAAATTTGAGATAATTGATAACATTTTTCCAAGAAATATTTATATATAAATGGTGCTAAATATCAATAAACAATTGTAATGACTTGAACGGATTATAAAAAAAATATCTACCAACAATACATGCTTCTTCTACTACCGCAAGGAGCACGAAATGGACGTGAAAATATTGGAATAATCAAAGATATATCAACCTATATTCCACAACATTGATGAGTTTTGCCAAAAGTTTCTTTGAAAAATTCATGTTAATATTACTCAAGATAGAACTGAATCCATTATTACATACATTATAAATATTTATATTTTCCATATAAATATTCAATGTGTTGCTAATAAGGCGAGTAAATTACGCGCCATTTTAGTTGATTTCCACTTTGATGTAATCTGTTTATTGGACCATTGGCAAACATTCGACAATTTAACATATATCAAATTATCATTTCATGTCTAGTTTTTGTAGAAACTCACGTCAACATGGAGGTGTTACTATATATTGTAGAGATTGAGGTTGAGTGGAAGAACAACAACTCAGTAGCACTTGTGCTAACTGAGTTGAACTTCGCCTTTTGTTATATCAGCAACTAGCTCTGTAATTTATTTGAATATTTGTATGTAACTACAGCTGGGAAACAATAAAGACGATTATTATTATTATTTAAATGTTTCTATTCTTAATTTAAATTATTTTAATAACGAACTGCACTTAGAACTTTGCGGAGTGTATTTGAACAAGTCGAATATTTAAAAAATCTCTTTACAGGTCATGCACAGGTGATTCAAATATATTTATGAATAGTTTGGAAGGTTTATTGACCAGTTTGTTGAAATAAAACGAAATAATTGTCTTGCTTGGGGACTACAACATATATTTTCTTGTAAATTCAACCTTACTTCTCAATTTGAAATGTATTCAACAATCGTTTGGATTGGATATACTAATTTCAGACTATACTATAATCATTAGATTATCTTAAACTTGTATTGACAACATCATAACAGATATTACTGACCACGTTTCTAATGTAGGTGTTCTGGACTATCCGTCCATAAATACCATAGAACTACCCATGGAAAGAGAAAAATGAGATACCTAGAATGTGCTTCACACAATAAGGCTTGGGTAATTTGAAATCAGTAGTAGATTGGAATGTGATTCAGTGTGCTAATCACGATACAGCTACAAATTGCAAACATTTCATCATTCAAGGAAAAATCATTTATCATGATGATGAAATCAAAACACCATGAAAATATCTGATTCAAAATTAGTTAGTATAATGACAAACTTGGATTTATGAGAAGTAGTCTCGAAATAGCCCAAAGTATTAGGTAGCTCGCAAGATACTGAAGCTTATAAACACATTGAAAAGAAATATCAAAATTATTTAATAAAACATACAAGACACCCCTACAATGAATATATTACACTGCACAACAGTATTTTTGTTGCATGAAATGTTTGTTATGGATCTAGCTGCATTTTCTACCCTGATTCCAAATCTGTACTCAGATTTTTGCTATCAGCTGTAATTTTTGAGATTTGAAGGGTACCTATTTTTATTGAAAAAACATGGTTTTCCATCATATAACAATTTATTTAACTATTTAATTAAAACAAAACTTTCTTTTATGCATATATATGTATATATATATATATATATATATATATATATATATATATATATATATATATATAGATAGAGATATTATCGAGTGTGTATGATACAAATCAAGAATGAAATAATTCGTGGACACAACACTCAAAAAATAGGGGTAAACCGCGGACACGTGTTTCTGGCTATTGGCCTCATATATATATATATATATATATATCTGTTTAAAAAATCTGTTTAAAATGTTTTTCCGTTAACCAGCTGTCGCACCCCTACGAACGACAACCCTCAGAAGTCGAAACTTGTGCGAGCTAAGGATTAACGAGGTCTAACCTTTTAACGTGTGATTCCTAACACGGGTTGGACGATAGCAAGTGAAGATCGATCGTTCAGACTAGGGCTTGAACCACCGACCAACACGGCAGTCAATTCGAGTGAGTGAACAAATCACCCACGCCGAACCGCTTGGCTACCGACCGAAATATATATATATATATATATATATATATATATATATATATGTGTGTGTGTGTGTGTGTGTGTGTGTGTGTGTGTGTACAGTCAAAAAATCAAAAATCTGCTCTACTTTGCCAAGCTTTCACTTCTAATGGGAAGCTTCTTCAGGACCTATAATTTATTGAGTTGTGGATTTTTTTTCCAATGAATAACAATACAAATCATACTAACAGTAAAAATGAGTAAAAAACAATGAATTGAACTATAAATTGACGAAAGAAAGTAAAACATTAATAGATACCTTCATATAAATGTCATTTTTCAATGGGCATGATGATTTGATAATCTTTGACTCTAAAGGGAGAGTTGATTGATACAATTTTCATTATTATCATTATGTTTTTTGGTGTAGTTCTAATAAGTTACTGTGTATACTGCTGAAATTATCAATGTCAGTTCTCTTATTCATACAATCAGAAAGACTTATTAATTTCAACCATTTCAAGAAAAAAGCGTTTGGAAATATTTTGTTCTGTATGATATACTTTGATATTAGAGTAATTTGGTTTATGTCCTGTTTCTATAGAATGTTGTGGTAATGCACATGATTTCTAATTGAGCTTTACATCACTTTTATGTGAAGTTATTCCATCTTTAAAAATTCTAGATGTTGCTCCAATATAATCCAAGTTACAATTGTTACAAGGAATGTTATAAATCATTTTTGACTTTTTTATAGTATCCGTTTTGTCTTTCAATTTGGTATTCAAATTCTTTATAATTTTATTATTTTTTTGACATATTTTGATATTTTGTTCATTATGAAACAGCTTTATGATATTTGAAGATAAATTTCAAAGATTAGGTATAGATTTATAAGAAAAATTGATAGGTGAACTATTATTACATAAAATTCTGTTGATTACATCGGAATTTGTTTTACTGCCAGTATTTAAAATTATTTTATTAAGAAGTTTTCTGAGATAGGAATTTTCGATCAATATGTGTCTAAGAAGTCTGAGATTTTTTTGTTTGGGGGAAGGGTGTACTAATTTTTGTATTCTTTTTTTCAAACACAGTATTAAATTGATTTTAACTGATTTTTCATGAAAAGAATAGTAATTGATATATCTTATTGAATTAGTAGGTTTGACATACCAATCAGTGATCAAGGAATTATCATTTTTACGGATAACTCTTGTATCAAGAAAAGAAAGGGTCTGATTATTTTCTATTTCGATAGTGAATTGCAATCGTCAATGTATTTTTTAAAAAAAGGAATTTCAAAACTCAGTTTAGGAAGTATGTTTTCAACAAGATCGTCCATTACGTATTGAGCTATAATAGGAGAAATAGTAGTTCCCATTGAAGAAATAACTTGAGTTGAGTTGAGTTCATTTATAAAATTGGAAAAATCTAAAGAGTCCTTAATATAGAATTCATTTTCATAATTATAAGCATCAGTGAGATATTTAGTGACCATTTGGGTAATTTTGCTATTTGGAGCATCAATAGAAGAAATAATGGGTCTCTATTTCATATCAGGTTTATGTATTTTAGGTAGTCCATAATATTTGGGTGACATAGAATTATAAATCATATACATTTTTGCTTCATCTTCTGATATCATTTTAGATTTTTTCAAATCTGTAATGATTTTTTTTTGCCTTTTGTTGTATTGTTGAAACATGATCTCTATCAAGTTTAACATAAGAATCACTATCATTAATAATCTCAAGAGATTTCTCAATATTGAATCCATTTCAAGACCACTAATAAATTATCTGTGATCACAAAAGTTACTGCAAATATGGCTACAGGAAATTATTTCGAGAAATTGACTGGTAATATTCATTCCACCACTTCTTGATTTATTCTGTTCCCGATATGATATGAATATACAGCCTCACGGCAGCCTTGATGTATTTCTATCGTGTTCTAGATATAAAGAGGTATCTATCTACATGACATCAAATATACCAGTCGTGCATAAAAAGTTGTATGTATTTCGGGCGGAATTTGCTTTCATGGACCTAGGCGTGTTAATAGCCCTCGCTATCGCCCCGGCTATTACTTACACGCTGCGGTCCATAAAAACCTATTTTACGTCCGTGAGACATGAATAACTATTATATGAATGAGTTGGAGTGTTACTACTATTCTGGATGATCCAACAGTAATCAGCCACCATACTTGCATTCCATAGCTCTGGTAGCGCTCTTCCATGGTGCGAATTTTCTGAGGAAAGCGTTCTCGCTGCTCCTCGCTTAAATCTCCAAGATTTTTAGGAAATCGATCAAGGTGGCTATGAAGGAAATGCATCCTAATGCTCATGTTGCATCCCAGTTGTTGAAAGTATAATAGTAACTGCTTGACATCGTCAGGAAAGTCGACGGACTTCTTATTTCCCAAAAAGATTTTTATGAGCCAAAAAAACTCATTCCAGTCATTTTTTTCAGCGGTTGTCATACTTTCAGTAAAATTTACATCCTTTATTGATTTTGTAATTTGTGGTCCATTGAAAATTCCACCTTTCAACTTCTCAGCACTCAATTTTGGAAACGATCTGGATATATACTGAAAACATTCGTCCTCTTTGTTTAGATCCTTTACGTAGTGTTTCGTCAATCCTAGTTTGATGTGTAAAGGAAGTAATATTATACATTCCCGAGGAACTAGGGGGGGCTCATTACATTAAACTTGCCTCATATCAATTCGTATCTAAACGGCCAATTTTTTATGGTCCAATGGCTGTTTTAGCTCTGCTGTCCCACAAGCAAATAAAACACGGATATTTTGTATAACTGCTTTGTTGGCACAAAAAGAAATTAATCATTTTCAAGTCCACACATATGAGCCAGTTGTGTTCTGTGTATTTAATTCTGTCTGAAACCAGAGGTATTGTGGAATATTCTTCTTAAGCTTTGGTTAAATAAGCAATAGACAAACAGCCAAGTTTATTGTCATTATATAAAAGTACACATTTAAGACTGCGTTTTGACGAGTCTATAAATAAACGCCAATCATTAGGGTCGTATCTTTTTAATCCCCTTTCAGTCACTAATTCCGGAATATTATTGGAAAAAAACAAAATCGTCCTCCTCAGAAAACAAAAGAAGTATTTTTTTCCCCTGGTATGGTAAAATGAGACATTTGTTTCTTTGGTGACCAAATTTCTTTCTTTCAATCGAGAAGCTAGAAGTTCTGATGAAGCTTTAGACAATCCGAGATCTCTTATTAAATCATTTAGATCCACACACGTTTTAAACACTATATTCGGGATCCAGAGCTTGTTGTTTGTTTCCAATGGCTGTTGAAAGTACGCCATGAATGCATTTTTCACGAAGTCTGACACATTTAAACAGAATTTTTTGAATGTATATTTGCCACAAACGTGACAAAATCTATTTGGATTATTTACACAGGTCCTTCTAGACGAAGCCATTGCAAAAAAAGAACCAGAAACTGGTAGGATGATGACGATAGCTATATCAATAGTCAAATAGAGAGTATATTTTAAGGGGGTACCTGGATCTCCTAAATTAGAGCTGCTAGAAAAAATCTGAGAGTAGATTCAAAATAAGCGAGCCTATAAATTAGTAACCAACAGGTGAAAAATCTCATGCGACAAAAAAAAGTTGTTTTTTTTTCGAAGTGTTATTAACTCTTCAAATACTTCAAAAGCTTACAATAGTCACTTTTATACTATATTTATACTATTATAAATATACTATATATTTATACTATTATACTATATGATAAAATCTCTTCCATAACTAGATGCTGAAGGAGACTATGACTATATTCATAAAATACACTTAAAGAGGATAACGCCATAAGACCGGTAGTTTCGTATATAAATAGTCTGGTAAGAGAACTGGGAAAACCTTTTATCAAGTTGTTCAAAAATATTATCAATTTCGTCCCAGCATTAAAAATTCACTGACTTTTGTGGAAAACATAAGGAACATATGTTCTCCAACATACCTTACAACGAATTTAAGCCCCTCATTTTAGATATATTAGAACAAGCTAAAGTAGACCATATCACTTCGTTTGAAATTTCAACAGCTTTCAATGTGTGCCTAAATCAGAGTTATCTAGAGTTCAACAACAAATTTTATAAACAGGATTCAGATTTAACAATGGGATCACCCCTTAGTCCACTTTTAGTAGACATATTTATGAACAGCTTGGAGACCACTATAGTAAATTCCGACTTGGTTAAAAAACATATTCATTTTTGGTACAGATATGTACACGATATTCTGGCCTGTTTCAGAGGTACTACAAGACAGCTGAGCCAATTTATGACATTCATGAATAATTTCAGTAGCAACATTCAGTTCACACTCGAAACAGACATAGAGGGAAATATAAATTTCTTAGACCTGACCATTACACACAATCTGAATGAATTTGAGGTCAATGTTTTCAGAAAACCTAGCTATAAAGGCCCATCCCAAGTGATTCTTTCCATCCAGACAGTCATAAATTAGCAGCCTACAATTCAATGTTGCACAGAGCATTCTCACTGCCTTTGTCTGCTAACAATCTAGCTAGGAAAATTGAAGTAATTACACAGATAGGCCATAATAATGGCTTCAACGCAGATACAATCCAGAAGTTAGTCAGAAAAAAAAAGCCGTAAATTAACTTACAGATTAATATACCCCCAGATCAAACAATCAGAAATCAAGAAATGGGTAACTCTAACATATTTTGGTAAAAGAACAGAGATAATTGCGGGTTTCTTCAGAAAAAACAATGTGGAAGTGGGATTCAGACCACATGCCAGGTTATATGATTTCCTTTTCAATGCCAAAGATAAAGTGGACAAATGGGAAAAATCTGGAGTTTATAAGCTAAAGTGTCCGGAGTGTAATAGTGTTTATGTGGGACAATGTGGTGAAAATTTCTCAAAACGGTATGCTGAACATGAAAGGTCCTTCAGACTAGATAAAAATGATTTGACGTTTTCAAACCATTCCTTGACATGCAACCACAAGTTCCCGAATCTAAACGATACGGAAATTTTGCACTATGCAAGGAAGGGTTGCAAACTCAATTATTTGGAATCCTTGGAAATTTATAAGTATAAACATTGCAGGTGCAATCTGTTAAATGATCAAATCGATCTAGTTTACTCACCGGTTTTCAAATTAGCATATCCCCATTGCCACAAGTTAACAACATTCAGGTACCCAATTAAGCTGAGTACCTCTGTTTTTACCTACAGTGGTGTTATATATGGGCTAATGTAATTGATCATTTTTAGTTTAGTGTATAAGTTTGAAAATGTCCTTATAGGACGAAACTGCAGTAACGTTGGTTACAAATAAAAGTGGTAAAAAACATAGAAACTTTCAATTCTCTTTTCTCTCATCACAATATAGTGTTTTTTGAATTTGTTTGAAAAAAAAAACACAACTTGATATTTCTATTTCTATATTTATATTGCGGAAAATCCTATATCAGTGAAATTATGAGAAATTGAAACTTCGCCTTGCCGAGCACAAGAAACAAACACAGCGAAGGGAAGATAATAGCAGAGCATGTTTGGACCCATCAACATAACATCGACTGGTCCCAAGCTGAGATCATACACAGGGAGGAACATTGGTTTAGGAGAAAATTCAAAGAAGCTGCATACATGTTGTCCAACAATGTATTCAGCCAAGCTAGCGTAGAGGTACGCAACATATGGAAATCCATGATCAAGCGAAAAATGGCCAACTCTTGCCAAAGGTTTATCTCCCGCTAAACCGGTAAAGCGGAAAGAGGAGATGAGTGAAAGTATTCGAATGACCCATAAATAGTTATCTCTCGGAGAAACTAGTCCAGTCATCACCCGAAGACGATTGTGCATGGGTACTAACAATCGAAACTTCGTGAAGTAACTTGGTTTGGAATCTCTTAATTTATTTTTGTTGTAATTGTTGTAATTTTTTACTTGTAATTTATTCAACTGTAATTTCATTTCAGGTTTTTTTTTGCCTAATATAATAATTGTTATTTTCAGGTATTCTTTTTAATTTTTCATTTGTATTGGTTCTTTTAGGGATTTCAAATCATTTTATATAATATTAGTAATGGAAGTCCGAACTAATGAAATTCATCATGAAACATTGTCAGTCACCTTCAAATAAACTTGGAAAATAAGTTGTTAAATTTGAAAATTGAGAGCACAGCTGGTGATATTTTGCATTTGCAACATCAAACCACGTAGATTCAGCGAAGACTAAGAAGAAACGGTGTATCCATTTTTGGACTTGAAATCGAGAAAGACTGTTTAGTCAAGGGAACACTTCCAAAATTAAACAAGGTCCTTGATGTGAACTTCACAGAAACTGATATTTAAAATATATATGTAGCCGAAAAATCCAGTCATATTGGAATTCATTTCTTATCTGAAAAAACTTATCTTTTCCAAAATCCATAAATTGAAAGGAACTGGAATTGTCATTGCTAATGATATGTGTCAGGAGGATAGAGACCAATTGAAGATTTTGAACACGTGAGCAAAATCTACATGCGACTATTAGAGGATACAACTTGATTGTAGAAGGTAGGACATATACGGCTCAGCAACTGAATGATGGCATAGTATTATAGACAGCAAGCGGCGGTACTTCTGATTCAACAGATCCCTTCTGAGAAAGAAAAGGCGACGTTAACCAAAAACAAAGAAAAAACAATTTCAATTCACAACTGTTTACCAATGGTGGAAAAGTTGCTACACGGAACAGAACTAGAAACAACTGTGAAGTGCAGAACTACTTAGATTTAAATTTGCATTATTGCTCTGAATTGAAGAGTAATATATTTTTTTAATTCTTTTCGTTTATTCATTACTTGGATTTTTTTTTTGTTGAAACATTATTTCTACTGTTTCTAAATTCTGCCGAGGATTTCTCGCATTATTATCGTATTTGCTTTCAACTGACATAACTTTTTTCTCTATGTATAATAAATTTCAAATGGCAATATTTTCATCCATTGCACATGTGAATGTACGCTCATTGGTATCTCATTTCAATTCATTCAATGTTCACATTTATGATAACAGCTATGACATAATCGGTATTTCTGATAGTTACATCCAGGCATATATTGTGCTGACGTTTCAATTGAAGGATATAAACTAGTGAGAAATGATCGGCTGCTCAGAAGGGGTAGGGGAGTGCTGTATATGTAAGAGATGGATTGAATACCACGGTTATTCTGAAACTCTGGATTATTTAAAACAGTTATGGCTTGAAGTGAAAATAGATAATATAACATAATATATAACATTTATTTGGTAAATAGGATACATTCCTAATACACAATAACAAAATTATAACTAACAAATAATTGATTATTATTCCAAAAATCATGACTTATGATCTTATTAGTAATACCTTCAGTTACATTTGTTATAAATATGATGCTGCAAATCAGTTTTAATTCTTTTTAAAGTTGAAGCTGATTTAATTGAATGAGGCAATTTGTTGTACGTATCAAAACCTTTGACATATACTGAGTTCATACTGATTTTGGTATTAGTCTGTGTATATGTATGTCAAGATTATGTCTAGTGTAATATTTGTGAATATCATGAATAATACAAATAGATTTTTTAAGATATGTTCCAGTTAAATCAATAACAATTTTATGCACAAATATCATTGTCTGCTATAAAAGTCTCTGGGATACCGAAAGCCAATTTAGGGTTGTTAACATTGTAATTATGGGAGTGTATCGCTTTCCTCTCAATATAATTCTCATTCCTCTATTTTGTAGTTTTCGTAGTTGTGCCTGTTTGTTCAAATTGAAAGAGTATAAAATCAAAGCACAATAATCAAAGTGTGGTTGAATAATTGTTTTATAGATTAATATATTTGTGTTTAAAGACATAGGTATGCTTTGAAATTCTAGAGTAAAAATATATTTTTTTCGAGATTTTCTTATGTATGAATTGAAAATGTTCTTCAAATGTGAGATTGCAGTCCAGTTGAAATCCTAAGTATTTTACATTATTATTCACTTTTATATTTTCATCATTAATAGAAATATTTATCTGGTTTATATTGATTTTTTTATATTTGTATTTTAAGGTAAGGATCATGGCAGTAGTTTTACGCATATTCAATTTCAATTCATTAATTTTTATATATTTGCCAACTTTTTGCAATATCACATTAATTTTCTGTACAGCAGCACCAGGCTTATATCACTACAAGCTAATAGAGTATTATCTGCAAACAGGTTGATAAATTCACAATCGACATGTATATTAATATCATTTAAATATATAATGAATAGTAAGGGGCCCAAAATACTTCCCTGGGGTACTCCTTTATCGTTTAATATTTCATTTGAAATTGTATCATTGATTCTTACTCTTTGTTTTCTGCCTTCAAGATAGGTATAAAACCATTCATACACTTTGCCCTCAATTCCGTATATTTTCATTTTGCTGAGGATTATATTTTTGTCGATTGTTTCAAAAGCTCTCTTCAAATCTAAAAATACCGCTACTACAAACTTGTTGTTATCTAATTTGTTTATCAAATAGTTAAGGGACCTCTGTAATGCCGATTCACAAGAGTACTTTTTTCAAAACCCTGACTGATTATCAAACAGAATCTCATTTTCATTCACAAAGTTTAGCAGTTGATTGTAAACAGCATACTCAAGTACTTTCTCAATGGGCGGCAACGTATTAATAGGCCTAAATTCCTCAGCTCTGATAGTTTTATTTACCTTAGGAATTGGAATAATAGTACTAATTTTTAGCAGATCTGGAATCTTTCCAGTCTGAAGCGAAGTGTTGATAAGATTCAATATAGTATGTCCAGCAGTTTGAAAAATTTGTTTAACCATTTTGGCATTTAGGATTTCATATGTATTACATTTATTGTCTAATGAAGCAATAATATCACATAATTCTCCTAATGAAACCATTTTGAATTTAGTTATAGGCAAGTAAAGGTTAGAATCGCAATTATACCACATTTCATCACTTTGAATGCTCTCGATTATCTGGTTAATACTATTAACAAAATAATTGTTGAAATGTTCAACTAAGGATGTCTCTTCCTTGACAATGCAGGAGTCTCCATTATAATCAAATTGTAATAATAATAATAATGATAATATTTTATTGGTTCTTCTGGATCATAACTCAATGATATAGAACAAGTCAGTGTAATATGATATAAATAAACTTATGAAATAAAAAAAAATGTATATATAGGATATGAACAGTTATGTAAAATTATATATTAATTATATATATAATTATATATTATAAATTAAAATTATAATATATTAACATCCCTAGATGACAATTTCAATTCTTCAGTTATATTGATAAGTCATTTATAAACTCTTCAATGGAGTAGTAGGTTTTATCAATCAGAAAGTTTTTTAGGAACGGTTTAAATTTTCTTAGTGACATTTTTCTAACATGATTCGGCAATTTGTTAAATAGCCTGATACCCATGAAAATCAGACTTGATTCTGATCTAGCCAGTCTATCATTTGGTATTTCTAACAATGTTGAATTTCTTGTGCCGTAATTATTTTTGTTTAAGAAGGTAAAAGGTCGCTGATCCGATTTTACAAAAATCAACCGGTACATATAAATGCATGGGAGAGTTAATATTCTTAAAACTTTGAATAGATCTCTGCAGCTAGTACGTCTAATTACACTCTGAATGTTTCTGACAGCTCTCTTCTGTAAAATGAATACCCTCTGTGCCTCACGTGATAGGCCGCAAGCTACTATACTATATGAGATTGTTGAGTGTAATTGGGCATGATAGTACATGAGTACCACCGACTTATCTATAATTTTACTGAGTTGATAGATACAGTAACACATAGGCGTTATTTTTTTACATATTTCATCAATATGTTGATTCCATTTACAATCTTCAGTGAGAGTAAGTCCTAGAAATTTTATTGAATTCACCTGTTTCATTAAACCGTGCTGTGATTTCAACAGTAAACTGTGATCATGACCCTTTGGGGCATAACTAAATCTTAGGAAGGATGATTTTTTTATCATTGCAGATTAATTCATTGCTAGAAAACCAATCCTGGGCTTTTAAAATTTCCCTGTGAGCCAGGTCTACTGTGGATGTAACATTCTTTCCACTAACCAGTAGTGTAGTGTCATCCGCATACATTACAAAATTTCCTTCAAAGTCATTGACATAAATTATATAAAGTAGAGGTCCCAAAATAGAGCCTTATGGTACTCCAATAGTATACTTTAAACGTTTAGATTGTACCTGTACCTGACTGAATGAGTTTTCATTACTACTTTTTACAAGGACTTTTAATGTTTTCCACATCGTCTGAGAATTGTTTCTATATCTGTCAATTTTATTCCAGTAATTATTTTCTTTTTTCCTTTTCAACATGTTCACAACTTCATTTCTGAGTATTTTAAAGCTATGCTATTTGAGTACTTTTCCAGTTGGTGAAGATTCAATAAATGATTTATAGGCTTTATCTCTTTCCTTGATTTTACTATTTACTTCATTATCAAACCATGGTACACTATTTTTGAATTGACATATTCTTAATGGTGCTATATTATTGATAACTGCAGAACAATTATCAATGATTTCTTAATAAATAAAATTTACATCTACTGAACTCGATGCCCATTCGCATGAAATCAAATTCGTTTTTATTTTATCAAGATGTAATATTGTTTTGTTTCAATGGCTTTAATAGGAAGTTGACTGATATTACCATATGATTTGTGATATTGTGGAATAAGTGAACGTTGGTTATAATATCATTTTGATTTGATATAACATAATCAATTAATGTTTCAGATTCTAATGTGATATGTGTTGGTTCGGTTACAAATTGCTTCAATCCATATGTTGAGAATAAAGTCTTGGGTTTATTTACATAGAATGCATTTTCTGAGAAATTCAAATTAAAATTTCCCGCTAGTAAAAAACTATTATTTCCTAACATAATGTCATCAATGATCTTTTCAAGATGTTCCAAAAAAGTAGCATCTGAACTCGATGGGGAATGATATAAACAACCAATAAACCATTTTGAAGATTTGAAATAAATTTTTAGAATTGTACACCAAAAATTACCATCAAGCACAAACGATTTATAACTAGAAAAATTAATATTTCTTTGAATATATAGAACTACTCCTCCAGTGTAATGACTATTTAAGTCGCAACACACACAATTATACTGATCCATTATTATTTCTGTATCTTCAATATCCAGTGTCGTCCTAGTTTCACTTAGCAGTAATACTTTAGGTTTGTATCGGAACAATACATCATGAATTTCATCCTTGTGTTTGATTATACTTTGTGCATTCATGTAAATAACATCAGAGCTTAATTGTAAATCAGGATTTCTTACAAGTTTTTTTTTAATTGAATACTATTTTTACCGACAATTGTTGACTTGTTATTTATAAATTTAATAGTTTTTGTATTATCTCCACTTGCAACAATAGTTTCCAGTTTTGTTTTAATTTTACGGTAATAATCTCTTTGGGAAATGGTTTGGTCTCCAGAGATCTTGATGTTAGAATGCTCATCAATTTTCTATTTTTGAGGACGTGTTTAGCGACATCTGGTGATTCCAGAATAACTTTTATGGGCCTGTTCTTGTTAGGCATGGTTTTACCCAATCTGAAAAGTTTTATGTTATCCATGTTCAAGTTAAAATTTTGAAGTACATTAGTGATTATTTTCTTCTTCTCGGCAACTGTTTCATCCTTATTTTGTAAGGCGCATTCTTCAATGTTATAGAGAATAATATTTTTGGCTCGATTTTGTCTGTCTATCATTTCGCTAATTATATCTTCTTTTTCAAGTCATGTGGAATCTATCTCCTTAGATTTAAGTGTTTCGACTTCTTTTTTCAGTGTTGTTATTTCACCTTCAAATAGGGAAATGTTTCTTAATAATTATGGTACTTGTTTGAAGGAAGTTGTACAATCATCACAAAAAAAACATAGACCATTTTTGCAACTCAAGAACTTTTAATTCCGAAGCAGTTAGTTTGGAGCAAGTTTTAGTCGTATGGAAAGTGATTCTGCAACTGTCGCATCGAAGAAAGTCATCATTTTCATAGTCAATTGAACTTTTACATGTGGAACAGGAGACTGCCATTATGGAAATAGTATCCCTCTCTAAAATTCTCAGGTGAACTACTGTTTGCTGTTTACTGTTTTTATTTCCTTACTTCCAATCACTGATGTTTTTACTTGGTCACTTTTTTCAGTCCTTACCACTGGAATGTGTTTTAATTTTTATACTTTAATAACGTTTATATCACTTTCAAACTGATGAGTTGGTTCACATTTATAGTTGTTTGATGCACTGAATTATGTGAATTGATATATTTTTAGATTATGACTTACTTCAGAGTGACTTACGAGCAATAACTGACACGCATTGAAGAGAAACCAGAGTCAAATATGAAGCTACGTTCTTTGAAAAAATTCACTTATAGGACTTTTGATGACATCAATCTAAACAGTATTCAAAGAGATCTTGAAAATTTTCCTTGGGATAATATTTACTATATGGAATCAATTGATTAAAATGAACTTTATCAATAATAATATTTTGTTATCGGCTAATATACATGCACCACAGAAAATCTCGCATTTTGCGGAAAAGAAAAAAAATTACACCCCATAGATTACTAATATTAGATTGATGCAAAACTGCGTGACAAAGCTCTCATTAGGTAGAGATGGAATCGACAGCCTGTTCATCTCAATTATTAGACAGTTGAGAAATTTCACTTCTTCCTCCATTAGAAGAGAAAAAAAAGCATATTTAGAGCACATACTTCAGAATTCTCATAGCAAACAACAATGGCAGAGATTCGAGAAATTGAGTATTATAAAAAGTAAGTATATTGAATTACCTGATAATCTTACAGTTGTTCATCAGCACTGTGTAGTATTTCTGATGATAAATTAAGGGCACTTGATAATAATGAAATGTGTGCTCTGATACTATTTCATTACTCTAAGACATTTGATACTTTAAAACATGATATTCTTCTCTCTATTTTACACTTTACTGGATTTTCAGCAAGCACTTTTTCAATTACTGAGTTCTATCTATCTGGTAGGCCGCACCAGCTACATATCTACACTAGTACCTTCTGTCTTCATCCTGACAAACTGTAAATACCATTTTAATGCAGATGGCATAGCTATATCTTTCTTTCGAATTTTGTGATCTATCAGAAGCAATGAACTTGAATCAATTACTAACCCTTACGAATTAATTCAACTGAGTCTGTTGCACTCCCATTTGGAACTGACGAGGTGGTGAACCCAGCAAAAAATATAATGACAATAAGGGTAGGAGGTATTCTTTGAGGCAACTCAAGTAATACAATAAAGGTATTCCGATATCAGAAAAAAGTAATTCCTATTTTAGTAAATGTGGGACACAAAGATCACTGTCATCAACACTTTATTCAGCTTGGTATTATGCTGGTGGCTTCATTATACATATACATCGTTTTGTTAGAGGTACATAAAAACATAGACAAATTTGGAAAACACTCCGATATACATCAATATAACACAATATCTGCAGGTCTGTTGAATCCCCAACGGCACAGACTAGTTGTTTGCAACAAAAATTCTCTGAACCTTAATTTGTATAATGTTCTCGATTAACGAGTAGAAACATTGGAATTTAATAAATTTGAAACAGTCATCAAAAAGTTTCTCCTCAAAAAATGTTCCTACAATATAATGGAATATTTGAACCGAGCAAGTTTATTTAAATGTCTATATTAAATTATCTTTCACCATCAAATGATTATTTGGTCAGCCAGTAGTTATTTTCAAAAACTAATTCAGTATGTTATTTATATGTACACCTTTTATGTGTTTTAACAATTAATTTTTATTGCAATATTTTTTTTATGTACTCTGCCATAAATGTATTTATATGTGACATGGTTAATTAAACTCTACTCTCTACTCTATGGTAAGTCATTATTTCAGTAATTGTTTTACGTTGTATATATAATCCATAATTAGAGCTGAAATAAATACCTTGTATCGCTAACTACCTCTTTTGGTGTAAAATGCACAACTACTGATGCCAAATCCTCGTCACATTTGGCAGAGTCCTGATGCCTTTTTATTGCTTCACTGCTCAGTAGAGAATCGATATACTCCAAAGTGGGACAATCTACAACTGAAATACAATTTTTTTACAATGATATTGAAGTATTTTGCTGATGTATCATATCAAATTCAAGGACTAAATTGCAAGTGCTAAGTTGATTTGAAATTTGTAGTTGAAATAGGTAATAGGAATTTAAAAAAACAATGGAAAACAGAAGAAAGATTAAAAATGTAGACATATTGAAAACTTATTTTCAATTACTCCATTCGAGATTTAAAGTTTTTTCAAAGTTTGAAAGTTTTATAAATAGTGCTGCTGCTATTTCAATTTCAATTCAATTTTCAATTTATTCAACTCAATTCTAAAGTATAACTAACTATACATATAAAATAATTCATATTGTATAATTCATTCTAAATGAGTAAATGACACCTAGGCATACAAATGCCTGTATTGTGCTTATTCACTCATTCATGAACAAAATTTAAAGTTTACATATGATGCACTGTTTGGAACCTTTAGTGTAGTAATGAATATTACTGGAGTTTTTTCTCAACACCAAATCGTTATTTTGAACACCTCGACACGTGTTTCGATCACCAAGTGATCATCTTCAAAGAGGAAGATTAAAACTGTTTTAATCTTCCTCTTTTAAGATGATCACTTGGCAAAACTGTTTTAATCTTCCCCTTTGAAGATGATCACTTGGCGATTAAAACAGTTTTAATCTTCCTCTTTGAAGATGATCACTTGGTGATCAAAATACGTGTCGAGGTGTTAAAAATAACGATTTGGTGTTGGGGAAAAAACGTTTACAAATAAATATTAATTTGACATTTAGTGATTAGTATACACTAGTAGAAAATTGATGAATACATAGAAAACATAAAAAGAGGGGGTGTCGGGAAACTTTAATCAAGAAAACCCTGATAATTCATTAATAAATTAATATTCTGGAGTAAATCAAAATATGTATCACCGGATGCAGTGTTTTAGTTGTCCTAACGGCACCTCCTACATATTTAAAAGTTCGGTTCTCGTATTTTATTTCATCTATGTGAGCATGGCTTCATTCCTATTGGTTGGACTAATCGACCTGATTCGTGTACAGTTTAGTGTAAGTAGCCAGACTTCGTTTCTGTCAATTACCTCTTTCAACACAGAGACAGACCGTTTCAACTGAAAAGACGAGGAAATTAAGTCTGACTACTTACTCTAAACTGTACAGGAATCTAGCCAATAAGCTCAACCGCTAGAAATGAAATAATGTCCACCACCGATGAAATAAAACCAAAGACCTGAAGTCTGAACTATAACTATAAAATTAATCACATATACAAAAGGTATTTATTACAATGGATGTAAACTTTTCAACAAGCTACCTAATTTGATTAAAGAATGCAAATAATCCGTTAGGTTCAAACAAGAAACTAAAGAACTCTTTTTTACGAAAACATACTACAGTGTTGAGTGATTTCTTGACTTAATTTTTATTTTTTATGTTTATTTATATAAAAAGATGTAATTGTGACAATTAATTCAGCAGGTAAATTTCTGTATATAACATGTAATTCCTACTTCTCTGCTCACACCTGACATGTTTGTTTTTATTCACTTTTTATTTTATTCACTGTATAACTTTCTTAATTCAATTCAATTTATTCAAATCAGTTGTGAAGTACAACTATATATATAAAATAATTCTTATTGTATAATTCATTCTGAATGAGTAAATGACACCTAGGCATAATACTGTATTGTGCTTATTCACTCATTCATGAACAAAATTGGAAGTGTACAATAAATATTAATTTGACATTTAGTGATTAGTACACACTAGTAGAAAATAGATGAATACATAGAAAACATAGAAAGAGGGGATGTCGGGAAAAAAGCGATGGTTTTTCGAGGCAGTGTTAACAGCTATATTGATTTCTTCTTCAAAAAATATTAATTATTACTGGATTTTCGATATGACAGCTTTGAGTTTATTTATATTATTGATATTATTCAGGTTTATTGGAAGCATGTTGAATAGTTCTGGACAAAAGAAAAAGACGAATCTCTGTGTATGACTTTTTCTGTAAATTGTTATTTGGATATTCAAGTTTTCTGAGAATCTTTTGCGTCTGGGTATATTAGTTCTATATCTGTTAATGTTTGAGAACATCCATATTAAACACTGGTAGCTGTACAGACATCTTACGTTTAATAACTTTATTTCCTTGTAAAGTTTTTCCGTTGAGAAGCGCCAATTTCTTTTCAATACTATTTTGTGCAACTAGGTTTATGTAGATACAATTCTATATTACTTGGCTGAGTACTCAAATTCAGTGAAAAAGTCATGAATTTGGTTTTTTTGACATTCAAGCTCAGTAAATTATCGTTTAACCACATCAGTACTTTCTGCAGTATGTAAAACATCATGCCATGTTTCACCTTTTAATATTAAGGCTGTGTCATCAGCAGAGCAAACTATGTGCCCCTGAAATTCTCTGATCTGTGTAATACTGTTCATGTAAGCAAAGAACAGAATTGGTCCCAAAACTGTTCCCTGGGGCACACCAGCAGATATATTCAACTGCTTACTGATTTCATTACCGATTTTTACTCTCTGTGTCCGCTGTGGTAAATAACTTTGCACCAACTGTAAAGAGTTTCCCCGTATGCCATATCCAAAGAGTTTTCTCAGTAGTATGTCACGTGACACAGTGTCGAATACTTTTGCAAGGTCAATAAAAACCGCTAGGCATTTCGACGTTTCCAAGATGAAAAAAAAAATGTCAAGAGCTCTATTTTATTTGAAAGATAAAGAACTGAATTTAACACAATTAAAGTCAAATGAGATCATTCAATTCCACCAAGATTTGGAAATGAAATTAATAATTTGATTAAATCAATATTGATAATAAATTATTAGTTATGTTTAATGATGCAAGCAATAAAGGAATACTGAACATATGAATACTAATTCCTTTTAGATGAAATATTAACAAAAAAAGAATTATTAAATGCATACCAACGAAAACAGGACCTGGATCATCTGGTTCACAAACGTCTTTGGTTGAAACTACATTGCCATTGGGTAATTCAATATTTTCTCCTGCTTTCAATTTTCCTAGAAGTGGACCAGGCGGAACTCCCATTTTTACACATTTTTCCAAATTAAGGGCACCTGGTTTTGGGTGGAGTTTACATATGTAAATCATGGATATACCTTTTTCTTTTGTTTCTTGTAGAATTTGTTCCGATATTGATGAAATCGGTTTTGGACTTGTTCGGCTTCCACTATCTGAAACAACAAGTCTTGTTTACTGAAAACTTATTTTGTCCTCATTTTTAAAATATTGAATGGTGCTTGAGAAGCGAATGCAAGGTGATTAATAATTACAAAATTCGTGTGAATTTCAATTAAAAAAAATAGAAGAAATAATTTTGAAATTCTTTGCCACATTCAAAAAAAAAACTTTGATTTTCCTGAACATTTTACAAAACCTCAACACTTGTTTCACTATACAATAACTTCCTCAAGCGTTTTCATACTGACTAAATTCTACCTTATTTGTGCTTTATATAATAACAATTCGTTGAAATAAATTGAATTAAATAAGCGTTTCGATGTCATTACGTACTGTCATCCTGACATGAGCAGATTCAACTCATCCGTGACATAAAGTTGCAATGTTATGAATTGTCACGTATACTCATTCTCAGTCGATTCATATACCCCATGTAAACGTACTAAACCGTACCAGCATTATTGGTAGCAAAAAGTAGTTGTTCGCTATACTACTAGTTAGGCTATACCAAAGTATAAATTGAATCGTACATCAATTCCCAACTCTATGATCCTATTTCCAACGAATGAAAGAGAATTAACATACCTCATAAAAGAATTGAAAAATAAAAAATCTGTCGGATTAGATAATATCAAATCAGAACACTCAAAGCAATAATTTCCCAAATAGTCGAACCACTCGCGTACATATTCAATTCTTGTATCGAAATTGGTCTATGGCAAACCGCCTTCAAAAACTTTGTTGTTCATACCTATACCCAAAAAAGGCGATAAATCTAAGGTCGAGAACTATAGACCTATATCATTAATAACTGTCCAAACTTTTCGAAAAGTTATTAAAAAACAGATTGATATCCTATCTTGAAAAATACCGTATTATCTCGAATCACCAATTTGACTTCAAGCCAAATTGGTGATTCCACAGAAGACGCAATTCATGAACTAACCAAAAAAATCAATGTGCTTTTAGTGAAAATAAAGCATGCTTATGCCTATTCATAGATCTGTCGAAAGTTTTCGACACTGTAAGCCATCCTTTACTCTGGCATTCTTTAGAAGACATTGGCGTCCGAGGAAATTCACTGAAATCATTCGAAAGTTATCTCTCAAAGAGATAGCAAGTAGTAAGAATTGACAACATACTGAGTACCAAAGAAAATACCGAGTATGGTGTACCACAAGGAACCGTTCTAGGTCCTATTCTTTTTAGTATATATATAAATGGTTAATTTGCGCTAGAGAGTGGTGGGGATATTATAGGATTTGCTGATGACACAGCCATATTATATGAAGACGGGAGGTGGATTTCTCTTAAGGAAAAAGCAGAAAAAGGCTTTAGTCGTATTAAAACCTGGTTAGAACGCAAACTCTTTACAGTAAATTTTGAAAAAACGAATTACATGACATTCACGTTCAACAAATCAAAACACATTCCCTTTAACAATTTAGAGGTCAACATTCAAGGTCTATCCATCAAAATTCAACCAGTAGAAAAAAACGAATATTTGATTGTCATTTAAAGTAGAATAACGTATATTATTAAAAAACTACAGACAATACTATACAGATTCAAATATTTGAAAAAAATACTGAAAGGTGACCAGCTGAAAACCTTGTAGCGCGCCTTGGTAGAAAGTCATTTGAGATATGGTATTTTGGGAAGGGGCGACGCACTGAGAACGCACCTTAAGCCTCTGGAAAACATCCAAAAAAAGATTTTTGAGAATATTGCTATCAAAAAACAACAGATATCATTCAAACTGGCTTTTTAGTAAAAGTTATATCCTTGATCCAAGGCAATTGTACTATATCTAAAAACTGGTTTGAAATATCATACTTCACGGAATCAGGCACAGCTACCTACTCAGCATTACGAAACTCGCCAGAAAAATCAACATATAGTACCTCACATGGCTAAATCGTTTGGTCAAAGGTCATACAGATACATTTCACCTAAAGTATATAATTCTATTCCCAAATTAATAACCGACATCAAAAACATTTTTACTTTCAAGAAAGAATTTAAAAAATACATTCTGAAAATGCCTAGAATAGTAGTCACTGAAATAATAGAAGGAAAATGAAAATTGAAAACTTTTTAAATACCGATGTATCACTGTTAGCAAACAGGTATATAGATTATTGATATATTGTACTGAACTGAACTGTAAAAGTTTGATATTCGCTAAGTTGAAAATTGTGTTACTGTATTATACTATTTGTTTTCATATTTTTATTTTAAGGATGTTGAAAATTGAAAACCATTTTAAATACCTATGTCTTACTCTTATCAAGCAGGAATACAAACGATTGATATATTATATTAAACAGAACTGGTTGAAAGCTCAATAATCTTCGGCTGTGTATTTGTAATATAGTGTTTGTCATTTTATTTTATTTTAAGTATGACAAATTATAATAGCTGTACATGTTTAATTACATTTACGATTGAATATGTTCGTAGTCGAATACCTTTATATGTTATTCATTTTATGTTTTTGTTTAACTACTTCAATGTATGTATGTATATGGCCATTCACACCAAATTTGTATCTCGAAACAAGTACTCACTTACTTATCGAGCATCTCGCCTTTTGTTTGACCTTTCAATTTGTACTTCTCATTTGTATTTGTATCTTAAATAAATAACATATATTATTATTATATTCGAGTGGTGAACTGAAATGAGGACAGTTTACGAAAAATGGTTTTATTTTATGGCGCAGTCGGAATATTATTTGAAGTAAAAGTTGAAAAGTAAATATATAATTCAAAATGGAAACAAGATGGTTGAATACAGGGGAATTGCACTTATGAATTTCTCTGGTAATTTATCAGAAAATTGGAAACAGTGGCGACAGAAATTCGAAAACTACCTTGTGGCTTCAGAGGTTAACAAAAAGGACGAGAAAGTGCAGATTGCCCAACTTCTTCATTATGTTGATCAGGAGGGAATGTCAATATATAACACCTCCACATTTGCAAGTAAAAGTGAGAAAAATAAATTGGACAATGTTGTGCAAAATTTCTAAAATCACTTTCTACCAAAAAAAAAACCTTTCTTAAGAAAGATTCAAGTTTTTTTAGGAAACAACAAACTGGTGAGACGATAGAACAGTTTATAACTAACTTGAAAAATAAAGCCCGTTCGTGTGAGTTTGATTAATTGAAAGATAGTCTCATTAAGGATGTGGTGATAAAATTTCGTTTGGCAGTAGACCATGATGTCTAGTTCAAGAGCAGGTTATAGGGAATCCAGTTTGGAAATTGAAGCTGTTTATAGAGGACATATTTCGAAACCCTCTTCAAGGCGACAACAAAATGACCGGAGCCCAGATTCAAATCAGCAGCAAAGCAGTCGGCAGTAAGCGCAACAACAAAGTACGCGTGGTTCACGCTTTAATTCATATTCGGTTGCAAGGTTTCAATGGCAGGTATCAAATACATTAAGGGAAAACAGTGGTGTTTGCTATAAGTGCGGGAATTAACATGGTAAAAATCAGTGCCCAGCTTTTGGGAAAGTGTCGAGATTGTGGTGTCAATAATCACTTTGCAAAAATGTGCAAAAAGAAAACTGTTAACCAGGTCAACATAGATGGAGATCCGTCTGACGTGGATGTTGGTGAAGATAACTATGTTTTCGTTTAGGGTATCGGAAGCAGTCCTGAAAACAATGATAGCTCTTGGTATGTGACTCTTTGTCTCAATAAGAAACATATGTAAAATTTTAAATGAATACAGGAGCACAAGCTAATTTAATTTCAATAGATAAGTTGAAACCTTTAAATTTACTTAATAATTTCATAATAGACTTAAATATAAAATTAAAATTATACACGAACAATTTTCTACCAGTGATAGTGACAATTGTATATTAGGAATTGACGCATGCCAGAAATTAAATTTAATTCAACACGTAGATGTAACTGAACGTAACTGAAAAGTAATTATAAAATTCAATTGAAAGAGGACGTCAGTCCAGGTGTTCATGCAACACGAAAAATTCCAATATCTTTATACACGCAATTTAAACAAATTTTGGCCGAACTGGAGAAATCAAAAATAATAAGAAAGATAGAGGAACCCACTGACTGGCCGAACTCTATTGTAATTATCAGAAAAAACGATGGTAAATTGAGAATTTGCTTAGATCCTCGGGATTTCAATTTGGCCATCAAACGTGAACATTTTCAGTTGCCATCAATTAAGCAAATTAGATGTCAATAGTGGATTCTGGCAGATTGAGTTGGATGAAGACAGTGCGAAACTATGCACTTTTAGTCCAGTCATTATAGTAAGTTCACCTCGGAATTCGAGATACCCAGCTGTAAGTCTGTAAATACTTGTATATTGAAACCCTAAAAGTTGTCTCAAAACCTACATATGGTAGAGTGTAAGCAACTATTAAATTTCAAGGTCAAAGGTAACAAAAATCGGTTTTTTGCGCTTTTTTTGGAAATATCTCATTTCCTATGGGTTTTTTGCTATTTGTATTCATTATCAATATTGTAGAATACAAAATTCTCTACAAATTTTGTTTAAAAAAATTTCTTATACGGTGAACCGTTTTCGAGATAGAGGGCGGAGAGCACGCGGTCACAGCATCACTTCAGGTCAACCGGTGCCTCCGGTCGAAAACGCGCCATATATAGTTGATGAACTATCGATAAATCAATGATTGTAAATATTTGTCAATTTTTATTAACTATTATATTATATTTTATCATTTTTTCCTAACTCATCCACTTTTTATTCAGTATTAATTTATTTAACACTTACCTGCTCATGTAATTGCAGAATTGTTAATGAAAATATAGGAATTATATTTGAATTTTAACCTAATTAATATTTATATTTATTAAAAAATATCATAGAATACATTTATTTTTATTGAAAGTAAAGAAATGGAATAAAGGGTACAAAAACTACAATTTATAATTTTAATCATCTTCTTCCTCTTCATCGTCGTCTTCTGGCTGCTGGTAAATTTCAAACTGGTCTTCATTATCGTCTTCAACGACATTTGTCTCAAGTTCTTCCATGATTTCGGGGTCAAAGGTTCCATCTTCGTTAATGTCGCTCTGATATGGTAGAGCATTGAGACAAGCTTGCCCATTACATTGGCCATAAGCTAAAGAGCATTGCAAGCCCGCTTTCCTGCATCCGCATCGCGAACCACAACCACTCTTGCAGTTGCAGAAAATTGTATTTAGCAAATCTTCTGGAGCAGGTGGTAAAATTGCACAGGTTTATTAAGTTTTGTAGACTTGACGTAATGCATATAACGAAGATGATCGAGACTTTTCACAGATTTCGGAGCATTATAGACTGCCAATAAGGTTTGAGTTCCACTCTCTAATAATCTAATTTTTTAATTTTAGTAAACGGTTATCAGTATTATTGAATAGATATAGATTTAATGCATGAAGAAAATGATAAAATATAATATAATAGTTAATAAAAATTGACAAATATACAAATATTTATAATCATTGATTTATCGATAGTCCATCAACTATATATGGCGCGTTTTCGACCGGAGGCACCGGTTGACCTGAAGTGATGCTGTGACCGCGCACTCTCCGCCCTCTATCTCGAAAACGGTTCACCGTATAAAAAATTTTTTTAAACAAAATTTGTAGAGAATTTTGTATTCTACAATATTGATAATGAATACAAATAGCAAAAAACCCATAGGAAATGAGATATTTCCAAAAAAGCGCAAAAAACCGATTTTTGTGAACTTTGACCTTGAAATTTAATAGTTGCTTACACCCTACCATATGTAAGTTTTGAGACAACTTTCAGGGTGTCAATATACAAGTATTTACAGACTTACAGCTGGGTATCTCGAATTCCGAGATTCTTACCTAATTTAAGCTTAAATGACTGGATTATTTCGGTACGCCGTTTGGGCGCTATTGTTTTCCAAGAATGCCATACGGAATTCGATCTGCTCCTGAAGTGTTTCACAAACGGTTCAAAAACGTTTTTGATATGGAAGGGGTCAAACTCTATCTTAGATGACATTATAGTTTGGGAAAAAAGTAAAACTGAGCACGATGATCGTTTGAAGCAAGTATTTGAAAAAGCTAGCTTAAATAAAATAACTATCAATAAAAACAAGTGTAAATTTACTCTTATAGAAATCACTTTTATGGAACATATAATAACAAAATATGGTTATGTCCGGATAAAATTGGAGCTATAAAAATATGCCACAACCTAAAAATAAGAAAGAAGTGCAAACATTCCTTCGAATGGTCATATGTTGGTCGATTTATACCAAATTTGTCAAATTTAATTCTCCATTGAGGGATCTTATTAAAAAAGATTTCGTTTTTCAGTGGACAGAAAGGCATACAAAAAGTTTGAAAAATTGAAAAAAATATTGACTGAAAGTACCGTACTACTATGGTGTCAGTAAGCCGGTGGTTTTTTTCACTAGATGCATCAAAAAAAGACCTAGCAGCTACCTTATTATGAAACAATTTACCGTGTACATTCGCACCTCAAGCCTTAACCGAAACCCAACAAAGATGGGCTCAAATTGAAAAAGAGTTGGTAGCGATTTTGTATGGTTGTGAAAATTTTTCACGAATATTTATATGGACGTAACTTTGTTGTGGAAAGCGATCACAGTCTTTTACTTGGTATTTTAAAAAAACCATTATATGCCTATCCTGCCCGACTCCAAAGGATGGTATTACAGCTATAGAAGTATGATTTTAAATTAATTTTCAAGCCTGGTAAAGAGTTGTTTGTGGCTGATGCTTTGTCACGAGCATGTGACAAAAATAAAAGGAATAACGATAATTTTTTGACAATAATGTAGATGTTTGTGTTTTTGATAATGCTTGTCAAATTACAGATAGTAACTTTTTCAAACTTGTTAAGTAAACAACTGAGGATAATGATAGAATCTTTTTAAATAAGTTCATAAAAAAATGGTTCGCCATGTACAATTAAGAAAGTGCCTGAAACGGTTAAAGAATACTGTTATAGATCATGCCCGAAAGAAAGTAACGCCGGCCGCCATTGGTAACCATAAACCAAACGTAACGTAGCTGAGAGCGTGGGAATGCCCAATGTTTCTTGCCGCTCGAGAAGCAGCAAGAAACATGTTACCGATGTCGATGGAACTTCGGCGAAAATTCCACGATATTCCGATTGCGATATTTAAACGCTGACTGCAAGCGTATTCGGACAGTCAGCGACCTACATAACGCACTAAACGGGGATACCCCAGATTCCGAGAGAGACACAAACACAGGAGGCCAACGAAGCAGAACCAAAAAAGACCACCCCCGAGAGTCGCTGTCAGGCGGCTTCGGTAAGTATAAAAATTTCTCAACCAGACCTCATATTGATCTCATTTTCAGATTCACTGAGCACCAACACTTGCTCGTGACTAAAAAGACACTCGTCTCCGGTTAGTTTTTGGGGAACCCATGCAATAATTCAGTTAGGAAAGTCATGATAAAACAATTCAATAGATCAGAAAGTAAAAGCACCTAGAGGCTGACTTTCGACCAAAGAAGGTCAGATGTCAATCTTGCTGAAGTGCCCATCAGATTCAGAGAAAATCAAGGCAGTGCAAGAATGGCCAACACCGAAGAGCAAGCACGACGTAAAAGCTTCCTTGGACTCTTTAGCTATTACCGGCGTTCCGTGAAGGACTTTGGAAAAATCGCCAGACCGCTGCATAGCTTAACTGAGAAGAAAACACATTTCGTTTGGTCCCCAGACTGCAAACAAGCATTTGCTACCCTGAAGAGACATTTGACCAGCGCATCGATCCGCGCATACCCAAAGGAGGAGGGCTTGTTTATACTGGATGCATCCCAAACATGGAATAGGACAATTTGAGGAATCATGTGACCACGGTATGGTACGGTTGTTAAGAGCCTCTGAGGGTGACATTACCTTCCTGACGAGGCAAGACATCATCGTAGCTCAGAAAGAGGATCCCGTCTTGAAAACTGTGCGAGAATGGAAGGAGTGAGACTGGAATGGCAAGATATTTCCAAGCACGACCAGCAGGAAAAGGGTTACTGGCTTCAATGGGACTCCATGAGCATTTGAGATGACCTACTCACTCGGAAATGGGAAAGCCCGGATGGAAGAACCCATAAATTCCAGATGATTCTTCCTAAGATGTGTATCCCGTGTATCCTCGAATAGCTACACGATGGTCGTACTGGATGGCATTTCGGAGTAAATAGAACTCTAGCGAGAGTTACTATCGGGTCAATTGCCGTCGAGGCGTGGAAGAGTGGTGTAAGCGCTGTGACCTGTACTCTTTGAGAAAGGCTCCGAAGACAAGGCTGAGTGGAAAGTTGAAGCAGTACCTCAGTGGGTGCCCTTTCGAGAGAATCGCTGTCGACATTTTGGGACCACTCCCTATGACCACATCTGGTAACAAGTACCTTATGGTTGTGATGGACTACTTTTCCAAATGGCCTGAAGTAGTAGCCTTACCCAACCAAGAGACTAAAACGGTGGCAGAAGCCCTGTTGCAAAACTAATTGCCAGACATGGCGTACCCCAAGAACTACACTCGGATCAGGGCCGCAACTTCGAATCGGATTTATGGAAGGAAATGATGACTCTGTTGGGAATAAAGAAGACAAGAACAACTGCTCTTCACCCACAATCAATAACTATTTCTCGATGTTTGTCTCCGAAAACCAAAGACACTGGGATAAATGGGTTCCTCTTTTTCTGTTGGCATACAGGAGCTCCCAACATGACGCGACAGGTTATACACCATCCATGTTGTTAACTGGTAGGGAACTGAAGCTTCCGATAGATGTATTGTATGGCAGTCCTTTCGATGAATCTCAAGAGGTACCTCTTACAGAGTATGTGAATGACCTTAGGAGGGCGATGCAGTGTGGCTCTACCAACCCCAACGTCGGAAAGGTTTGTGCCCCAAGTTGTAGAGACCATGGCAAGGACCTTACTTGGTAACCAAGAAGATAAACGATCTGGTGTACAGAATCCAATTGTCACCCAGAAGCAAGCCTACAGTTGTCCACATAGAGAGGCCGAGACCTTACACGGGTCGTGATGTCCCCTCTTGGAATGTTGTTCGGGGCGAATAACCTCAGGGAAGGGGTAGTGTTGTAGATCATGCCCGAAAGAAAGTAACACCGGTCGCCATTGGTAACCATAAACCAAACGTGACGTAGCTGAGATCGTGGGAATGCCCAATGTTTCTTACCGCTCGAGAAGCAGCAAGAAACATGCTACCGATGTCGATGTAACTTCGGCGAAAATACCACGATATTCGGCTGCAAGCGTATTCGGACAGTCAAGTGGACGTTACAGTGCGGTACGCGAAGTGATCTAATAAGGCGATAGACATTAAAATAATAGTTGAAATTTTTAGTTGAAGTATTTGTGTATTTAAAGTTAAATAAATTTAAGTTTGATTATTCAGTGTAGCCAATTATTGGTGAACCCACGAGAGAAAAACGTAACAATACTATAGATTTAGAAACGGAATTGTAGAAAGTAATGATATTTTGTTTATGGGACATAATATTATTATAGCAAAAAAATTGAAGCAAGGAATTATTCGGAAAATTCATCTAGGACATTTTTCACAAAGTGTAAAAATCGTGCAAAACAATGTTTTTTTAGCCTAGTATGCGTAGAGAGATAGAAGATACTGTCCTGAATTGTGAAGTTTGTCTCAAACACAGAGTGTCAAATCCAAAAGAATTAGTGATGCATTTTCGAGAATTCTCTGAAAAGTGGGACTTCATCACGTTATGTCCAGCCATCGATATCTTCAGTCGAATGGGATGGTGGAAAGAGCCAAGCAAACTTTGAAAAAAATGTTACTAAAAGTAATTGAAGATAGGAGGGAGATAGAGTTGGTTTTGTTAATGTATAGAAACACTCCCATGGAAAACGGCTATTCACCATCTCAGCTAATGATGTCTTGTAATTTACGGGATATTCTACCAAGAACTGAATATAATTTGAAACCACAAAATATCAATTTTGAAAATTATAACAAGTCATTACACCAGCAAAGACAAAAACAATATTATGATCGTTCTTGTAAATATTTGAAACCTTCAAACATAAATAGTAGAGTGATATATCAAACTCGTTTAGGATCGAAATGGTCATTTGGTAAAATAAACAAACCTAGAGAAAGCTCATACGGTATAGAAAAACATGATGGAACATATATCATTCGAAAACAGTCTTCAGAAATATGTGGATTCGTTTTCCGATGGCATTTCAGGTTAGCTTCCCAAATTTCTGCTACCGCAGTTGTCGGTTAATTGGTCAAACCACCAACACTGACATAAAAACTTGGCAAGTTGACTTGGGTGTCACCAATTGGTGGTTCCACTTATGTTTCGCTTGCGTTTACGCAGCTATTTTTATCAAGTACTTTCTTGGTTTTTCTCATTTTGTCTTCAATCGAGGACCGCCTGCCCGGTACTGACGATGCCCAATAGACTGAAAACAGCTGTCTACCGGTGGCTCTTAAATTGAAATCAATATGGGAATGATCAAAAAGTACTTATCTATTCATTTTTTGATTTTCATGGAATTATTTTCCAGCAGCTTGACTGCATTAACCTTTCTAGATTATATATAATTCTGAAAACTTTTCCTGAAAGGGCTTTGAGTGTGTTGGCGGAGGCAATAAATTTCTCATTCTCTAAAGGTATGTTCCCATCGTGTCTGAAAATTGCCACAATCATTCCTCTACATAAAGGAGGCGATCTTGGCAACCCAGCTAATTTTAGGCCAATTGCTTTGCTACCCGTCTTGTATAAAATTATAGAAAAACAGGTAAAAAAACGAGTAATATCCTTCCTCGGGAAAAACAATGTGATAAATTTATTCCAATTTGGCTTTCAGTTTTCAACAGGTACACAAGACGCCATATTTTTACTCCTGGAAAACCTGTACACCAATCTTAATGACAGAGAATCTGCGGCGGCCATGTTTTGTGACCTAACCAAAGCCTTCGATTGTGTAGACCACATGCTGCTTCTTCGCAAGCTGGAAGTTTACGGGTTTAGAGGATCGACATTACTTTGGTTTGAGACGTACCTTTCTCATCGGCGGCAGAATGTTCTATTAGATGGAATTTCATCAGAGGAACGTTTCATTGACAGTGGGGTTCCACAAGGTTCCGTTTTGGGACCGGTGTTGTTTCTCATTCGATATTTTCAAATAAAAAATGTAACAAATAGTGGACATAACACTCCAAAAAGGGGGCTACATCTAACATGACCACGTATCATACACACTCGATAAAATCTCTCTCTGTATTTATGGCCTGGACCCGGATGTCACACAGGTAGCGTGTCACGTAGCTGCCTACGTGGTCATTTAGATGTAGCCTGGGAATTCTAGGTCTTCTAACTGGAACCACAAATGTGCGGTTGGCTCTTGTTGTTGACTCCGTGCGTATGTGCAGTATCCTGCTTTCGGCAAACAAGTGTTGCCCATCTTTACACTTGGCTGCACCGCGCTGATAGATAGATAGGTAGATACTTTATTGGTGTTAATATACTTACAGTATTCACACAAGTGGCTGATGAGGTCAATAGCCAGAAACACGTGTCCGCGGTTTGCCCCCCTTTTTGGAGTGTTATGTCCACTATTTGTTACATTTTTGATTTGTATCATACACACTCGATAAAATCTCTCTGTGTTGCGAAACTTGTGGTGCTCTCATAGAAAAGTATAATATATTTGTTCTTTCCATTTACATATCTCCAAATGGAGATTTTGACATCTTTTTGAACTCACTAGAAAATATTTTCAAAAAATTAGATTGCATAAAACATATCATATTGGCTGGAGATTTCGGTTTTCAAAAAATGATTACCTGTCTTACTAGGGGAAAAAATTGTATTGACAAAATATTCATAAATTTTACATGTTATCCCTACGAAACAACTATAGAAACAAATCTATCTGACCACCACGGACAAATCTTGAAATTGGAAATACATCAGAACAAAGTGAAAATAAATAAAAAAATAAGCCGACCTATAATAGATTCAGGTAATTATGATATTAGAAACAAAAAAAGCAAATAATACATGGTTTAATGGCGAAATGAGAAACATGCGAGACCAGCTACACCTCTTGAACAAAATATATACAGAGCATCCTTCTGATAATCTCAAGCAACAACTAAACAGTATGAAAAAAAATATACAAAAAAACTATTGCATGTGCTAAAAGGAATGTAATGATAATCGTATAAATAAATCGAAAAATCAAAATAAATGCATGTGGAAAATCATAAAGGAAAAAAAAACAGAGAACAACGAATTAAAGATCCACCAGTCTCACCAAACACCTTCAACTAAACTGCTGAAACAGTGTACAAAAGAGTACATTTTTCCCTCCGTTTTGAAAGAAGCATTAGTAATACCTATCTTCAAAAGTGGAAATCCAAATGATCCTACCAAGTTCAGACAAATATCTTTGCTACCAATATCAAAAATATTTGAAAAATGTATAGTTCTAAAAATTGTACATCATTTTGAGAATTATAATATCTTCACAGACTGCCAGTATGGATTCCGAAAAGGTAGAAACACTGAAATGGCGAACTAGATCTTAGCAACAAAATTACAACTTTTGAAAAACTACAGTATACAGAAATAACTTTTTGTGATCTAAGAAAAGCATTTAATTGTGTATCACATGAAATTTTTTTTAATAAATTAAAAATATATAATTTTTCTGACAATAGTATAAAGTTGATCAACTCATATTTAGAAAATCGATTTCAAACTGTAAAAGTGGGCAATTCTCTATCAACAAGAAAAAAAAATTACAACTGGTGTACCGCAAGGATCTATTTTGGGACCTCTATTATTCATAATTTTAATCAATGACCTACCATATCGGAAGAAACCGATATCATATATTTCATAAAGTACAGTACTTTATTTGACCATTTTACATACAGTTGTATATTTATGGCAAGTCACAAATACAGAAATCCTTGATCAGAGATAAAATTCATCTACTATGAAATATAAATAAAGAATATAAGTATAAATAAAATCACAAATATAAAATCTTTGAAATATGTCGCTAAAATTAAAATGTAGGTATGTTGATTTAATGAGAGGCCTTTCGTAAGTTAAAGATCCCGCCATTTCAATATATTCCTCTATATTATAGAAACAGTGTTGGAGGAGAAATCTTTTGATAATAAATTTAAATAAATTTAGTGAGGTTGAGTGACTTCACAGATGAATGAAGATGATTATAAAGATTTAAGTTCAGTGAATTTCTTTGACTGATAGTCAGATTATGTCTAGGCAAGTTCAATACACTTGCAAACCTTGCAAACCATATGCATGATTTTCACCATGTCTTTCAAATTTGTCAACATTTTCATGTTGTTGTTTAGTGAATCCTAAAAACTTAACACTTTTAGATTGGGCAATATTGCGATTGGAAGATATGATTATATATGCAGACGATACTACAATCCAAACAAATACTAAAACTCTAGATGAGGTACTTACATTATCTTCTGAAGCACAGACACAAACTGAAAAGTGGTTCAATGCCAATGAATTATATTTGAATAAAAACAAAACCCACAACATGGTATTCACCCTAAGAAATATGAAAAATTACTCAAATTCGCAAAGTAGTGTGAAATTTTTGAGAATTCATTTTGACAGTGAGTTAAAATAGGATCATCACATAAATGAACTATCAAAAAAACTTAAGAGAAACTCTTCGAATGGCATATTTTTCCTTGTTCATCCATTATTATGATAGATATTCCGACACCAACAGAAAGCAATTAGAATATTAGACAATATCGATTAGAGATGAATGTCGAAATTCATTCATTACATTAAAAATATTAACCTTTCCTTCTCTCTACATCATGGAAAATTTAATATACAATAAAAATAATCTATCTCAATATAAAAGTTTTTAAAATGTGTACGACCACAACACTAGGCATAAAAATGATTTGAGTACAAACTACTGCCGCTTAAAAAGATGACCAAATGGATCCAGTTTTTGGGCTGTGAAACTCTACAACAAATTACCACAAAGAATAAGATTTCTACCTGATAACATATTCAAAATAAGGATAAAATATTTTTTAATGAAAAACGCCTTCTTCAGCACCGAAGAATTCCTGCACTGTGATATAAGTTCTTCAACCATATAAACATTTGTCATTTCTTTTTTATACCAAATTTTTAATTTTACTAATTTGTTTTTAAATGTGCTCGTCGACATAACTCAGATGAACTTATAACAAATAAATGTTTTTTATAAAAAAACCTTTTTCCTTGAATTGTAAGCATCCATTGTTTATGTAAATATTAATAGATGCCTGACATATGCAAATTTTGTTAATATGTATGTAATGACTTGTGTTAATACTGACGAATGTATAAAACACCAATAAATTATCTATCTATCTATCTATATTGTATTCTTTCAATGATTTACGTAAATCTATTCACGGTGCAATACCTCTATATTTGTTTTAAAGTACTTTGAAGCTTCATATGTTCTACGTTTCATTATTTTCTTAATTTTTTAACCCTGATTTAGCTTTAGCTGCAGATTTTGTTTGCTTAAATTATCGAATTTTATATTCTGACCAACTGTAATATTGACTGAATGTAGGATAACTTTGTGAAAACATAAAAGGAAAGGAAATACCACTAGTACAGGATCGGGATCGGGAACGTTTTCTTTTTGAACTAGAACATCTCTTACGTTCATGAGCATAGTAATCTATATCATCATTTACAGTTTCCTCTCCTGATGTTGACCCTGAAGATGATCTCATTTTCCGGCGAGGTTTTTCACTTCTGGTGGAGGTGGCTGCATCTACCTAAAACATGAATTTAATGAGCACAGGGACTTGAAGTTCAACTATATGCTTTTTTATTTTGGAGACTCAAGTCTACATAAACACTCGTATATAAACTGTCCTAATTGTTTACCAACATGAATCATAAAAACCATGTGAACCATATTAAAGTTATAAATAAAACTAATCATACCTGGTCTACAACTGCATTGATTTCTGAATTTTTGAATTTTTCTTCATCATCCACTACCATTCCTTCTTTCTGTTTGGTACTCGAATAACAGCTGACCTTAGATGTTCTAACAATGGGGACATATTCAACTCTCATAACATTATCTTCGAAGAAGTTATGTTCATTACATACCGCCATATGGATTTTGAGATCTTTAATAATTACAAATCTTTTCGTAGCCACAAAAATTTCATCCTAAAAACATTATCTTGAATTACACTAAAATTTCAAAATATATAAATGTTATTTACTAATCCAGCTGGTCCATGCAGAGTAATATCAGGAACACCAACGTCTTGTATCGTCAGTGCGGTTCCTGGCAACCCACCAATATTTTTCCAAACTGGCTGTGTAATGAATATATGTTCCAACTTGGCCAGTTTCATTTTATGTTCATGGGCCAGCCTTTGAGTCCCCTCTCCACAATTGAACAAATACCTGTCAAATATTTGAATTAAAAGGAATTTCAGAAAAAAAAATTGATAATTTATTTGTGAATTAAAAAAAAACGAATCCGGTAGATGCAACTTAAGAACATGATAATGAAAAAATACCTTGTAGTATGTTAACAGTTGAGGAAATACTTTTAATGAAAAAGTTGGCTATGCGATGGAAATGACGATAAAAATTGTCTTTTTGATGCCTCCATTTCATGAAAAACATAAGCAATATTCAAAGAAAACCATTACTCCTTTTAGTCACATTCATGATTGTAAAATGATGAAAAAGATTGGAAGCAAGAAATTACGAGGAAGGGGGTGGCCAAGAATGAACAGTTTATTTATTTACGGCTTTGCTTATTTTTACAAAATATTTAACAAATTCACACATATGTACTATAAGTTCATAATTCAGTGTTCATATAGAAGTATTTGTTTCGAAAGAATTTTTCTTTCGTATAATTCAATGTTTATATGAAAGTAGCTGTTTCAGGAGGACTTTTTTTCAGTTTGTGTCTGAAAGTTACTTCTTTGCATGATCTACACATCCATGTATAGAGTTACTTCCTTCCTTTCTTTGGAAGACTCTCGCATCCTTCTTTTTTGTATCAAGATAGAGTAGTAGAAAGCCAAAAACTTTCTTTCCCAAAAATGTACTATAACTATCAGCTAGATGTAAGGACAAATATAAAAAAATAAGAAAGGTAACAAAAGAATTATTCAAATCGGCTGGTATATAAAGATTTTATAAGGGTGCTTCCATCTTAAATGGGTCACAGTGTATAAAGATAGATAATAATAATAATCTACATTTCAAAAATATGCCGACTATTACAGCTTGTACACAGACAACATAGAATGAAATAATGTCAAAAAAAAGAAAAAGTCATAAATATATACATTTATATAATTCGGTTTGGTCACTAACACTATTACTATTATTATATATTTTTTTATTTCTTTCTTACATTTCTTTATGCTCCTCAAATATTTTATTCGATTAGGCAACTTATTGTACAGCTTCATTGACATGTAATGAGGAGTTTTTTCTGTTATGGTTAACCTATGTATAGAGAGCACGAAATCATTTCTTCTTGTTCCATAGGAATGTTGATTAATATTGTTAAAGAACAGATGCCTATTTTTTAATACAAACATTAAACAATCATAAATATAAGGAGCATATATTGTAATTATCCCGTTATTCTTGAAGGCATATCTACATGATCGATTATACTTCAAATTACTCATCATTCTGATTGCTTTTTCAGAATTACAAATATTTTATTTATATTACTATTGCTTCCCAAAATATGATTCCATATCTAGTTACAGACTCAAAATTGGAAAAATATAAAATTTTTACTGATTCTTTGTTGAGATAATTGTGAACCACCCTTAATCCATTCGAAATTTTGCTCAATTTGTTAGCTGTATAATCAATCAATAATGAATTCAAGAATTCATCAATATGAAGTCCTAGAAATTTGGTGTCTTCTGAATATTTTATAGTAATGTTTTCAATATTCAAATTTTGAGGTCGTTCTATCTGTAATTGATTAGTTCTAAAAAGTATAAGATTAGTTTTAGATTCATTCAAAATTAACCTATTCCTAGTGAACCATTTTTTTGTATCAATTAAACATTTCCATACCTGTTTTTACTACTTCAGGGTATGTTTCACGGCCTATCAATAAATTATTGTCACCAGCAAAGACTGTAATTGAATTATGTGTGTTTGAATGATAACATAAATCGTTTATGTAGATAATAAATAACAAGGGACCCGCAATGCTTCCTTGGGGTATTCCTACTTTCACTGTCGCATTCTCAGATTTGTATGTTCGACCATGTTTGTTAATAGTTACTATTTGTTGGCGATCTGTTAGGTAAGATTCAATTCATTTCAGTGAGTTTCCTCTTATACCATATAGTTCTAGATTTTTTATAAGTATTTCGTGATTCAAACAGTCAAGTGCCTTTGACAGATCTAGCACATACCAAGTGCTAAATATTTTCTTTCCATTAAGTTTGTTATATTTTGAGTAAATTGAAATATTGCACTGTTTGTTGATCTGTCTCGTAAGTATCCGTGTTGGTTATTGCTAATTATAATACATTTATATAGAAAATTTGTATAATGTTATTACATATAGCAAGCTCAAATAATTTTGCAAAACTTAGTAGGATATTTACAGGTCGATGGTTTTCCATAAGTTCAGAATCCCCCTATACTATTCTGATCATTCCCATATTGTTAAATTTAAAAGTCACGGTAGACAGCTGTTTCAGCCTGTTGGGCATCGTCATCACCGGGCAGGCAGTCCTCGATCGAAGACAAAATGTGATTAACAAGAAAAGTACTCGATCAAAATAACTGCGTAAATGCAAGCAAGACATAAGTGGAACCACCTAATACTATTCTGATCATTCCCATATTGATTTCAATTCAAGAGCCACCCGGAGACAACTGTTTCAGCCAGGAGTTGGTGGATGAATCCACCCCCAGTGTTTATTGTAAATGTTTATGATATCCTACCTAGATTGATCCGTAAATAAATACAGAGCTCGAGGGGCTCCCTTCGCCCCTGTTCCGAGAACCTGAAGAGTTACCTTTCCTGGAACATATTTTGAGAACTTTTCTTTGATTTTTCTTCTTTGTTTTTGTGCTTCTGATATATGTTTAGGTTCCTTTGGCATATTTTTCAAAACACTATGTAACTTTGAATGGATTAGAGTTGAGTAGAGCTTCAGGTGAAGGACTGTTCTTTGGCTGAAAAGGGGAAGTTTAAGGAAAATGATCATCAGGATATTCAGTGGAGGGTATATATACTTATAAAATTTTAACGACGTGAGATTTTGGAAGATGAAATGTTATGATTTGTTACTCTTCTTCTTATTTTCATTGTATTTCGTTCAAACGTCGGTAATGTTTGAAAAATGTTTGTTGGTTGTACGAAATTCAGGTTCTAGGATGTCACGATCATACGCAGTTGATATAGAGCGTTCTGGTTTATTGAGGATAAGTTCGGATTGATGAACAGAGGATTCTGTTCTGGTTTCGACTGCGAAATGATCCTAAACTGTCTTGAACTGTCCCGAATCGTTCTTACTCACGAGGCTGAACTGTTGAGCACTGTTCTCTTTGCTCATGCGCATTCATGTAGAAATTAGTTTGGGCTATTTTCTAGGATGTATTTTTATTTATTTGATTTGAATAATTGATGATTGAGGTTAGATAACATTTCAACTAACTACAAGGATACGCTACATAACAAAATGGACATGATCAACAGTATTTTCTCGTCTTCATTTTTCTTATATACGATAGGTGGCACAGTGTCTCCTCAAAATGCGTTCTAGTTTAACCAAGTGTACGAGACTATTTCGGACTGTTTGAGATTTTTTGCTTGCACGCATCCATGTCTTGCGCAGTTTCTAAACAGTTTCGGATGAGAACCAGAACAAACCTTTTAAAGTCACTAGGTTTGTTCTGGTTCTACGAGTTTCAGGTTCTAGGACGTCAGGATTATGTGCAGTTGAGCGTTCTTGAATCGTTCTTGCTCTCGAGGCTGAACTGTTGGGAACTGTTCCCGTTGCTCATGCGCATTCATGTGGAAATTTATTTGATTTAAATAATTGATTATTGAGGTTAGATAAGATTTGAACTGACTATAAGGATACGCTACATAACGAATGTTTGGAAAACAAACTCAGTAGAGAAAAGTGTTTTATGTATAATTCAGTGTTCATAGAAAAGTATTTGTTTCCAAAGATTTTTTCTTTCGTGTAATTCAATGTTTACATGAAGTAGCTGTTTCAGGAGGGCTTTTTCTTCCAGTTTGTGTCTGAAAGTTACTTCTTTGCATGATCTACACATTTATGTATAGAGTTACTACTTTTAAAATTTATTGCTTCCTTCCTTTCTTTGGAAGATTCCTACTGTTTCTTTTGTATCAAGATGAAGTAGTAGAAAGCTATATACTTTCTTTCCCAAAAATTATTCACTCCTAAAAATATAATCTTCATATATACGATAGGTGGCACAGTGGTCTCCTCAAAATGCGTTCTGGTTTACCCTAGTGTCCGAGACTATTTCGGACTGTTTGAGATTTTTTGCTTGTACGCATCATGTCTTGCGCAGTTTCCAAACAGTTTCGGATGTTAGAACCAGAACAAACTACTGTTCACAGCACAAACTACTTACTCTCACAAACTACTTACTCTCAGGTGGTTTGTGAGTTCTTTGTGGTATGGGAAGTGACAAATCCCAGAAAGGATCGAAGGTTACAGATGAGTCTCCACAGTGTGTGCACTTCATCGTGGATTTTAATTGACCAACGAAATTATCTACAATCTTAGAGTTATATGTACTCAAATAAATCAGCCATTACTCTTGCGCTTTTTCGCTGTCGCTCAATTTTTCGTTAATCTCCGTTAAGGTCGGTTTAGGTTTGTCAACAATTCTATTAACGTCATCATGTAACCTTCTAAAAGATAACGAAGGAACTCATGGGCGTCTTAATGCGCATGACCCATGAATCGAGGGGCAAAACTCTGAATCTGACTTTTTAAGGAGACTGTTCTCACTACTTTATCAGATGAATCTTCTGACCACAATTCCTTGATAACTTCTGCGAAAGTATTAGAAATATTAGTATTGATATCTTTCATGTACTCATCCTTTTCCAAATATCCCAGTAACCATCTCGTATTTGATGAACATTGGATTGCACTGTTCATGAAACAGGTGTTGCCAATATTTTTCATCCCATTAAGCCCAATGGTTTTGACTAAGGAATGTCTCACTGATTCAATTGTGTTGTAGCTGTTGGTGATACGTTCGCCACCGCTGTCTTCATTCCAGTAACCACGGATGTAATGATTCTTCCCATTATTGGACAAACGGAATGAGGAATTTAAAGTCAAATTTCTTGAAATTGAATCAGAAATTCTCATAGTGGTTTTTTCGAATTTGTGAAAGAAAGATAATTCCAGAACTTGTTTATTTTTCTCTGCATCTTCTGAGACAATTGGGCAATGATCAATCTGCTGACTCCATTTTGCGTTGTTCATAGAAAATGTTTATTTGATTTGTGGGTTCAGGAATATTTCATCTAATTTTTGAGTAGACGGAAGAGTACCTACCCAATATCGATGTGGCATTACCCGTTTGAATGGCGATACTAATTCTTTGAATCAAAAATGAATAGGCTCGGTTGTCATTGGTAGAATTCATCATTCTTCTACCAATTTCTTTCAACAACTCATAAGCAATGAGATCCAAAAACACCAAAGGATTCAATAGCAACAGGAAAGAAACAGTAAGAATCTAGCAAAGTAGTATTTCCGAAATTTTGATTTTTCTACTCAAATGATTTATTCAACTTAGTTTACTCTATTTTATTTTCGAATCACACTTCTTGGTCTTTTACCGCTGTCACCATGTTATATATTTGATTTTCTTTATTGAATATATAATATATAAAGGAAATATTCACTTCAACAGCTAATAAAGTCAACAACGTACTTTTGTAACTAGCAACAAACATGACAGTTCCTAATCCTAATACTTATATCTAGTTGTCATCAAAAGTATGGTATTATAATATATAACAGTTTTTATTGCAATATTTTCAGTATTTTGTAAATTCTTGTACGCTTGTCCTTGGACACTTTAATAAAATTGATCTGCCAAGCTCTGTCAACATGCCAGGAGTAAAATAAATGTGGATAAGGCGGACCTATTACCCCCCATAACATGCATTAAAAAACACCTCAGCCATATCTGACATGAAAAATGTAAAATGAATGACTCCTGAAAAAAAAAACAACCAGAACTACCAACCAACAACAAAAAAAAAATTGAAGTAAAATGTACATACAATTTTATTTTCTATTTGTGCAATAACAATGTGAAAAATGTTACCTAGTCGAGACACTCGCCTAAAATGTGTATCTCGGTTGAATGATATCTTATTTCGCATTGACCTCACCTGAAATTTTTTACATTGAATTGTAATGACTATTTCTGTATTTTTACAGTTATGATATTCATATGAGCTCTAGAGATTTTTTGGTAAAATTTTACTTTATGGGATACTCACGGATTTTCGCGATTTTTTCTGTGATGATAGGAATTCAGAACACTTTTTATTTTTTGATAGCCTGTCAAAGTTTGTATGATGTCATATTTTACCTTTTTTTATTAAGCAATAAAATATTACAATTTACATATTTTTAATTCAACACATCTTTTTTCCATATCATCGCACTTTTTTCTATCCCTTTTCATTATTCACTTATTGCCACTTATTGTTAACTTCACATCGTCGTATGGTTACAATTACTGTGTACTGTGAATTGACACTGAGATACTATTTCACCGCTACCCCCGTTAGAGTGTTATGCAAAAATTTGGTTTGATGCGTTCTGGATAACCTAGATGCCGCATAGCTGTGAAATGGCCCTTTCTTCCACCAACTAGCATCATAAGCCTAATATCAAGATTTGAAATATGAAAAGTAACCAGATCATCCCTCATTTTGGCTATATTATTAACGGCTTCAGTCTTTTTGATTCAAATTTAAACCTGTAATACATAACATCTATTTTTTCTCTACAAACGGTTGGTTGTCGTTCTGTTACAAGTACAAAACATTGACAATGGGGAATGTTCCTCCTGACGAAAATCAAGTAGTTTTCATAAAAGTGCTCTAAAACAACGCATTTTAAACTTATCATTTAAACCTTTCTTCTTTAAAAAATTATTTAAATACTTAAAAAAGAGGAATGAAATAATGCATTCAACATTTAAAGGGATTCGTTTCTATTTCACCATTTGGCAACATCGGTTATAGCTAATAAAGGACAATGAATCTGTTACCTGTATGAGACAAACAAAGATGACATATGGTGTTCTGTGTACTTATGTTCCGAGTTCCGAGACATTCTGTGACATATGACATTTCGTGCACCTAACCCATCTTCCTCTGTTTAAAAAAATAACAAAACAACTGTTGTTTATGTGGCTTGTAGAGGTGGATTTGAACTACAATTTATATTTTGCCTCAATTGTTGATTTATAGAGATAATTTTCCTTTTTAAAGTAGAATATCTAGGTACGTATAAATTATTTCAACTTGATATAGGTGATATGTGAATCCCTTCAAAAATTAAAATCCAACATTTGAAACATCAATTTGAATACTTTTAGAAGTGAATTCGACTCATAAATTGAACTCAACTTTATTTTGTTCAAACTTGCATTTGCTGTGATATCCCGAATTGAGAAACATTCCCCATTGCTTGTGAACCGTTTGGTATTGGGATAAAATTCCAGTAATATTCAAACGTTCTTAATATCTAAAAAAATTATAAAAAAGCAGATATAATAATCGTAAAAATATATTTTACCCAAAGATACATCAAATCACAATTGAACTTAACGATTAAACCATCATCCCTTTTTCGATATGGATATAAACAACTAAATAAATAAAAATGCTCTCTCCTGGCTCGCTCCAGTTGACTGACCAATTCCCGTCCAATCTCTCGTGCCCCGCGTTTTTTTTACCCATGTCGATAGTGGTTTCTTACAAAATATCGAGAAGAACTCTGATATTCACAGTTATTCGATAAAAAAATCATAAAAACGTGCATCTACACATTTTTGGAAATCTATCTTATGAGCCGTCGGCAAAATGGACTAGAAGTTTCTAATATAACTTGCTGCCGAGGGATATAAGAGAATCTTATATTTGAAGAATTTGAAAAAATATGAAAACTCTTGGCCAATAATAATATATATTACATTTCATATCTAGTTAGAACTTGATGTACTTATTCATTATAATATATCCTAGTGAAAAGTGAATAAAATAAAAAATGTAATGTTGAAACTTCCTAGATCTACATTTAAAATCCAAATGTGAAGTTTTATGTTCACTGAAAGACATAACCTATAACTTATGTCGATGGACATAACGTTTTCGAGTGTCCATTCGGATTCTCTTCTTTATTGGCCGATGCTTCCTGTTCGTCCATTCGGATTGTTTATTTTTCTGTGCTACGGTCCTTCCAAATAATAAGAAGAAGATGAGCTTTCTTGGTTAATTTGTTTATCTTGTTTCTTGTTGATTATATTAGGGAGCCCACATTATGATACGAATTAAAAAGCGGAACTCGACAGAAAAAAAATTATTGAAATCTAATAAAATGAAATCAAAAATTGTCAAAAAAGCGCGTGGGATTAAAAAAACTGTGAAACCATGTGGTATCTTATCAATTGATACAGTAGAAGGATGTTCTAATGAAAAATTTGCTGACCAAGAAATCAATGAAGATAACTATGAAATGGAGGAACAAGTCTCGGATCCTGATATGGAAGTAGAATACGAAGCAGAAAAACATAAACGAGATTTACTTAAACTTCAGAAAAGTGACCCTGAGTTTTATAAATTTTTACAAGAAAATGACAAAAAGCTCTTGGATTTCAATGTATCCGATGAAGAAGCCGATGAACCAATAGATGATGAGAAAAATGAGAAGTCTGACATAATTCACAAACTTGAAGAAAACCTAGAGGTTGCTAGTGACGAGAGTGACTTTGAGGTAAAAAATTCAATTCAGATTTAATTTTATGTTTCTTCAGTTGAACTAGACGCTGCTATAATAGTAATTTCACACATAAGTACAGTTCTTACACCATGTGTATTATTTAAACATACAAAAGAAATTGAATAAATTAACACATTCAAATATACCTATTCTAAAAATTCTTCAGTTATATTTAACTAGTCATAAAATCATCATGTGAAAAACTTGTGACTAAGTTTGACTCATCATGAGATAAGTACTTTCATTTCTGCTTTGTGTTTTTAAAGTTCTATTTTAGATTTCAACATTTTGGTTAAAATTCTGATGACTTACTTAAACAAACATTTATGGTATTAATAAATATATACAAAATAGAAGGTAAAAATTCGCTTTGGCTCCCAAAACTGACTTTGACATTGTTAATATTCTTGAATTGATCGTTAAAAATGGAGTCAAAAATTACTGTTAACGAAAAATGAAGTTGCACACCCTAGCGAGGTCTTGAAGTAACTGATAAATAAATTTTCTATATAATTGAGAATGCAAATGAAAAAATCCTGAGAAAAGTCAATTTTTATGCATAAAAATACACTTTCTCAATAAAATTATTCAACTGCTTCTTCAACCCCCTAGGGGTAATAAATACCCCTGTAAAAGTTTCAATTAAAAAGAGGTAGCATTTGATACCATATTTAAAAGGATTTTCAATTCAGTAAGCACTTTTTTATTTTTGGACGATTGTAACAAAAAGCAATAATTTTCATTTGTTTAAATTGTACAATAATTAATAATACCATAGAAGTAACTAAAGTTTGATGTTATTTACGATAATTATAGTCTAAATCAAAATGAGATCTCTTCATTTTGTGACAAAATTTTACAGGAATAAAAATTAAGGGGATGAGTCACTAACATAGAGGAAATACATAACAAATTAGAGGTATTAAAAAACAGGTAGTTTAGCGTAGGAACAATAACAGGTAATATTTAGATATTATTAACGGGTGTAGTTAGGTACTACTAACAGGTAATAGTTAGGCCACTAGCATACATAAACACTAAAGTAATAGTAAAATTCAGTCAAAATGATCTTTTGAGGACGCTAACTTGGATAGCAAAACATGTGTCGAGAGACTGTAATTTTTGTTCTTGTGTTGGAGAAGTGTTTTCAATAGATACTACCGATTAGTATTACCTAACTACTACCTGTTATTGTTCCTAAGCTAAATCACTATTCTCTGACTATTTCCAAAAATTTTTTCCTCTTATATTTATCTGTTTTTCATTTAGAATTATTATGTATCAGACCAAACAAAGAGTTGTTCGAAATGAGACCTTTTTTGCTATTCATAGAACTTTTTCTACACTTTTCGATTTTCAAGCTTTCGAAGGCATCCAGAAACCTGTTGTCATGTACTTACCTCAACAATTCTGAACATTTCTCACTTATTCTGTGGTTGTCTTTATGGCATGTTGAGCGACACTAGATTTCTCTAAACTATGAAACTGAACATGCAAAACATGTTCCGTGTAGCGAGCTAATATAGTCTGTGTGGTTTGACCAATATATTTCTTATCACAATTCTCGCAGTTCATTTCGTAAATCCCAAACTTTTCTTTTTCCAATGCCTTATAGACTAAATACTAAATTTACATCATATTTTGTGACGAATCCAATAAGTTATACCTTCTGTACTCCTTTTTGTAATAACTTCAGTGACGAATAAAGTTCTATTTTATTCTATCTTTCGGACTGCCCAACACTTGTAGAAGTGTACATGCCATTTTGAGGCCACTCTTACATTCAATTTTTTTATTGTTCGGACCAACCCATTGGTGTATTCGGGTTCGTATGGAAGTACTATGAACCTTGAATCTTCCTCCTTTTGAAAAGTCGAGGCGTCAAGAAGATACTTCGTAAATTTTTATTTTCTAATTAATTTATCAACTATGTTTGATGGATACCCACCCGTTGCTTTCAGCCACCTCTCTAAGGGAAATGCTCAAGGGAAATGTGAGCAGTCTATGGAAAAGAAATTGTAGTCCCGCCATTTTTTGCTCACATTATTTTATTAGTTTGAAGGCTAGCCTCGCGCGTCAGCGAAACGTCGGGAAGAAATTCCAAAAATCGACGGCGTTGAAAAAAGAAAAGAAAAGTCTGGGATTTACGAAATAAGCTACATGGATTGTGATAAGAAATATGTTGGTCAAACAGACTGTATTAAGCTCGCTACAAGGAACATGTTTCACATGTTCGGTTTCATAGACCGAGAAATCTAGTGTTGCTCAACATGCCATAGAGAACGACCACAGAATAAGTGAGAAATGTTTAAAATTGTTAAGGCCGGTACATGACAACAGGTTTCGAAAGCTTGGAAATCGATATGTGCGAAATGAGTTCCATGAATAGTGACAAAGGTCCTATTCCGAACAGCCCTTTGTTTGGGTTTATATGTGATAATTCTAAATAAAAAAACAAATAAATATCAGAGGAAAAATGTAGATTTATGCCTAAATCTACAGATTTAGTACCCCATCATAGTATATATTCCACAATGTGAGACCAATTACGTAGCCTTGTGGAACACCATAGGTGATGTTCATTTTTCCCTTGTATCCTACTATTAGTACCCTCTCTTCAAAGTAGCTGGCAATCATATTGTACAAGTATGCAGGTAGATCTTTTCTTTTGATATCCTTCAGGATCCCTTCCCATGGTGCGGAGTTGAACGCGTTTTGTACATCTTTTTCTACCAATCCTTTCGTTTGCTTCGTCTGCGATATTTTTTATCTTTGCCACTGCATCTGTTGTTGACCTACCTTTTCGGAAACCGAACTGCTTTTCATTCAGGTCGCCTTTTCTTATGCTCGAGGAGTTTTCCCATGATGTTCAGAATTAATATGGAACTGTATGATATATTTTTGCCTTTTGCAAGTCTGGCTATCTTTCATTCTTTGGAGAATTGCCCTGTTGTTAATGAGAGGTTCATTATTCTCAGACATTGTTTCGGGTGTGCCTCAACAACAACTTTGATGAGTTCCGCTGGGAGTTCATCTGGACCGGCGGCTTTTTTCTCTTTTAGTCTTCTGTTGGCTTCTATGAGTTCATACATTGTGAACGGTGTTAGTCTGTCCCATTTTTTAATCTAGTAAGATAGAAACAAAGTGTTAGCAAATACCATTTGTTCATCTTCGGTTAGTCCAATCAGCTGTTTGACTCTAAAGCTTATTGGTTACTATTTGGTTGCCCTTCTCCAGATATCCGCATCTACTTCTTATATCAGTGTTTTCCACGCTTTCTGTTTCCGTAGTTCATCATTCCCTCTGTTCGACCTTACCACTTTTCTTCTACTCATGATGCACTGTTCGGAACCTTTGATGTAGTAATGAATATTACTGGAGTTTTATCCCAACACCAAACAATTATTTTCAACACCTCAGCAGGTGTCTTTAATCTTCCTCTTGAAGATGATCACTTGGTGATCGAAACATGTGTCAAGGTGTTAAAAATAACGGTTTGATGTTGAGATGAAGCATTCTGTTTTCTACTATTTATTATCTATTATGTTGATAATCAAAAAGGTACTCAAAAAATTATGAATTCGAAACATTTAATTATTATGTACCACACATATGAATAGAGTAGAAAAAACTCAAAATATATTTCTGGAAAAATTTTCCTGTGAAAAATAGCAATTTTGGGTATATGAGAATAATTTAAAATCCTGCAACTCGTTGACAGAAGATCTCTTGATGACACATTTATGATAAAAAAATAAGAAATTGACCTGCATGAACTACCATTCATTATGTACTGAATTTTGGAACTTGTGATTTTTCAATTTTTTAAATATAAGAACTATGTATTCGATGCGATACTGGCATCGCTTTTTCACTTATATGTTTGCAAATAACATTAATTTCATAAAAGGAAATTTGGGACACGTTTTCTAAATAACTCTGGACAATAAAAAAAATAATCAAATCGTTTATTCAGAAGTTTATTCAGAAGTATCAAAGATGATGTAGTAACGGTCGCAGTGGGCGAGTTGGTACTCCCGAACACATTAACTGGGATGCTAGTGTTTGACTCTGGCCTTTGATAATGTCTACCGCAGTAGTAGACGAATCGTCACACATAAAAACCTGCAGACCACGGCCAAAACCTGGAATATAGCTTTCACACAGTTATCTCTGGCTGTGAAAGTTTACATTCTTTGATTAACTACTTACTTACTGAAAGTTGCGATTTTCCAGGGCACTTATTATTATGATCTTGTTATCATTGCATATAGTAATAATAATTACATATGCTGTATAATAATCCAAGGGCTTATTCTATGTGTGTGTCTCAATATGAAAAAACATGACTGCTAATTTGCATCGTAATATTGATTGTCTCAAATCCATAAAACTTCTTGTGGTGCTCTAATTATTTTCAAGGGCACAGATAACAAAAACATTATTTTTGTCTTTCAACCTACATATTTGTTTGTTATCTTGTAAAAGTTTTTATTGATTTTTAGCCAGATGAAGATAAACAAGAAAAGGACTCCAGAGTTATTACTCTCAAATTGTTGAAAATTTGGCAAAGTGAAGTTCATACTGACAAAAGTAATAAAACCATCACTGCATTGATTCAAGCTTTTCATGCTGCTTTACTTAGAATAACCAGTCAAGAAAAAGATGAAGAACCCTCATATTTCAAAGTTGAAGGTAGGAAATGATAGCATTGATACATGTACACTGCACAGTAAGTATTTTTTTACTTTTTCAGGTCCTGCAGTTTTCAATGGCGTTATTCAACTATGTGTTCTTGAATTAGGTCCTGCTATTAGGAGGTTCTTAGGGATTCGCTTAGAGTCTAAGCAACCTGCACATAAGTGTAAGAAATTTATTAAAATCAAAAGAGTTCTAAAGACCTATTTTTTGGATATTCTGAAGGTAAGTTCAACCTATTATCTACCTGTCCTATTAAAAAAGTTGTTACTTCATATATGCTTGCATTTATTTATTCTTCGGGATGTGATGTAAATTTGAACATATTTTAAATAAAATAATTTTTAAATATTGAACTTTTATATTACAAATTGATAAGACCAGTTTTCAAATGATATATGTTGAAAAAATATCAATAGATTTCTTTTTTTTTCAACTGTCACTGTCAAATAGGTGGTGAAGCGCATTGTAAAATATTTTGTGAAGAAGATATATTGTTACCTGATAAATTTTCAAAGGAAATTGGAGTTTCCATCGTGAGTACATTCTATAAAAAGTTATTCCAACATAAATTTCCATTGACAATGCATCAAAAGTAACATGCCCAAAAAAAGTCTGAAGGAAAAATAAATAGTCCAGTGCCTATTGAAGATCTAGAAAAAAAACGTATACTTACTTTTAAAATATCTTGCTGCTAGTACCTTAATACAAGAATAAATAAAAAAAATCTCGTTTCTACACAAGACCAACAAAACACTGGTAGCGCTTATATTTTTGTATATGTCAATTGTATTCATAATTTGAAATACAATTACAAAATACAAGAAAAAGAAAACCAAATTAATTCATGAAAATGAACTATTGAAAGAAGAAAATGGTATTATAAAAATATAAATAAATTCTCTCAAATATTTTGTAAACGCTGAAGAACAAATGAAAATAAAAACGTAATATAGAAGTGAGAGAATACCAGAACAACAAACAAAGATGAACAATTAATTGAAACTGCTATTAAAGCAATTGGAATCCATATAAATTCCAGTCAAATATCAATTCGCCAAGTTAGAGATCACTATGATATGAAGAAGAAATTAAAAAAATTCGTTATATATTGATAAAAATAATACGTAACAGACTTGAAATGGATACATATATCAAAGATTTATATGTATTTACAGGTGTAGGCACAGGTAAACTTTAATATTGAAGATTGAAAAAAATCAGAGATGATTTTTTTTATATTCGGAGTATAGCTATAGCTCTACAAACGAGAACTTTCAGAAGTGAAAACTTGTGCGAGCTTAGGATTCACGAAGGTCTTACCTTTCAATTGGCGATTATCTTTAATGAATTTCAACTATTTATTTATATCTAAAAGAAGACTTTGATTTGATAATCCTTACTAAAACTTGCAAACAACTGACTACAAATTCCTTCCACATTAATGGTAGGATGCATTGGAGCTCTTAATATTCTTTTGAAAAATATATTCCTCATTAATACATTGAATGTTATACCTACATCCTTCAGCATGTCCATTTGAATTCATTTCTCATCTGAGAGACTATCTTAATGAAAATTAAGTCTAATACCAAAAAACCACTATTTTCATTGGAGATATTAATATTAATATCTTTTTTAATTCCATTTACACTCATTAGTATTTAAATACCCTGAATCAATTTGTATTCCTATTGTTCATTAATGAACATGTCAGAACAATGGACATTCAAAAATAATATGTGTAGATCACATTTTCATTAAAAGTAAACATATTTAGGCTTCTTATGTATTATTATAATAGTACAGATCATTATTCGATTATTCTCCAAATCAATTGTACCATTTTATTTCTGGTTTAAAGGCGTCGACCACGAGGTCATTGGCCTTAATTGTATCATTTATTATTATTATTATTATTGCAATGAAATAAAATTCATTATAATGGATAAGGCAATAACTAGTGATAAAAAATGATATCAGGGAATGTATAAATTATTTCAGTAATGTGGGGAATAGTTTAGCAGAAAATATTATAAAGGGTAAAGATTCTAGTCAAAAATCGCCCAAAACTAATTTGCACTTTTTTGTATTGAAAAAACAAATGTAGATGAAATAATCGACACTAATAATGACGATAAAATTTTAAAAATCCCAGGAAAGATTGGCATTACTTTTGAAGTTTTGAAAACATTAAGTGATATAATAGCAAAAATAATGACCCATTCAACAAGTACTATCATACATACAGGAATATTAACAAAATTATTTGAAGTTGGATTTATAGAACCTATTTTTAAAGGGGGAGACAAAAGTAATGTGAAAAATTATCGACCAATTATACTCATATCAATTAGCGAAAATGGTTGAAAAAATTTTAAAATCTAAAAATAGATAATTTATTTAATGAAACATATTTTATATATCAAACAATTGAGGCTCAAAACAAAATTCTAGAGAAGATGTTGATTATTACACAAATAATATGTATGGACTAAATAATATTCCTAGCATTTGATACTGTCAGCCATGAGTTACTTTTGAGGAAATTGAAATATGTTTTCAACGATCCAAAATTGTTTGAATATTGGGTACCGTTCTAGGACTCTTACTATTTAATATCTTTATAAATGACTTGCTTTCAATAGGAACCAAAGAAAAAATTCACACTTTTGTTGATGATACTGTTATTTTATATAAAGCTGAAACTTGGACTGCATTGAAAACCATTATTCTAGATGATTTCAAAAATATTAGTCAGTGGTTTGACAATAACTTTTTAGAAATAAATTTTGATAAAACTGAAAATAAACATACATTTAATTGAGATTCTTTATTTTTTTTTGATACAATCTCAGATGAGTTATGGAATTTTAGGTTGGGGCAGTGTTAAAAAAATACATTCAAAAGAATTTGAAATTATATAAAAAATATTTTTGAAAATAATATAATACAGATTGACAATATTCAACTAAATTTTTGTTTGAAGGAAGTAAATAATGGACATTGTAAATTTATAGAGTAATGATTAATTTCTAAAAAAATAATAAAATGATAAGCGGTTTTATTGAAGAAAAAAAAAGATAATGATGTGATAATTCGGAAGGTATTGCAATCTACGGTATTGATCAGATAAAAAATAATAAAATCGTTGGGCGTGGTATTCACAAATTTACTCAGGTTATGCCAGGCCTGACTTATATATTTTTTATGCGATCAATACCATAGATTGCAGAGGAGAGTGGTGTGATGACTGCTACCTAGGACTTTCCGAATTATTTTTTAGCTCTTAGTACATTATCATTATTATATTTTTTTTCTTCAATAAAACCGTTAGACACAATTTTTTTACTACTTTTATTTTCAAGTTTTTAGTTTCTAATTTTGTTACTCATTTCTTCTCATTTTGTTTACTTCATTTAGTGCCTCACTATTACAAGGTAATATGTAATCCGCTATTTTGTAGCTGCGGCCATCTTGAATTTGCATCTTTTTGAAAGTGTACTACTATTCTACTAGTCCAGCCCTGTCATTTGATACCCATATTGAGGTAGTCGTAAAGAAATATGTAATCCGCCATTTTTTAGCCGCAGCCATATTGAATTTGCATCTTTATCAAAGTGTACTACTATTCTACTAGTCATTTGATACCCATATTGAGATAGTTGTGAAAAAATGTGTAACCGCCAATCTGTAAGCTGCGGCCATCTCGAATTTGAATATTTTTCAAAGTGTTCTTCTATTCTATTAGTCAAGCCCTCTCATTTGATACCCATATTGAGGTAGTTGTGAAACAATATTTAATTTGACATTTTGTAGCTACGGCCATCTTGGATTTACAATGGTACATAATTTATTAAATTGTATTATCATCAAAATTAAATGTGTGTACCAAATTTCAGATCAATCTGTCAATAGGAAGGGGTCAAACTTCAATTACTAAATTTGACCCAAACAAATAAACAAACAAACAGGGCAAGCTAAATAAAATCTTTTAAAATGAACAAAATGACAAATTTATTTATCGCTTCTAATAAAAAAATTTGCTCAAAGAAATTTTCAATTCATTATTATACCCTATCTTTATGATAAAATACCAGATGAATTGAAGAAAATAAAATCATATATTAAAAAAAATATTATAATGGATAACTGAAACTTCTAGAAACATTTTGGTGATCTGAATAATCAAAAATAAACTATTTTTGAAATATTCATACAAATTATGGAATACCTGTGTGAATTCTAAGTTTGTGTTAACTTCACAAGTTCTCTTCGTAAAGTTCTTAGTTTATTCATAATAAGGTATATTTCTAAAATATTCTTGTGTTTATTCATGAATAAATTTATATTATTATTCTAATTTATAACTAAGAAACCACTGGAGTTTTATTTCACACCAAACTGTTATTTTTAACACCTCGACACATGTTTTAATCACCAAGCGATCATCTTCAAGAGGTTTAGTGTTGGGATAAAACTCCAGTAATATTTATAACTACACCAGAGGTTCCAAATGGTGCATTACAAGTACTAACAAACCAATAAAAAATTGAATATAATTATTTTGAAATAAGCAAACTCGGCAGCAGGACTACTCGAACTCAAAACCAGGTAATCGAAGCTATATTGAAAAGTTTTTCGGTTTTATAAACTATTTTTCATGATGATTTTCTACCACATAGTAACGGCTACATCCATCAATTTATATTTTGTGAAAATCTCACAAAGTGTTACCTAAATACTTTATCATGGATTTCCAGTTAGTATCATCCAATTCCAGCATATATAAATATTTAGTGGTTATTATATAGGATTAGTGAATTACGAAAAGAATTTGATTTTTTTTTGTATTTCTGGTGTATAACTTTGACGCGAGGTAGTTTGAGAAATATTTACATTTACATATATCAATTCTTTCAATTTGATTCTTATTCTATGTTTAATTGATTATGACTGATTGATTCATTTGTGTATAAATTCGAATCATAATCTGATTATTTATTTTTTGTTTCAGCTTTTATTGGGTGTTACATCATCCAACATTCAGACAGTGTTACTCAAGCATTTGCACTACATGTCAGCACTTCTTAGCTCCTATCCAAATGTAACAAAACAGTTGATTAAACAACTTATTCACTTATGGGGTACTGCAGACGATACTGTTCGAGTGCTGGCATTTTTCTGTATTTTACGAATAACGAACAGTCAGCAAGTTACTGTATTGGATACAGTTTTGAAATCAATGTACATGACATACGTGAAAAATTGCAAATTTGTTAGCTTCAAAGGTCTACCTGTTATCAATTTCATGAAACGGTCTTTGGTTGAAATGTATGCTTTGGATACAAATTTTTCTTATCAACATGTTTTTTTGTATATTCGACAGCTAGCCATTCATCTGAGGAATGCCATAACTGTAAATAAAATTGAAAATATTCAGAGTGTTTATAACTGGCAATTTATAAATTCTCTCAAATTATGGGCTAACTTGCTCTCAGTCACATATAATAAAAAGACAATGCAATCATTGGTATACCCCCTTGTACAGATTTGCCTAGGTACAATCAAGTTGGTACCTACCCCACAATATTATCCCTTGAGGTTTCAGGTCACACAGATTTTGATGGACCTGGGAAAGGAAACTGGCATATTCATTCCAGTCCTACCTTTTCTGCTTGAGGTAAGATAATATATGTAATTTGTTTTTATATAATTAACTTGGATAAAAGAAAATTATCATTTATGGCCAGTAGATGTGCATATAGGGTGTTTATGGTGCTACGGTCATAATTTGAGATGAAATAAGGTCTTGAAAATCTGAACAGATAACCTTAATATTAGATGTATAGCTCAGCCACAAAAAAATGTCATCTGTATATCATCATCTAGTTAGTTCCTTCAATCGATTCAAAGATCTTATGTGCCTAAAGACTCATTCAGGTGTGATGGAATAAACTGAAAATTAGTGATTCCTTTAGTGATATGTCAATGGAATTATTTATGGAGAAGTGCTCCAAAATCCTGCTGCGGCAGTCAGACTTGACTGCTATATTCCAAATTGACAAAGTTTCATTTTCCATCTGTGTTTATTTGTTTATCTGAATTTGCCGTTCACATTATGAATTTCAACCGGAATATATATTTCAAAGACATATCAAGACAACAACCTTGAGAATCATAAATAATCAGCATCTGTTCACATTTGATGCGAGCAAGAATATTTGAACTATTCATACTAAAATTACCTCCCAATGTTGCCGGATCAATCTCACTATCACAAGCTTCTCCAAATTTGGCAAATTTTTTGTTATTTATAAAGAAATGATATTAAGATTTTCTATTTCTCACAACCTGTGAAATTAAAATATGGCTCTATAAACACCCTTTTATTGTTCGAATATCTTTTTCAAAACTTTCTATCTTCAAAGAAGTTCACATAATTTTAAAGTATCACATACAGTGATCTTTTAGTTGAGTATGTTTTATAATTCATAATTGAATGATTTCTAAAAATGACACATATTTTTTCAATTTTTTCAATCAGGTTAACGGCTATCCAGTTTTTATTATTTTCGTCTAGTATAACATGTGTAACTATGGGGAAATTTGTAAAAACTGGTTATGTGAAACTTGTGTAAACATTATTTTTTGAATATTGAACAAAATTCATTTTTTGTTGAGGAAAACCAGTTTTTTATCGACCTTTTTTGGATATTTTCAACTTCCACAATCTGAAAAATATGAAAATTATAATGGAGATTTTTATATAGATGTAGAAAGGGCAAACGATTTAGTTTACCACGTAAAATCGAAAGTATTTGTCACAAAGAAAAATTTTCTGTTCATCAGTAACTTGCCGTATTTAACAATTTTACCTATAGAAAAAATAGCAAAAGAATAACTGCATATATATTTAAATTTTTTGTCCATTTCTGAAGATAAAGGCAGATTTTGGCCTCAGAAACGTTAAGATAAGTGTTGTATTATTTCTTAGCAATTTTTTATAGGCAAAATTGTTAAATACAACAAGTTACAGATAAATAGAACATTTTTCTTTGTGACAAATACTTTGATTTTTCTGGGTAAAATAAATTTGCCTTTTCTACACCCATTCTTCATTATAATTTTCATATTTTTCAGATTGTGGAAGGTGAAAAGACACAAAAAAGGTCGATAAATAACATTATTTTTATTCTTAATTATACGCAGTTGTATATTCTGGTAAAAGAGTCCTTTATTTTCAATTTCATATATTTTTTCAGGTTTTAACCAGTTATGATTTCAATAAAAAGCACCAAAAAGTATCTATGAAACCTTTACATTTCACATGCCTACTGAGAGTTTCAAAATCTCAACTACAGGAAAATGGATTCAAAGATATGATAATCGATGTAATTTATGGACAGTTACTGGAATACCTCAGTTCTCAGTCACATACCTTGGGATTTCCAGATCTCGGCCTTATTTGCATCATACAGGTATGTATAAATTTTCGAATGTAATGCATTTTTAGCTTCACTTTGTTTCAGATCAAGCAATTTCTTAAAACATGCAAGAATTCTAATTACACTAGGAAAATGAAGCAAGTCATTGAAAAAATTGAACAGAATTCACAGTTCATAGAAAATGAGAGGGCAAAATTGACAATTAATATTACAGACTTTAAACAAATTGAAGGATTTGAAACCCAAATAAAAAATAAAGGAACTCCACTATCTGTATATTTTGAATCCTGGAATAAACTCAAGACAATTAAGAGAAATAAACAATTAACAGATAATGAAGGCTTAGCTGATTATAATCTCCCAACAATTAAAACAGTTAAGAATAACGTAGTAAAGAAAAAAGAAGGTCAGGTTGACTTATTCCCTAGTGATTCTGAAGATGATGAGGACGTTGGTAAACGGAAACGAGGAAAAAGAGGAGGGAAAAAATTCGTTAAAAATATCTCTAACGAAAATAATACTATTATAGATAAAGACAAACAGGATATTGTAGAAGACATTCAAATGGATGAATGGTGATGAGTGGATATAGGATTTGAATATATGTTCTGAATATAAATGCGTTTTTAATATAACTTCATCGAAAAAGCTACTTTCCCCAGCAGACCTGAAAACAGATACCAATACATCATGTCCAATTCACATACTCCACAACTGTACTCATGTTATAATCTTCACAAGCATCATCTTGTCAGACAAGTATTATCTTTTCTAACTCTCCTAGAAGAATTAATCTTGTCAGACAAGTATTATTTTTTCTAACTCTCCTAGAAGAATTAATTACTATATGAGTTGAAACTGAGTGCAAATCGATTTTTGGCTTACGATCTCTTAAAAAAATAATTGGGAAACTTGATTAGATATCAGATATCATATAATTAACAGATGAGTTTGTCATATTACTTGAACAGTTGCACTATCCTAAGTTTGTCTTCCTAACTAAATACACTTGAAGTATCTCTTTACAAAATAACAAATTTTTAAAGAAAATTTATTTGAAGAGTACTTATTTGTTCCACATTTTATTTTATATAGATAAGATACACTTCTTTTATATTATTTTAACATAGCCCAAAAACGTGTGTCAAGAGGAATATGTTTTAAATAAACGTATCTCTCTCTTACAGCATCATTGTATGAAATTCCCTAATTTCTGATAAATACCATTTCTGATAAATAAATACCAATTCTCATCATTGTACAGTATAAACATTTTAATATTCGCCTTCCACCTAATTCGAAACTGGTTTCCTTCAATGTTACAAATTTATTCCCAAGCATTCCTTCAGAAGATTGTTTACACACTCATAGTTGAAAGACTATTCAAAAATCATAAATTCATTATGATATCCTGTCACTATTGTCAGTATGTCTAGACTAAAATTATTTTGAATTCAATAACAATATATAATAACAAAGAAGGGCTCATAATGGGGAACCCTTTCCTTGCTTAAATTTTCATGGACAACTTCGAAAAAACTATTCAGCTACAATAAATTTTCCAAAAATGTATTTATTGGTATAGGTATGTTGACGATGTTATATCCTGCCTCACAAGAACACCAACAATGACAGTCATTTTTTCAAAACATCAATTCTATTTCCGTCAATAAAATTTACAATAGAACTGGAAACTAATAATTTGAAAAATTTTCAAGGCCTCCCAATCACAAAAATAAACTGACAAAAGTTTTGAACTATGTTTGCCACCTTTTAGAGAAAAACCATGATTTGAATATGGACTATGATAATTACAAGCCCAATACTGCTGTTGTCCAGTAGTGCCCATTTTCATGTTGGATCAACTTTTTGTGACTCCATATAAATGTTAATAATATTATCCAGAAAGTATTTTCTATTTCTCCAATAAATTGATACATATTTGTACTTCTGAAATTTATTTGGTGTATATTCATAAATGGAATTGAGTATTTCAAAAATCATTTCAATATTGCTTTCAGGAGGTCTATATAAACAAATAATATGTATCGATAATCTCCACATAACACCAATGAACAATCGACAATACTCTTCATACTGAAATATTTTATATCAGTAATTTCTCTACATTTTGTATTATTTTTAACAATGCATAAACTTACTGACTATCTTTTTTCTCAGTTGTGCAAAAACATATATAACTAAACTACCATATAATTGAAAAGCACAAGAACTGTTCAGTTTATACTCATTTTTAACAGAAGGCAGAAGCCTTCAGTTTATGGTAGCTGAAAAAATTAAATGGAACTAGCAGATACTTGTTGATAATCCATATTAAAACGTATCAATACAGTTTACTGTATGATTTTTACCATGAAAGTTTCACAAAATCGAGACAAGTGTTTTACTACACAATAGCTTCCTCAAGCAGGAGTGATGCTTGAGAAAGCTATTGTATGGCAAACCATTTGTTATGGTTTTAAATCTTTTGTAGTAAAAATCTATTAAATACAGTAACCATTCACTCTCATAAAATGTCAGAATATTAGTAGAAAAGAAATAGACAGTTTTATTTTCATTACCTACTTAAATAATATTGATGATGAATTTTACTAGTTCACACTTACATTGTTTAATGTGATATAGGGCAGATGCACCGTTTATAGCCACTTTAAGAAATTTGGTGTCGTCGATAAAAGCTAAACCATTAATTACATGTCAATTTTTCACTTTTATCACATTAAAGGAAACTGTAAATGTTGTTGATTTTGAAAGACTGGCATAATAATATGGTATACGGGTTAGAAAGAGATTTAATTCTAGTAGAATACAATTTCGCCAGTTGTGGCCACCTTTTTACCAATTCTGGCCAGGAAGAGATCCGGTTGTGGCCACTGAGTGTTCAAAGACCGAGCCATAGGATGATCGGTACCTATATAATAATCATTTTATACATATTTTATTAAAAATCATAAGTAAAATGCAGAGTTAAGTGTGATAATATTCAATTTTTACTTTGAAAACAACAAAAATAACAAACAGATACATATACCTAATAAAGAAATTATTATAGGAATTGCTTCATTTCAGGAACTGACAAAGCCCCTCTTGTATTCATGATATTAGGCTCATTTATTTTCAGAATAATATCCTTCCTTTCATATCAGAGGAGGTCCGCTGGATGATTTATCCCACTTTTTTGCATTGCACAGCAGTAATATTCTCCATTATTATCCTTGTCAACAATTTTAGCGGGATAAAAGTTGTTATCATATTTGAGAATAACAAATGAATTTACACTGAAAACTAAGTCATTAGTAGATTTTTGTTATCTGTTAACATCTTTGGTACTTTTATCATGCTCTCGTTCACAATGACTTCCTCTAGAGCTAATGTTGTTAGAAATATCTTTTTCCGAAACATTTTCTTTTGTAGTAGTCATCTTAACAATATTTTCTTTACGTTTCTTTTTAATAGTCTTCTGTTGACCTGTTTTTTTTTAACAGCAGTATTTTCTTTACAGCTGTTCGTTTTGGCTTCTAAAATTTCAATCCATTTATTTGAAGTAACCACCGATGGAAGACTAATCCTAGCCTTTTTCGCGTTTTTAGGGGTCGTATTTTCGTCAGGCCATGTTTGAACTTCTTTAAGGACTTCACTAACTGTTCGTTTCTTCAATAACCTTGTATCTTCATCGACTTCTGTTGTCGTTGTAATGACTTCACCACTAGTTCTCGGACCTGGCTTAGTAGTAATATTCTGGAGGATATTAATTCTTAATTCGTCGGAAGGTTTTATTGTATTCTCTACTTCGATGTTTGATTTTTCGCGGATCTTTATGTCGTTATCAATATTTTCTTCTACGTTGTACATCTTTCCTTTCATGTTTGTTTGCTTTTCGAATGTGTTTTGTTCTTCTATGCTTATCTCGATGCTTGCTGTTCCTTAATGTCTATGTGTACCTCAGTATCGGTGCCTGTTTGTTTTTCCGTGCATGTGCCATACTCAATGCCTTTCTGTTCTTCGATATCTTTTTGTTCCTCAATATCCTTTTCATCCTCGGTGTTCGTCTGATTCTCGATGACCTTCTGATCCCGGTCTGTTCTTCGATGACTTTCTGTACCCCGATATCTATCTGTTCCTCAGTGGCTTCTGGTTTTTTCGTAAATAGTTGCTCGATGCCTATCTGCTCATCAACGTCTATCGTCTCATAGTAGATCCCTTTCTGCGTTTATCATTTCTACAGCATCCAGCGGCTCATTTGCGTGTTTCTCAGAATTCGCATAATCTTTGACTGATTGCCATAAATTATATAGTTCTAAAAATCGCTCTTCTCCTTGCCAATGAGAATAATTTTTGACGTAGGACTTCTTGAAATCTTGCAATACAAGGGGATCAATGTGTTCCTCTAGAAATTTAAAATGAGCTAGTTTGTCATTTTTCACAGGTGTTGTCGGAACGGTGTTTTGTTCTTCATTTGGTAAATCCTTCTTAATGCAATTTTCGTATTTTGGAGCATCTTCATCAAATGGATAAAGTCCACATGTTCTAAATCCCGAAATTATAGTTTGAGAGAAATCTTGTTGAGTAAGGATTGAGTTCAATGAAATAGGTATATCCTTTTTCTGGGTAGCTCTACCTTCATGATCATATAGCCATTGTAGAGTCCAGAAAAAAAAACTACTCATTTAACTCCGGTTCTCTCAGTTCAATGGAAATTGTCAAATGAGTATCTACTGTTCGTACAGCAATTACTGCAAACCCCAACAACAATACGATTTATCGGCAAAAACTTTTTTACTTTTTATTGACGTTAGTACATTGGCAAAAATTGACTACACAATACTCTTCAAAAATTACAGAAGCAAAATCTTGTTCAATCTTATGACCAAGTCTTTAAAGGGTGGCTAGTGGAAGGAATAATTGAGATCCGAACATGACAAAAGCGTCATTCATTATCTGCCTCACAGACCAGTCATAAAAGAAAATAGCCTTACAACAAAAATCCGGCATGTGTTTGATGCGTCTGCTCATGAAAAAGATAAGCCTTCTTTGAATGATTGTTTGGAAAAAGGTCAAAATTACATCGAATTGATTCCGTCAATTTTACTTAAATTTTAGACCAGTCAAGTTTTTGAAAAGCATTTTCTAGACCAACGAAACATCTACCGTTGTCACTATAAATTGTCTTAGGCCGACCTCTGCGAGCAATGAAACGTCACAAATCCAACATAAAAGCATTAGTTGACAACGAAGTAGTTAGTTCGAGGTGTACCGCACGATAAACGGCACAAGTGAATAGACAAATGTAAGCTTTGTCTCCGTTTCTCAAAAACAAAAGTCCAGCAAAGTCGATACCTGTTATTTCAAACACATTGGCATCGCGAACTCAATCGATTGGTAATGGTGGGGAGTTAACAGTAAACTTTTTTGCATTGAATTTCCTACACGTGAAGCATTCAACAATTACAGATCGAACGGCACGACGTCCACCTAGTACCCAATACCGCTCTCGAAGAATGCTCAACAATCCTTGAGTTCCTACATGACAAGACCGTACGTGCTCCTGAAAAATGATTTGATGAACTGTAGAATGTTTAGATCCTGGATCCCACATCAATTCCAATACTGGCAAAGGTACTACATCTTCATTGTTGTAGTTACTGTCCTTTCCAGTGAACTCCCGCCCTCTTAAGTCAAACTTACCCTCTGCCATAATCATAGTGGCTTCTTGCAAAAACATATTGAGTGTCAATTCATCAGAAGCACTTGTAATGCAGTTGTCGACATAAAATCCTTTATTTGCCAGCTTCAATATTACTTCACGGGAATATCTCATGTCGCCACTTTCAGTCCTTCTTGACATTTCTTCAAGGTGATGTTCAATGGTTGCTCCTAAGAGAAAAGGGCTGCTATTTACGCCGATAACAACTCTACAGTGGCGAAAGGTCAACTCATTTCCATCTTGATCAACCCATAAGAAGCGAAGAAAATGTCGATCTCTCTCGTGAAGACTAATTTGCAAGAATGCCTTCCGGATGTCTGAAACTACTCCAAACTTGTACTCTCTAAATTTAAGTAAAATTGACGGAATCAATTCGATGTAATTTTGACCTTTTTCCAAACAATCATTCAAAGAAGGCTTGTCTTTTTCATGAGCAGACGCATCAAACATAGGTCGGATTTTTGTTGTAAGGCTATTTTCTTTTATGACTGGTCTGTGAGGCAGATAATGAATGCCGCTTTTGTTATGTTCAGATGGAATTATCTCAATTATTCCTTCCTCTAGCCACCCTTTAAAGACTTGGTCATAAGATTGAACAAGATTTTGCTTCTGTAATTTTTGAAGAGTATTGTGTAGTCTCCTTTTGGCAAGGTGATCATTTTTTGACAGTGGTGGGTAACCGGACCTCATAACGACCTCCGTTGTTAATTGTCACGATGTTTAAAAAAATATCTTTGGCGACTGATACCAATTCCTCCCGTGTTCTGAGCTTGCTTGGTTCTTCAATACCCAATACATCAAGATCCCATAAAGAACTGATGATGGAATCCTTCACTAGAAACGACAAGGTTGACCCGATCAAAGAGTTGGCTATATTCAGATTGTTGTGCATTGGTATTTTTCCAAGAAGAACCCAACCGAATAAAGTTTCATAGGCTACTAGACCATTGGATAATGAGTGATGATTTCCTGTGAAGATTTGACTGACTGAATCAGCACCAATCAAAATCTCAATAGGTCCAGCAGATCCAATGTCTAACAACTCAATATTGAGATCTCTGAGATCTTCAATCCATGGTCCAGAACAGACAGGCGAAACCTCACTGCTTATTATTGGTTGGTCTGAAACCTCTAAATTATATGAATAATTTTGATTCTTTATTTTGACCACATAACATTCATGAAGTCGTTCATTTTGAGAGCCCCCAAATAAACAATGAATAAGTTTTTCCTTACCCACTGATTGGCATCCCAAACTCTCAGCAGTTGACTTAAGAATGTATGATCGTTGATAACCACTATCGATCAGAGCCCTTACGTACTTTGACCCATTAGCACCAAATATGTTCACTCTCATAGTTTGCAAAATTACATGGGTTCGTGAATTGTTGTAGGTGGCAAGAGATTTGTCAATGTTAGGATCCACCTCTGGTTTCTTACTATGATCAAGAGTATCAAGAGACTCCTTGTTACTAGGCAAATCAGGGCACATTATTATCCATCCAAAGACATCTTTTGTGCTTTGAAACAGTGTTCACCAATGTGATTAGAACCCCCACAAAATGCACAATTTGAATTGAAACTAACCAAGTTTGCGGCGGTGGGTACCGGTGAACTCACATTTTTCTTAGCCGAAGAGTTCGAAACAGTTCTCGATAAATTAGCACTGGCGTTACCTTGATCGACTAAACCGAAACCCTCCGAAGCCAATGAAATACGCTGCTCGTTTTCAACTTCGGTTTTCAGAAACTTCATGAGGTTTTTAAGACGAGTGTCTAACTTACCCGGACCTGACTCCATTGAGTCATTTGTAGCACTTCCTGAATATTCAGGTTCAAATCTATGCGGGGAACGTTGCCATGCTCTCAATAAATCTTGAGGGAGGCATGACTCAATGAGAGGAAAAAGCATCGCAGAACACTTATCTGATGTAATGCCTAAAGTATCTAACGCTCGAATCTGTGTCTCGATCTGGTCATATAAAATTACCAATTCAAGCTTAGATTTAGATGTAGCATTACACAAAACCAATGTTTGAAATAACAGGTATCGACTTTGCTGGACCTTTGTTTTTGAGAAACGGAGACACAGCTTACATTTGTCTATTCACTTGTGCCGTTTATCGTGCGGTACACCTCGAACTAACTACTTCGTTGTCAACTAATGCTTTTATGTTGGCTTTGAGACGTTTCATTGCTCGCAGAGGTCGGCCTAAGACAATTTATAGTGACAACGGTAGATGTTTCGTTGGTCTCCAAAATGCTTTTCGAAAACCTGACTTGGCGTTTCAACCCTCCGACAGCCGCATGGTGGGGTGGGTTCTGGGAACGTTTAATTGGTGTTCTAAAGACTCTTCCCCGAAAAGTGTTGGGTCGGGCTTCTCTGGACTATGAAGATTTAACAACTTTGGTTTGCGAGTGTGAAGCTGTAGTAAATAGTAGACCAATTACTTACGTATCTAACGATCCAGCAGATCTAGTTGCCTAGACTTCTGCTATGCTTTTAAATTATCTTGGTAATGAGTATGGTATGCCTGATTGTGTTCAAATAGACAGTCTCTCTGTCGTAAAATGATACACAAACAGTAATTGAGAGATGATCTGCGTCGACGTTTTAGAAATGAATATTTGGGAACGCTGAAAACTGCATCAAATAAGATATCACGAACTGCATTCCTTGGTGAGATTGTTTTGGTGGGTAACGACAATCAGAAGCGCATTGTGTGGTCAATGGGTCGAATTATTGAACTTTTACCTGGGAAAGATGGTGTAGTTCGCCTGGTTCGGGTTCAAACTAAGAATGGTCAAATTCTTCGACCAGTACAGAAGCTGTATCCTTTGGAATGCTTGGATCCGGATGTTTCTGTGAAATCACGATCGGAACATGTTGCAGAAGAATCCCAGTCGCCATGTCTTCCAGTTGAAGAAGATGATAGTGCGGGAGTGAATTCAAATAGCAGAGTATCCGTTTACGATAGTGTTCCGCAAGTGCATTCGGACGAATCGGGAGTGTCTAAAAGCAGAGTATCCGATTTCGCCATGGAAACGCGTAGTGGCAGAATTTCGAAAAAACCTGCCAGATTTAATAATTGATGTTATGTGAGAAATAATATTACGAATAATAATATTTCTCAGGTGGGAGAATGTTACGAAAACGTTGAGAAATATATTTTGAGTTTTGTCACAAACTACCCTCTGTATAGGTAATGCTTTTTTATATTGAAAATACTATGTCTGTCAGAAGAGTTGTCAATTTTTGAAAATGTACTAACGTCAATAAAAAGGAAAAAAGTTTTTGCCGATAAATCGTATTGTTGTTGGGGTTTGCAGTAATCGCTGTACGAATAGTAGATACTCATTTGACAATTTCCATTGAACTGAGAGAACCGGAGTTGAACGGGTAGTTTTTTCTTCTGGACTCTACAGCCATTTTTTAGTAGTTTTTTTCCAGGTTTGCTTCAGGGGATAAAAGAAGGCGACATCTAATGGTTGCATCAAATGTGTAGTGTTTGGTGGTAGGCAAATTAAAATTATACCATTCGCACGGCATATATTGCTTAGATGTAAAGATAAATGGAAAGCGTGTCCATCCATAAACACGATAACTGACCTTGGAATTGCATTAGAGCCCAAAAAACTTATGAAAATATTCGCAGAATATTCGTAAAATTGTTTGCTCTGCATCCATCCTGAATCGGAGATCCCAACAGCCCAGTCTTTAGGAGCGGATGTAACATATACTTTTGGTAATCGTTTAAAATTGTAGATTGTGAGTGGCAGTGCAATTTTTCCTTCTGCATTAACTGTCATCAATGTTGTCACATTATCCTTATCAGACGTACCGACGTCGTAAATGTTTTGGCCCTTAGGACCGAGGACCAGTTTACCTTTGAGAGATAAAAAATGCCAGTCTCATCCATGTTAAATATGCGTTTTGGATCGTTCAATGCTTCACGGTCTGAGCCTAATAGTTCTCTAGTTTCTTTAAATCAACGTCGTATGCGACTTTCGGAAACTGCTGATCTTCCTTTGTTGATGAACTCGGCGTGTACTCGACTAATTTCTGGATGACGTTTCAAGAACGACTCAAACCATTTTCTTTCTGGTGTTTTTTTCATAACCTTTTGATCTACTTGACATTCTTTTATTATTCTTCGAACAGAATACATTAGACCTTCTCTATTCATAGGAAAACCCTTAGCGGAACTATCAAGTATCCAAGTTACAATTTTTTTTCTCTGTAACCAGTCCCAATTCACATTCAGGTCCAACTCGTCTACACTCATCAGCCGTTTTGCCTTCTAGTCTATTTCTTAAAGATATTCTTGGCACGCTCAATTTTTTGGCAGCAGTAGCGACGTGCATGTTTTCTTCCCTAACTGCTTTCAAAGCTTCTCGCATGGCATTATCTCTGTATTGGAATAACTTTCTTGAAGTCATTTTTCCACCTTTTCGTCCTTTTCTCATGCTGTTGGTTTGAGAATCATTATCTCTTTCTATCACGTGACCACAATTAGATTTCGTGTTCCATTTGTGGCTACTTTTAGAACGACCAGCCAATTCGCGCACCATTTGTGGCCACTGTTAATTTAAATATTTAAAGGTTTCAAAGCTCCTTGTGACAATTCAAATTACTTAGGAATGAGTAACAAAAGTCAAATAACACCTATGACAACCATCAGTCTCATGTAATTTCATCAAATGTGCTTTGAACTTACCTTATGTTTCATAACAAATTCCTTAAGTAAAACATGAAATGCCACCATCACCAACGAAAGCTGAATTTACACTGAACTGTGGAGTGCGTAAAACACAGAACGTCGCATTTATAGTCCGAATAATATCAAAGAAGTGGGAGAACTGAAATGTTGGCTATTTCTACGCCAAAGAGAAATATTCAAGATTCAAGCATCTTTTCGCGGCTGGCCACAAACGGTGCATCTGCCCTAATTTGATATCTCTGACATACCAACAGCGGCGGCTCGTCAGAGGAGGCTTAGCCTCCCCATAAAATTTGAGGCAGTTCATCGCAATAAATTGAAAGATATTGACAAATAATTGATTATTTTTTTCTAAAAATGCTTGGGTATCATTACTTTATACTATTAATTTTTAATATAAATATATAATATGCCCGAAAAAATACTATCACTCACCACGTAGTACGTACCACACTGTATCCTGCATCAACAAACCTCAAAGCCACCGCCCACGAACGAATAACGAAGAAACCATCAACCCGAAATAATACATGCCATACGTTGCAAGGGACCCAAGCCTCCAACCGCTTTAAAAAACACAAGCTCCGCGAGACTGATCCAGCCAGCGACATACGCGATTTGTAATTTTAGTTGCAGAAATTATAGCGTTAGAGGAGGCTATCCTCCAGTTGGTCTTCGTTAGTGTACGACTGCGTTCGTTTTTTATTTAATTATTCGGACGGGATGCCGTGACGGACCGGGACTGAAAAATATTTCGGTACATTGTTTTAGTGTTTCTTGATAATATTCGTTATTTGTGTATAAAATAGGCAGTATTTTAATAGCAATGCTTTTTGGTAATATTTTTAATGTGTTTTCAACGTGTTTTCTTTCAATTTCAAGGTGTTTTGAGGTTTTCATTTTTCGGTAAGTTTTTTTCCATTTATTATGGATAAGTTGGACGATATAGTCGATTGCTGATAAATAATTTTGAGTCTTTATCTTATTTTCACATTATTAAAACTCTGGGAAGGCCTCAACCAAATTTGATTTCAATTAAAGCGTCAGATAATCGACAAAATCGAGGATTTAATATTAGTTGGTACGATAAATGCGATTGGTTAACCGGCTCCATTAAACGAGAAAAACTTTTTTGTTGGCCCCGTGTTTTATTTTCCGTACAAACCGAATACCAAACGTGGTCTAAAATAGGATACTCCGATTTAAAAAATTCACCTCGTTCTACAGAAAGACATTTTAAATCTAAGATTTCTAAGAAGCACATATTTTCGTCTTGTTAATTAAAATTGTTTAGCAAATTAAAAATATAGCAACAGCTTTGGATACAGCTCAAAAAGAGGCCATAATTTCTTAGACTTATCGATATTACGATTTATTTGAGTTCTCAAGAATTAGCTTTTCGCGGACACGATGAAACCGAAGATTCGATTAATCGCGGCAACTACAAGGAACTTTTAATGTTATGAAGCAAATATGATTCACAATTTGGCACTTTCTCAAACGGTAGCGTTTTTCGGGCACCTCAAAAACCATCCAAAATGACCTTATAGACAGTGTGGCATATATTATTAAGAAAAAATAAGCAAGGAGATTGAAAGTGTTCCTTTTTTTGCATGAGAAATTGATGAAACTACCGATATTACCTGTACATCACAACTTTCAATCGTTTTTTAGATATGTCAAAGATGGTAATGTGGTAGAACGTTTTATGGGTTTTCATGATGTTTCATCTGGGCGCACTGCTGACGATTTGTTTAATTTTTTAATTAGTACCTACGTGTGACACCTATAATTTTAGGCAAAAGTTAATTGCGCAAACCTATGATGGGGCTGCGGTCATGGCCGGCCATTTAAATGGTTTACAAAATAAAATAAAGTCCACAGCTCCTCATGCACTTTTTACGCATCGTCATGCCCATGTCCTAAATTTAGTATTAAGCAAAGCGTGCAATAACATAAAAGATTGCCGCGTATTTTTTTCAAGTTTGTCTGGATTTTCGGCATTCTTTTCAAAATCCACCAAAAGAAGCCATGTTTTAAATGAAATATGTAGTAGCCGAATGCCAACTTTTGCTGCTATGCGTTGGATTTCTATATCTAGAGCAGTAATTTCAATGCATTTAAACAAAGACAAATTGATTGATGTCTTTGATTTTATCCTAAACAGTGGCGATTTTAAAACCGACGACCAAAGTCTTAGGGAGGCGAGAGGTTTCAAATATATTTTAAATGATCACAAGTTTTGTTTCTTGTCAGAAATATTTAAATTAATATTTGAACATACCGATATTGTTTTTTCTATGCTTAAAAATAAATCAATAGATATTAATTACTCAAAACAACGGTTAAATAATTTAACAGAAATTTTGATGAATTTTAGAAATAACGATATATTTTTTAATAATATTTTCGAATCAATTGATTTAACTCTAGTACCGCCGGCGCCGAAAAAAAAACCAATTTAGAATTACCCGATTTGAGACAAAATTATAAACAGATTTATAATGAAATATTGGACACCTTTTTAATGCAAATCAAAGTTAGATTTGAAGATTTACTTAAATTAAACTACTTTGATTTGTTGTTGTTTGAAAAATTTTCGTGCTATACCAAAGATTTTCCCCAAAAACTTTTATAGACTTAATAGCTCAGTATCCATTTTTCGATGTTATTCAACTGTAAAATGAATTAATCGTAATGCACAGCGACCCTCAAATGTTTCAAAATTGCAAGTCTCCTTCAGATTCATTAAATTTTATGTTTAAAAATGATTTGAGAGATTGCATGCCTGAGTTATATAAACTTATATCTATAATTGTGACAATTCCCATAACATCATCGTCAGTCGAGTTGAAAAGAATTAAATCGTTTAGTAGAAATTCCATGACTCAAAATAGATTAAGTAATATATCTCTTCTTTCAATTGAAAAAGAGTATATAAAAGAAGATTTTATGACGAAGTAATTGACTACTTTGCCAATTTTAAAAATAGAAAGTTTCCTCTTATATTTAAAGCAGAGTAGGTAATTCAAAAAGTCTGTATATATTATATACAGACTTGAGATATATATATATATATATATATATATATATATATATATATATATATATATATATATATATATATATATATACAGTGTGACCCATTTAAAATGGAACCACCCCTGTAGAATGTGCATTTTTCAATGAATCTCAATTTTTTTTATTGAAATATTAAGCATGAAAAACTGTATCTTGACACTAACTTTCACAATTTTAGTTTCATTTCCAAGGCACTCTATGGTTTTTTTTGTTTGTCAAAAACGGCAAAAGTTTATTAGGCAATTTTTGTTTTCAAATTTGACTACACCACTGGATTCGTAGTCGTTATAAATCAAAACTGTCAAATTTTCATTAAAAAATATTTGTTAACAACGAAGTTACAACAACTTCAATTTTGGAAACAAAGTATTTGTTTGTAATTTTTATTCAGATTATAGACATATTTGAGATCTGACAACACTGTCATCACCAAGTAGAACACCAGTGAATTTGTACAGTGAAAATCCGAAGTCAACAGCTCAATGCGTTCTACAGTTATAACTCCTGAAAATATGGTAATGTGAGAGATTTGTGGTGCAAGCGTTTTGTAATAAAAATCTGACTACGCCACTGGATTTGTGGATAATATTCCCTTAAAATCATTCATTTGAGTGTAGGTTACGAGAAGTGAAAATTAAAATAAAAATTGAATAATTGAATAACAGAAAATTAAAAGTTCATTTTCAAGTTACGCAGTAGTAGACCAAGTTCAGAATCTCATGTCATGGGATCTCCCAATTGCGCTTTTACCAAATCTTGATAGAATCTTGAAGTATTAATGGTCATACTTGTAAGCTTTTTGGAAGTTTCCCAATAATAAATAATAGTACTTTTGTAACAGCGCACCTGGAAAATCACATTTTATGAGATTCTGAACTTACTCTACCTTCTTCTATAGCTGATGAAAACAAAATGTATACAAACAAGTTTCAAAGTATTTATTCAACAATTAATTGCCATTAAGAAAAAACTGATACTAAGATAAACATTGATTTAAAACTAAACATTCAAATTTTTCTGGCTTCTACCAAACCTCCATTAAGTTCAATACATTTATCGTATCTCTTCCGAATATTGTTTACACTATTTCTTATTTGTTGAACTGTAATTTCGGCACAAGCTTGTCGTATCCTTTGCATGAGTTCAGCTCGATTCGTTGGTCTTGTTCTGTATACTTTTTGTGTCAGAATACCCCACAGAAAAAAGTCTAATATTGTTAGATCAGGCGATCTAGGTGGCCATTCAATTAAGTCACTACCTCGTCCTATCCAATGATTTGGAAACTGGTTATTTAGCCACTCTTTAACAATCCTCGAATTGTGCACGGAACAGCCGTCGAGCTGAAAATATAAATTTACTTGTTCCGCAAGAGGCATTTCATCTATTTCGTCCGATAATTGGTTATTTAGAAATTCCAAAAAATTTTGCCCGTTTATGTTTCCATCAAAAAAATATGGACCTATTATTCTATTTTGTACTATACCACACCAAACGTTAACTTTTTCGGAATATTGACTTTTACAATTTATGATCCAGTGCGGATTTTCCGTAGCCCAATACCGAGCATTTTGCGATGAAACTACCCCATTGGTGCTGAAAGAAGCTTCATCACTAAACATTATGCAGTTTAAAAAATTTCTTGTATTCAGGTACTCGCCTTGTGCCCACAAACAAAATTCCATACGTTTCACTTCATCACCTGCCTTTAAAGAGTGAAGAAATTTAGGTTTAAATGCTCTCATTTTGTTTTGTTTAAGACATCGTCGAATAGTCTCTCTCGGTAAGTTTAAATCCAAACTGGCGACTCGTAAACTTCTGTTTGGGTGGTTTCTAAAATAATCTAAAACAGCACCTTCGTTTAAATTTCTTCTTCGGTGATTATTTTTTAAAATATGTTTGCTGACTGCACCGGTTTCTTTAAATGTTTTGTTAATTTTACTGACGGTGCTTCTGTCAATGGGAAGTCGATTTGGATGTCTGTGATTAAATATCCTAGCTGCTTCTCTTTCACTATGATAATTGTCCCCAGAAATTCTCATAATTTCAATTCTTTCTTCTAATGATAATTGCAAAGCCATTATTAAATGCACGTAACTAACAAATATTATTTTATTTATGATTAACTGTCAAAATCACAGCCTACTGTTGATTTATTATAAAACCTTTGCATAATGAGTTCAGCTTCCTCAAATTATTGATATCTCCTCTAAAAGATTGTTTTAGCTGAGTTATGAAGAATTTACAGGGAACAATTTTTGTCCTGCTCTCTGTTTTATTATTGAATAAATGATTTCCATGCTTTAAATCAATTTGATTTTAGCGGCTATGCGGAAGAATGTACTAAGTACTGCATAACTTGAAAATGAATTTTTAATTTTCTGTTATTCTAGAATACACTTCCCGTAACCTACACTCAAATGAATGATTTTAAGGGAATATTATCCACAAATCCAGTGGCGTAGTCAGATTTTTATTACAAAACGCTTGCACCACAAATCTCTCACATTACCATATTTTCAGGAGTTATAACTGTAGAACGCATTGAGCTGTTGACTTCGGATTTTCACTGTACAAATTCACTGGTGTTCTACTTGGTGATGACAGTGTTGTCAGATCTCAAATATGTCTATAATCTGAATAAAAATTACAAACAAATACTTTGTTTCCAAAATTGAAGTTGTTGTAACTTCGTTGTTAACAAATATTTTTTAATGAAAATTTGACAGTTTTGATTTATAACGACTACGAATCCAGTGGTGTAGTCAAATTTGAAAACAAAAATTGCCTAATAAACTTTTGCCGTTTTTGACAAACAAAAAAAACCATAGAGTGCCTTGGAAATGAAACAAAAATTGTGAAAGTTAGTGTCAAGATACAGTTTTTCATGCTTAATATTTCAATAAAAAAAAATTGAGATTGATTGAAAAATGCACATTCTACAGAGGTGGTTCCATTTTAAATGGGTCACACTGTATATATATATATATATATATATATATATATTTTTTTTTTTGTTTTTTTTTGAGTTTTTGTTCGTCTTGGTTAAGAACGAATGTTATGTTTACTTTTAGTTTCTTTTTTTATTTTTTCCTTCGTATCCAAAATTACAAAATACACATTTTAATTCACCTTTCAAAATGCGGGACCCTCGCAGACTATATTGAACTTGAATGACCGCCGATTAAAAGTAGTTTGCGGGTGCCTTGTGAATTCACTTAAACAAACCAGATTTAACCTTCCTTCCTACCTCACCCTTCCTTTCCTGGCAAGACACGACTCTCACCTCCCCGTTGGTTCTTGCTGGACAATAAAATTTACTTTAAGACCTGTTTTTATAAGCATAATCAAGTACTTGTGCTTATAAAATATTTGTAGCAATTTTTAACAAAAATGTTATATTAGAAGAGAAAAGTATTATTTATTGACTGAGAAGAGTTCATTTATATTAAATAACTCAAAGACAATCCCTTTTTTCTTGTTTTTGTTTTTTAATGGTCAGTTTTATACCTATAATTTTTTGCAATACACAATTTTTGTTTGCATTTATGCAAATATTACGTATTTTGAATACTCATACAATAAATTTTGTATAAGTTTGAGAATGTCCATAAAGGACGAAACTGCAGTAACGTTAGTTACAATTAAAAGTGTTAAAAAACAGAAATTTTAATTTCTCTTTTCATTATGATCTCCTACCACGTAGTAACGGCTACATCCATCAATTTATTAAGTATTTTGCTTTAAATAGGTGTGGTACCCCAAAAAATTTTCGCGGCTCCGGCGGGCAATGCACGAGCCGTCACTGCATACCAAATAAAATTAAAAATGAATAGCTAAAAATAATTATATTCATTTATTTATTTACGGGCAAGCCCATTTAAAGTAAATTACAATGTTAAATTATAACTAAAATAAAATCAAATAAGGTACTGAAATACAAATTGCAACTAAGAATAGCTTAAAATGGGTTAATTTAAGTTTAACAGGGGGTTAATTTAGAATTTAGAGTATAAAACGACAAAAGACAATGAGCGTCAATAAAACATATACCGCATATACTACCTTAAACCATACATTAACGCATAGTATTCCGTAATCGAGTTTTAAAATGATGCAAGATGTTGAACATCTCAAGATCAATGTTACTATTGGCCAATCGTAAGATTCTTGGAATGCAGCTATTGAATGTGTGGTTCAAACGATAAAATGATACATAAAATGTTTGTTGCTGTCGAGTTGAGCGGTTTTGAATATGTAGATAAATTTTTTCTAGGAGTTCAGCACGACTGTATTTGCCGTTAATAATAATGAAACGTATCTCTGTTCCCTCCTAGTTTCAAGGGAGGACATGCTCAGAGATTGCAGTAGCAACTCATACTTGCAACGAACACCCGATTCTTGATATAAGTTACACAATGAGGAGACCAAACAGAAGAACAATACTCCAGGTGTAGACAGACTAGTGAACAAAAAAGGGTTTAATAGCAGTTGGGTCAGTGAATTCGTGGGTTTAAAAACAGATAAACCCTAGCATTTTCATGGATTTATGGATAGCCGAGGGTATATGTTTATTGAAGCTTAAGGTGGGATCAAGAACAACCCCAAGGTCTTTTATTTGATTATCAGACTCCAAGACATGACCATTAAAGGTGTAATCAAAAGTGTTAGAAGGTATATGGGATCGATAAAAGCGCATGACATGGCACTTTGTGGCATTCCAGTCCGTACCATTTAAGGACCACCAGTTTGATAGATTGTCAAGGTCAGACTGAAGCCTGTGGGCATCCAAGGAGGTTTTAATAATTACGAAAATTTTTAAATCATCTGCAAATAGTAGTGCTTTGGCGTGCCAGAAGCAATGAATAATGTCGTTAATAAATAAATTTAATAATAAGGGACCGAGGTGTGACCCCTGAGGAACACCAGGTTACTTCGAGTAATATGGAGTAGTGATAATTTGCTCTAACCATTCGAGTCATATTCGTAAGATAGCTATTGATCCATTCCAGTAGTACCTCACCTACACCATATCTGTTAAGCTTGTGGAGTAAGAGATTATGGTTGACCCTATCAAATGCTTCAGAAAGTCAGTGTACACAAAATCAATCTGGCAGCCCTTCTCCAAAGATTCGGACAGGAAGTGGGAGCAGGTAACTAGGTTTAATTCAGTCGATTTCCCCAGCACAAAAACCATATTGTTGTTCAGTTATGATGTCAGAGCAATTATATAGGTAAGGTAATCTGCCAGAATGTTCTCAAATATCTTGGGAATTGTACTAAGAATAGATATCGGTCGGTAATTGTTAACGTCTGACTTACTACCCGATTTGTATATTGAAATAAGATTGTTTCCAATAATAATCTGGAAACACACCTGACTGGATAGTTTTATTGAAAATATAGAAGAGAGGGTGAGACAAAACAAAGCTGCAATTTCTGAGTAAAATGGGTGGAATAATGTCAGGACCTGGACCTTTCTTTATGTCAAGATTAGATAATTTCTCGAGAATGGTTGACATTTGAAATGTGATTAGAGGAGACGTTAAGTTTTGATTCAAATCCAATTTCATTCATATTAGGTTTTAAATTTTGAGTTGTGAGAACTGATGAAAATTTCTTGGCAGACACTTCACTACCACAGGAGGCGAAATAGTTGCCAAGATTCATATTGTTAGGTATGGTGTTACTAACAAAATTCCAGAAGCTTTTAACATTACTTTTAACAGAGTTTTCAACCCAATGAATGTAATCTAAATAGCATTCTCTAGATATAATCTTGCATTGTGATCTCAACCGACTAAAATTTCATAGTTTTGGGGAGTTCTGTTTTGTCTATGCGCAACAGTTTTATCGTTGACCAAGGTTCTAAGTTGAAAGGAATGCCAATGTGGGAATCTGTTAAAAACAAATTTCTTTAGGGGAACAAATAACTCAATTACCGAATACAAAGCGTCATAAAAAGTATAAATCATTTCCGACAGTTCTTTTCCTTGAAGAAGCCAATCCCATTCCATTGATTCCAAACATTGGCGTATACTTTTAAAATTGGCGTATACTTTTGAAATTGGCGTATACTTTTGAAATTGGCGTATACTTTTGAAATTGGCGTGACGAAAATCGTAATGAAATCGGGAGCAGCAATTGAGTTGGACTTTTATTCTATAGTAGTTTCCAGGGGAGTATGATGAATATCAGGTGGAATCAAAATGTCTACAGTTGTCATCACTGTAAGTTCAACTGGGGACAAAACAAGGTCGAGGATAATGCCCCGTTGGTTGAGCACTTTGTTAGACTGGAAAAGATTGTTGAACGCACTAATATTCGAAATGATTTCAATAGCGCCTTCTTCCGCTAGTGACGAGTCAGGTTGAGCTAAAGCTGACGAACAGTAACCTTCAATCTCCCATGTAGCCGTAGGTAAATTGTAATCGCCAAATAAATAAAATTGTCCTTCAGGATGTTGCTCATTTAGTGTTATAAGTTGTTCATAGTAAAGTTGGTATAGAGTGGGATGAGATTTAGGAGTAAAATATACAGCTCCTAAAATTTGTTTGCAGTTTATGTGGTCCATGTGAATTAACCTTGTAGGGAGTTGAGACTGGCCTGAACGAATAGTTCTTTTAGATGATTTGTGATTTATAGCCAGTCTTCAAGTATGCCCACTGACTAGATGTTAAAAGTTTTCTTTCCTTATACGAGGAATTAGGCAAATTAGCACAGCAGAGAGATAATTTATTCTAATCATTTTGTAGTATTCGGTTGTCATTAGGTGGCTTCAGAGCAAGATCAGAGCTTATTTTATTATTTTCGAAATTCTATTAAATAGCTTGATCTATAGATGTAATGTCATTCTGGTAGTTATTTTTGACAAGGACTGAGCAAGTGTTCCAAATCTTGTAACAATAGCAAGTATTACCGTGGAAATTTCTTCAGTGGAATGTAAAGGTCAATGTAAAAGATGATGATTTTGAAAGGTTGGTTAATAAATAGTCTATCTCAGCAAATTTGGTCTAATAGTTCACTAATTGAAGTGTAGTTTGCTAACTTGAAGTCTCTATAATAAGTACATATCAATAACTCACAACATATATCAATATTATTCAACCGGAATTATTGCCCAATGAATCACCCTTCAAATCCAATATTATTCTTAAGGAGGACTTCAATATCATTTACGCAAATGCTTAAGCATAGTTCAACACAGACACTGATAAATTTACTCATTGTCCTAATTTGACCTTTCAACTAGTATAACACAACTCTGTTACAGATTATGTATGTAGCAATTTGAACGAAATTTCAGGTCATATACTATTATTTCTACAGGAAGTTCAGCTCAAGGAGCAATTTATTTTTGTTGACATTGATTTCATAATAAATGATAAGAGTAGCTTCCATTGTCTAATATGATATAAATTGATTTGAATTACCTGAAAGAATTTGTAAAAAATCAAAAAGGAGATTAGCTGAAAAATTATATCAAGTAAATTATATACAATTATATTAAGTAAAAAAACAAAAACAGATAATCATACATCGGTGAAACTAAGAGGCCATTGAAACTTCTCATTGCCGAGCATAAGAAACACACACAGCGAGGAGAAACCAGCAAATCAAGAATAGCAGAGCACGTTTGGACTCATCAACATAACATCAAGTGGGCTCAAGCTGAAATCATCCACAAGGAAGAACACTGGTAGAAAATTGAAAGAAGCCGCATATATGAGTATGTTGTCCAACAACGCATTTAATCAAGCTAGCGTAGAGATATGCAACATATGGAAACCTCTAATTGAGCGGAACACAAACAACTCCTGCCAAACGGTCAGCTTCCGCTAATAGTGATGAAGCGTAGAGAGGGAAGAGGGGTTAGGTGAAAGTACTCGAATGACCTATAAATAGTCAGATTTCGGAGGAATAAGTCCAGTTAAAACACGAAGACGATCGTGGATACTAACAATCGAAACGTCATGAAGTAACTTGGCTTGGAATCGTTTAATTTTTAATTTTCATTTCTTGTTGATAATAATAATTTTTTTTATTGCAATACGATCTACAAGTGGACACAGCAAAAGATTAACAGATATTAATGTATCATCATCGACAAATTACAGTTGAAAATTATATAAATTAAAGAGTTTTTCAAAAATATTCATGATAAACAATATTTACATAGCTATTTTTATTAATGATTTTCGTAACAAATTTCAAATTAGCCAGCAGTTAAACGAATAGTAGCATTTATGTCTCAAGTAAGAAATGACTGAACTTCTAAACTTCTTGAAGACTGTGATATTTTTAAGTTCCTTCGGTAGAGAACTATATGCTTTTATTGCCTGATAGTAAGCTCCTTTCTCATAATATGTTGACTTATGGCTGGGAATAGCTAGTTTGTTACATTGTCTGGTGTTAATATGCATATTATTCGAATATTGACCACTATTTCTGAGAAACAGGTATGGATATTTTTTTACAAAACAGACAAGACCCAAGAAGTACAACGAGGACACTGGCAAAATATCAAGTTTACAGAAGAACTCTTTACAAGAGCTTCTTTGATCTAGATTTAGGATACATCTCAGGATTCTTTTTTGAGTAATAAATATTTTTTGTGAGTATACTGAAGAACCCCAAAATATAATACCATATGAAATCAATGACTGCATATGTGCGTAGTAATATGTTCTCAGGCTACAAACAGAGACTTGATCCCTTAAGTATCGTATCACACCACAAATAGAGCTTAATCTGTTATTCAATACATTTATATGGGTTTGCCAACTGAGGGTTGCATCCATCGTGACACCTAAGAATTTAGTGTGATCCGAAATTGGAATAGACCTATTTTGGAGCTTTACATATAGAGATTCCTCGCAGTTTATTGATTTGTTAAAAATTACTAGTCCTGTTTTGGTAATATTTAATTTAAGTATATTTGCCTCTGACCATTTGACTATACTATTTGACATGGCTGAAGCTTTGGTTGAGAGTTCTAATGCATTTGTTCCAGTGATAATGACTGATGTGTCATCTGCGAACTGGTATGCATTACCAAGATTCAAGGCTTTGGGTAAGTCGTTCACATATAGAAGGAAGAGTATTGGTCCAAGGATAGAGCCTTGAGGTACACCCTGCCTAATCATAATTCTACTAGATATATAATGGTTCTCTGCGTTCATTATGTTAACAACTTGGGATCTATTTGCTAGGTATGATCTAATGAGTTCATAACCCACACCCCTTATACCATACTTTTCCAGCTTATTTAGGAGTTTTTCGTGGTTTACTATATCAAAGGCCCTTGAGAAGTCATAGTACAAGCCGACCGAGGTTTTTTTGCTATCAGCATTCTTTGTCATTTGTTTTACCGCATTAAATATCACCAGTTCGGTGGACATTCCTTGTCTGAAACCAAATTGGTGGGAGTTCAGAATATTATTCGAGTTTATAAATGAGATGAGCCTATTATAAATTACTCATTCAAATATCTTACCAGGTGACGGAAGTAATGATATTGGTCGGTAGTTATTAATGTTGTTTTTGCATCCTTTCTTGTAGACTGGAACTACTTTAGCTATTTTAAGATCATCTGGATAAGTACCAGTTGATAGGCTTTCATTGATTATGTTTGCCAAGGGTTCACATATGTACTCTGAATTTTTTTTCAATATTGCTGGTGGTACGCTATCCACACCCCATGAATATTTCGGTTGCATATCATTTAATATATTGACTATTTCTGGACAATTCACCGGTCTGAGAAATATTGTAGTTTTGTTGTATGCTATGTTATCATTTTCTACCTTATATTCATTGCTGAACTGAGTGAAAAATCTATTGAAACGATCTGCTGTTTCCCTAGGATTTGTAACATACTGATCATTTTCATCTTTCAAGACTACAGTTGTATGTCCGTTTTTGTTTTTGGTTTGATCGAAAATTCTCCATAGTGTTTTAGATTTGTTTTTCAAGGCAGAAATTTTACTATCATTTACAGCTTTTTTGTGATTTGATAAATATTTTCTGTATGCCTAATAATGTTTTAATTTTCATCTCGCGTTAATAGATTAAATTTTTTTTTCTTCTTTTTTTTTGTTGTTGATTGTATTTTATTTCATTGTAATTTCAGTTTTTTTGCTCAATATAATTATTTTTTACAGATTCTTTCAGGTACATATTTTAAATCAATTTATATAATATTAGACAATGGAAGTCCAAACTAATGAAATGCACCAAGAAACATTGTCAACTATCTTCAAACAAACTATAGAGTAGGTCAAATTATAATAGGTTCCATCAAAATTGTCTTCAAATAAATAAGGAACATACTATACTGCAAACATTTCATACATAACTTTTGATCAATTTTTCAACGACTCTATAAAAATCCACTAATAGCAAATGGTTTCATAACTACATCATAAAAAACAAAAAATATTTATAAAAATTAATTATCCACGTCAGTGTGATTTTATAATACAAGTGCAAATAAGTCGAAAAAGACGTGCTCTATTAATAATTAATTTAGAGGTAAGCACAAAGTAGAAATATCAATACTGGCCAATAAACTAAATGAATTACGCAAAGGATGTAAACTTTCACGGCCGAAGATAAGAGTAAAAGCTATTTTCCGGGATTATTGGCCGTGGTCTGTAGGTTTTTATACCTGATGTTTCGTCTACCGCACTAGTAGACGAAACGTCAGGCATAACACCCGATCAAAAAACCCGGAAAATAGCTTTCACACAATAAATTACTGTTTAATAGCACTCTCAGAAATCACAGGCAATTGAAAATCTCCATATATTGGACTTGAACCTGATGTAAAAATCTGTGATACGGAATAAGGTCAAGAAATAGGTCAATAATAAATTTAAAGAGTACTGGGAATATCCACACCTATGATCGCACACTGAATGAAGAAAGGACTGGAGAACTGCTTCAACATAGCAGAAATTGGCTCAAAATACGCTACTCACTGCATATCATCCATTTAAAGGACACTTGAACAGTGTCTATTCAGAGAATGATTGACAAAATAGGGCTGTATAACATCATGTTTTATGGGAATATGAGGGATTATATCACAAGAAGCAAGTTATTTGTGGACAACCCAAATTATTTATCCAAAAGAATATGACAAGCATTCAAAAAAAATCATGTTCAAACTATAATAGAGAAAAAAATTGTTAGAATGTGTGTCATGAAAAGAGGGGAGGAAAAACGCAATACACCAATGGTGTTGTAGTATTTTCAGGAGACTTGGCAGAAATGAACAAGTGAGACAACTCCCAGGTAGTAATAATTATTTAAAAAACATGATCCAATAAATATTAAGTTTGCATATTTACATTACATATATGAACTTGATGGTGGTACCTCACTGAAAGCCAAACAGTTGTCTGAAGGGCACCTTCCAAATAGAAATATTGTAAAAGATTGTGCAAAAATGTGACATTCAAACGATAAAAACTACTATTCAGGAATGAATACCACTGCCCAGTTAAACAAAATTGAAGCAAAAGATGTATTTGTAAATAAGGTCAAATAGAAAACCAGCAAAGTAAGAAAGGGGATAAAAAATAACCGTGTATGCAGGCTGTTTAAACACATCTGTAGAAGCTATTCTATAGTAAATCACGTGTTGCCCTTTTGTAAACTGTTCAGTAAAAATCTCACAATGAAGTATTACTTGAATGTAAAATTTAGCTGTTCAACGTGCTAAAGTTTTTAATATATTGGTAATTTCTGGCCAAGTTTTTAAAGAATAATATTGATAAAAATTGAATAGATTCTAGTGAAACAATGTTTAGCTCTAGGTACATATTACTATATTCTCAATACTGGCGGAGATGTTAATAAAAAGTTATATCAGGAAATAACACCTTTATTCACCAGACAAAAAATATTTTACCTTACAAATAAAAATGTACATGGTTAGAGCACTTAAATGCAAACTAAATAAATGCTCAACTTAAAAATTTTATAGTATGCACAAAATTGTACATTCTAATAGTACTTGACTGAAGGAACAAAGAACAGTGTTCTCAAAACTAACAACATTCCATGATACAATGTTTATAAAGCAGGCTTCATTACTTTCTGATGCACCCTGAGAAACGTTATCAGGTGAATTATGTACCATTTTAAAATATGAAACATCCAAATGTTGCTAGTTTCTTGGGAACTCTTAAAGCATCTGGAAACAAAGCAAATCCTTAAGGCGAGTTTCCTATCAAGTTTTCCATATTCCATTTCACTATGGTTACGATTTCACTGAGTTTAGAAGAAAATATAACACTGTAGGTCGGCATTATCCATTGAATTCGAAAAGGGAAACTTGATTAGGAAATTTGCTACACAAACACTTCAAAATTGGCTTATGTAAACTATAATTTAAGGCAACACCGATATCGGTCATCAGTAAAAAATTCCAAAAACTTGTAAATTGATTTCAAAAAGGTAGTATATAAGTTGAGGCGGGGTAATACTTCAAATTTATGGATAATACCGACGGCTGCTTCACATCCACCCTGCAAATAATCATAATAAGAATTTCTGAAAAGATTTTGTATTACTTCAATATTGAAAAAATATGTCTCATTGCCAATTATGAATGAAAAATGTAAAAAACCTGCCTTTCCAAGCAAGTATTTTGTGTGAGTTGTGACCTGTGCAGGTAAGTGAGTTTATTCATCACTTAATACTTTTACACAAATTAAATGCAGTTTTTGTACTGTGTGCATATATTGCATATTTACATATGATTCTGCATTCATATATGAATGTAAAATGGTTTTTCTAAGATAGTGTCGGTATAGTAACAGTAGAGCCAATGCACGAAAAACTTCTATAATTTTGAATCTGGGGATTTATATTTTATGAAGAGCAATTGTCAAAAACCCCGAGGTCATTCCGAAATAAGGGTATGCCATGACTCAAAAAAGATTGTAATATGTACAGCCCGTTTCTAAGCACAGTTTGGGTGTTACATGGCTAGGAGCGCTCGTCAACCTGTGTATATTTCAAATGTATATTTTTGCAACATAAAGTGGATGATTGCAACTCCTTAGCTCTGACAACACTGTGAAGTGTTATTGACTGTAACGTCAAGAGAAAAGTATATTCCATACGATCATGTTTTTGAAGTTTGAATAAACAATTGGTGTTTGCCGAGTTACCAAGAATATCAATCCATACTATAGCCTTGACTTTATCAATCCATGACACATGAACTTTAGAATTTCTTTAGTGACACTGTGTTTCGGATTTCTGATTGCACAAACTGTCAATGAGTGCCTGCCAAGTTGGAATTTTATCAATGATTATTCTCAAGAATTTAGATGATTTGCTGTATTCCACGGTTTCAGTACACATACAATTAATATTTGTGGAATTTGTATTAGTGAGTCACATACAGTGTGAACCACTTGAAAGAGAGACACCTAAAATTTGCATTTTTTCTCCGATTTTGAAAAAAAAAAATTTCGAATTGTAGAGCTAAAAAAACTGTGCTTTGGGACCAAAAATCATTTTCTTTCTACAAAAAACAAGGCCAGCTATGAATATTTTTATATGATAAAATACAAGAAATCGTATTAGTGATTAAAAAAAAAAGTTAAATCACCATTGGACTGGGTACCATCACAAATGGTGATATACCAAATTTCATAAAAAAGTATTAAATATTATCAATTCTGTGTTAGAATCAAAGACATTTTTATTATGAATTAATTCAAGTATCTGAAGAAGACTGAGAAGTAAAATGAACATCGAGTAATCGTTGATTACTATGTGGCAAATTGAACAAACGAATAAACATATTCATTTTGAACAATTTAAACAACTAGAAAATAATATTCACCAAATTATTTTAGACACAAACAGGAATGAACGTTCATCAAATTTTTGTTGTTTCAACCAATCCGAAATTCATTGCAATGTAAGTGTCATACCTTCTAATATTCAATATAACTTTTCTCAGTTGTTCTGTTGTAATTTCTGCATAAGCTGCAAATATTCTGATGCGTAGTTCTTCTACTGACTACGGTCTGGACATCTGCTTCACAGTTAGCCAAAGACTAATTCTAGCGGTGTCAGGTCCGGTGATCTTGGCGGCAACTCAATGTAAGGACTATTTTGACCTATCCATTGATTTTCATAATTATTAATCGGCCATTCTCTTACAATAACTACATTATGTACAGGAGACCCAAACTAATTTCTCAAAAACTTCAAACATATAATTCCATTCAGATTACGTTAGAAGAAAAACGGACCGATAACCTTATCATGGGACTATTCCACAACACATTCATTTTATGGGAATATTGCCTCATCACATTTATAACAATTAGGATTATTCGCAGACCAGTACCTTGAATTTTGGGACGATACTACTCTATTTGTAGAGAATGTAGCTTCATCACTAAGCAAAATCATTTTTAAGAAGTTTATCAATCAGTCAAAAATTCTCCTTGAGGCCACAAACAGAATTCTAACTTTCTTTTTTCATCTCTTGGTTCCAGAGTGTGTAAAACTTTTGTTTTGAATGGTTTGAATTAATTTTTTACGAGGCATCTCCTGATATTTTCCCTAGGGATATTTAAGTTCAAACTAGCCGTTCACAAGCTTGAATGAGGGATATTACGAAAATATTGCAATATTCGTACACCATTTCTATTCTCACAATGTGGATTATTTGTTTTTGAGCATATGCTTTGATAAACAACCTGTTTCGTTAAAAACATAATTTATGCGGTTCACCACATTGCTGCTCACTGAAAATTTTTCAGGATGTATGTTATGAAATTCTCTGACAGCTTCTCTTGCCGAAAGACCATTATCTCCGACAAGCACAAGTTCAATTTCATTTTCCTACTGCTTTACAAAATATTTTTCTTACTAATCGGGCATAATCTGACGTTACTGTTTCAATACAGTTTTTGACAATAGCAATAATAATCAACAATAGTCTTTTGTTTCCAGTGCCAAATGGAAAGAGCGTGATTTTGCATATCTGCACGGTGTTTCACGACCAAATCACCTAGATTTAAAAACCATTCAAGAGGTGTGCAGTTAATATTCTATCATGATACAATATAAATGTTGATTTGACCACAGAATCGTTAATATTGAATATTTTTGGTTTACCACCATTTGAGAGGGTGCCCAGTCCAGTGGTGATTTTAAATTTTTCCTAAAAAAATTGCTAATGCCATTTCTTGTATTTCAACCTATACAGTTTTTTGAGCTCTACAATTTAAAATAGAGTTGTTTGACATTGGAGAAAAGATGCAAACTGTAGGGAGAGGTGCCCCACTTTCAAATGGGTAATATATATGAAGGTAAGACTTCGTTGAATTTTCGTTTGCCCATATCTGTAGAATACCTCAGAGGGTTGCCGTTTATAGAGGAATGGCAGTTAGTTAATAGAAAATTCCATTTTGAAAACATTTTTAATAAAATGTAAGTATACATTTGAAAAACAATCTTATTTGTTGTTTCTATGTTACACATTTTTAGTATGTTCTTATTTTTAGTATTGACAGTATAGTTGAATTTGAAAAAACTCAAATCAAATGTCTGAATGTTATTCATCGTTTTGGAAAACAGAAGAAACAGACAATGATGCCAAAATCAGAACTGATAGTGACCTCATTGGTACCATCTCGTTCTTTTACAAAGAATACTGTCATTTTGGCTTTGAACATCTCAAAAGCAATTTGGAGATTTGTGCGGCGTGATGCCACATTTTTTTCTTTGCCAATAGCATAATCAATGACCATGGCATGACAATACCTTGAAGCTACACGACTCCATACAAAGTTGTGAAATTCGTTTTACCTGCAATCCCTCATTAACAACTATTCTGAGGTCCCACAAGAATAACATCAAACAGAAAAAGATCACGGTTATGCTTTTGATGTACAGACCTGCGTTAGAAGATATTTCCGACTGATTTATTTTGTCACTCTCTATATTTTTTTTCTGCTAGGAATTGTCTGATGTGTCCATCTCTTTCAAGTTTCGAAAAAACATTGTAGACTCATGTGCTTAGAGGGTTTTCATCCTTTAAGCCACCTTTTTCACTACCTGTGACTCCTGAGTGTTCTATACTAGCAATGTCAATTTATTCCAGCCTGCCAGTTTCTTCAGTTCTTCACAGCATTCCCACACCAGTATCGATATCACTTTTGGGTTCAAAAATATCTCAGTACAGTCTGAATATTACTAAGGCTATCAATCCGCCCATTTTGAGGTCATGAATTAACATCCTTGCTTTGCGAGATTACATTCATTTCAGCCTAGAAGATGAATGTTCAATGACCAAGCAGATAACTATTATGTAAATTCCTTCCCGAACAGTATTCTCCAGCTCCCATTCAACGTTCGGTTTTCTATCCGTTTGTATGCCTTTTGTTTCTACAAAGCATGTTCTCGAGACGAGTGTTCAATATACACTCTTCACGTTTTGTGACTTAAATCAAGGAGTTTGTGTGTGAAGTATACTCCTGTATCATGTGAGACATGATCATTATTTTATATAAACATGAAACCTATCTCAGAAGCAAGTCAAGACGTTTCAACAGAAAAAAACAAAGTTTAGTTTTGAAGCCATAGGATTGATACGAATAACTACCAATTAAGAATGAAATGCAATCAACTTACCCTAAAATAGGGTAAAAGCTAAAATCATTTTTTTATAAAATCCTTTAAATGTATGTAAATGTTTTATCCAAAGATAAATATTTCACAGCCTTTCTAAATTTTTTATCTACAGGTATAGAACGTTATATTTCAGTAAGTGTAGGCAAAATAAATAATTCTTAATTAAAATACGATCTCACCTTAGTCTTTCCAATCTTTTTTTATTTCAAATGTCCACTCCCATTTGAGGTGTTCATTTTTATCATCATCTGTGAACAAAGAATGAACTGTATATCCCCCTCTAGCCATTATACCTGACGGAGCATCTTCTGACGGAGTAGTGTATGATTGAATTTCATGTTTAGGAGCATATGAACCAACCATGTGCGTCATTTTGTCAACTGAAATATCAATTTTAACAGTTTTCAGTGAGTTACAAAGTAAAATTGATTTTTTACCGACCTGGGAGACTCATTTTACTTGTTTTTTGAACATATTTCAATCCATGAACGATTTCTCTTTGTACAATAAATTCGATTCTTATTTTGTACGAAACTCCTTCTTTGATGATGAAAGTTTTCTTTTTGAGTTGTGAAAGATCTCCTGTAAGGTCGAGAGCAATTTCAGGTCTATCAGCAGCAACTAATACTAGCCTTTTAACGATTACTTTCTTTGGGTTATCTGGTTCTAAAAAATATTAGAAATGTGAATCCCCCAAATGTAACACAAAATGAGATGACAATTTTATACATTATAAATATTGAGTCTGTACCTAGTATCATTTAAAACGAATATAATTTATAATGATTATATACATATTAGGCAAGTCATAAGAGAAATAAACTCCAGGGCAATAAACTCGATAAAATGAAACATATTATATTGACTTTTCAAAGTTTCTACTAGTGCAGGATCAACCCTCGGATAAATGATAACAGTTCTGTTACGCCCACAACATGCCCATACAAAGGCAAGAACCTTGCTTTCCTACATTCAATCCACTGGCAGCATTGGTACAATAAATATATGAAAAAACTAGGACAAACAATAGGCACAATAACATTATTTTGAATCTTGTCAATCTGCTAGAACAAATTTACAACAGATTTTAAAGATTTCCCTGTCAATTGATGCTACTCCAAAACCACCGTTTTATCACCTCAAAAACAAATTTTCCAGCAATTCACTGAACATTCTGGGTTGGACATTGAAACTAACTCAATTTTTTTTTGAAAGCCATTATTGAGACCCTATTTATTTTGCTTTCAGAAGTTGCCGGTGCCTCAAATTTTTCACGACTATTCTAATAACTTTGATGATCAATCACTTCTTTTTTCATAACATATATAATAGACATATTATCGTCATTCTATTTCTTGGCATTGATAGTTTTGACATTTACAACACGAACTTTTCTACCAGAACCTGGGTAAATTGTAATTACACATCTCAACTTCCATGCGTATGTAACTAATATAATAACAACTTACATTTGAATAGATTTCAGGGTTTTCTCCTATTTACTCTGTTTTGATAATGTGAGCAAATATTACTTGACCCAAATGCCCTAAAAAGTTATCAAAAGGCATCTGCATTTTTTTACATTCTCTTTATAGACTCAGAAATATACATGAATCAACTCTCCACTTGACAATCCCAAAAGGAAATAACGTAACTGCTTCAAGATTAGCTGGTTCGCTTGACACCCTAGTGAGGAGCTTGGAATTGATTATGTGCTCAGCTTCAGTTAAAAAGTGTGCACGGTTTCCTCTATGAGACACTTTTGATACCAATCTTTCAAAATATTTTTTTGACAAACCCAATCTTTCTCTCGCATCAGATCGAAAACTTACACAGCCTCAGATCATTGCGTCAAACTATTTTCCTGGTTTATTGGCCGTGGCCTGGGGTTATGCCTGACATTTGTCTACACCTTCGGTAGACATTATCAAAGGTGATGAGACAACGAATACAGCTCACATCACAAACTACTTCTTTCAATGTCTGGGTCTCCAGTTTTATTCCATCAGTGGTGGGCGTGCCTTCCTAATGATTGAATATGGCATAATTCGTGTTCAATTTTGTGCTGGTAGCCAGACTTTATTTATAGATAGATATTCATTTGTACTTCTAATCATAAATGTTTTATATGCGTCAAGAATGTGGTTAAATAGTAAAAAACATTCAAAGCAATATAAAACTTACAATTAAAATAAATTAAATAAGACAAAAGTACACTTTACTTATTTGACTGAAGATAATAAAATTCCGTTCGGTAACAACCCAGATCAGCATTAGAAATGTCATCAATTTAGTAATAACTTGACCGTATGTTTAATTTTAGTTTTGAATTTATTATTGGATAACATCTTCGGATGCAAAGAAAGCTTATTATATAATCTGAGTGCGTAAAAATTTACAGAATATTGGCTCTTCATTAATGGTACAAATTCAGGAGCTGTGAGAGTTGTATTTCTTTTGTATTAATGGTGTATGTCACTGTGCATTTTAAATGCGTGTTGCCTATCATGGATATTGAAAAATAAAGGAAGAGGGATTTTGTTTACCTTAAAGTAGACCTTGCTCAAAAACTGATGTCATTTATTGTTCTAAATAGTTTGGAACAGTATGGTAAATGGTTTCATGATTTGCAACAGGCTGTAAATTTCTAACAAGAAGATGTTCTGATATTTCCTTTGACAAGTATTGAATATGTTTATCCAATAGTAATTTTTCAACTAAAAATAAACCTACAAATTTTATAGCCTGCTAATCATCAATTAGCTGACGTTGAGTAAATATGCAGTTCTTTGTCTCATTGAAATATAGTTGATTCACAGTAATCCATTGTGAGGCTCTCAAATGCGTTTTGTGTTTTTTAAAAAGCCATAGTGGTCAAGCTTGTTATAAAGAATGTCATTAGGAACCATCCAATGTTTTGCTGAGATCGCAGAAAGTAATTCCCGCAAAGCCTCCGATTTTGAATTTGGACACAACAGTGTTCACCAGGTCAAGTACTGTCATTTTTGTATTTTCACCTGTGTGAAACCATATTGGGAACATTCGAAAATATCGTAAGACTCCATATACTTCTTGACAAAATTTTTTAAATATTTTTGAGATAATGAACCTTTTTCCTGAAGTACGAAAAATCACTCAGTAGTAGTTCGGTAGGGACAAACACTGCCTAATCCTCATAAAAACATATGGTAAAGTACAATTAAAAAAGAATGTTTTTAAATATTACTGGAGTTTTTTCCCAACACCAAATCGTTATTTTTACACCTCGACACGTGTTTCGATCACCAAGTGATCATCTTCAAGATGAAGTTTTATCTTCCTCTTGAAGATGATCACTTGGTGATCGAAACACGTGTCGAGGTGTAAAAATAACGATTTGGTGTTGGGAAAAAACTCCAGTAATATTCATTACTACACCAAAGGTTCCAAACAGTATATCACAAGAATGTTTTTAACAGAAAAAGATGTTCCTGGAGCAAAACTAAAATTTGCAACTATAAAGGATAACAATGTTGTAAAATTAAAACGTTGGCTTGCATGCCATAATTTAAAAGTAACTGGAAAAAAGTGAATTAATAGACAGGTTAGTATACAGACTCTAGTAAAAGAGTAGCGGTAGATTCAAACTGCAATAAATGAAATAAAAAATAATTATGAATTTCAGATTTATTTCCGAGTGAAATATGAATCAAATATAAATAGTAATGAAATAAATTTAATTGAATATAATAAATGAATATGATTTAATGAACGATTGAGGTTATATCTCATTCTAATCAATGATAATTAACGATGAAAAATTTACTATTCATTTCATGTTTACATACATACGAATATTTATTTATTTTTGGCACTGTTAAATCCACTCTCCTCGAAGCATGTATTCATTTCTTACATCTAACCTCATTAATATGACGTTTTATAAATGGTATAAAAAAACACGTTTTCTTCCGGATATTGATTATCCGACGTACAATTCGCAAAACAACAATGCTTTGTTGGCATTATACAAGCACAAAATAATTTTTTATATCAGATATATATTTTTAAATAATAAATTAATATTACGTAAATAACACTGTTTTACATGTGAATAGTTTATGTTTGTCTCTAATACTAGTGCTGCCTCTCGTGACACGTTCGCTGTACTATTCTCAGGAAAAAGGCTCATTGGAATGATAGCAATAGGTCTATAGTTTCTTCAATCATCCAATTTTGTGGAATGGGATTACTTTTGATATTTTGAAAGGGTCTGACTAGATGCTCGATTCAATGCATTTATTGAATAAGTTAGTGAGTGGATGAATGATAAAGTTTTTAATACATTTTATTAACTTCACATTAATATTTTAAATCTTTCCTATTGGAATTTTTAGAAACTATTAATGAAATCTCTTACGTTTGGATACATTTTCAAGAAAGTAAATTGTTATGAATATTTCATGAGAAAAAAAGGTGTGTATTGGTTCTAGATTACATTGTTGGGTATTATTAATTAAACGGTTTTATTTAGCCTTGCCCTGATTGTTTGTTTGCTTGTTTGGTTCAAATTTAGTAATTGAAGTTTGACCCCATTCCTGTTTACAGATTGATTTGATATTTGGTACACAAATTTTGATGACAATACAATTTAATAAATTCTGTATCATTGTAAATACAAGAGGACGTAGCTATATGACGGATTACATATTGTTTCACAACTACCTCAATGTGGGTATCAAATGACAGGGCTCGACTAGTAGAATAGTAGTACACTTGCAACTAGATGCCCATGAGAGTGTAGAAATAAGTAAACACAATAATATTATGAATAACGATGACGGACCTATACCAAAGAGCATACTATACAGGCTGATTCACGGTGGATGGCACATTAGACGTTTCTGGTGAACCAGACAACGGATCACTTTGAAAATTTAATGGAGGGCATATTCGGATATTCTCTAGCCAACTAAAATATTTTCGACAATGTGGTGTTGCCGCTTCTATTAGAAAGCAGTAGCAACTTTGATTTTTCAAATGGAACACTCTGTATATAATATTATTTTTGGAATCTCCAACAATTGCCCGACAACTTTTCTTGATATTTCCCTATACCTATCTGTTACCGTTTTCGAAATAAAAATCAATTTCAATTTTTTTCTTCGAAAATCATGACTTCTATAAATGCCGATATCTTTTAGTTAAGAAGTACTATGATATCGAAATTTGGTTTGGTGTTAGGTGATACTTGGACACTTCCCACACGTCAGCCTAATCTCCGTTACTTCAATACAGGGTGGTAAAAAAATACAGTTTTTTCGTTTGCTTGAAAAAGTTGCTGAAATTTGATTACTTTAAATGGAACACCCTGTATATTATTGAAAATTCGGAAAGCTGCTGAAATTTGCTTTCTTTCTATGTATATCATACCTATACCTAACTAGTCAAGTTTCGGACTTATGAACATTTATTTGTGAAAATGTCCCTTCAGAATGGTATTTCCATTCGGTATTTGTTAAGCAGGCCATGATTACTATTTGACAGTAGCGTTGTGACATTCTCCTAATAATATCGACATTTTCGTCACTTCAGAAGTTGCAAATACCTTCAAAACGATGGAACAAAACTATTCAAACGAAGTTCTTATGAATTTTTTTATTATTTTTGGACAGTGTGACAAAATTATCAGCAGAACATGTAGAAAGTTCAATGAAATGTATCCGAATCTACCGCCAATGAACCTCAAGAAATTTATACGAATTCAGAACAATTTCAATATGTTTGGATAAACTTTAAAAAAGCACCAAGAAACTTGAAATTAGAAATATTGATATGAATAATTATAAAAAAGTAAAACAATCATGTGGAATATTTCAAAATATGTTCGAATCGCTGGCCGTTCACTTCCAAGCACTTTAAAATGCGGGTGTTGACTGCTTTCGTGGTGGCAGATCTGATTTCATTGGGATCCAAATCTTCAAATGTTTGGGCAATCCTTTCTAACAATTCCTCTCTCGAACGCACGGGTATTTTGTAAACTTTTTCTTTAAACATTCCCCACAAATAAAAATCTAACGGATTAAGATCGGGTGATCTCGCTGGCCAATTCCATGGTCCCAAGCGCCTCATCCACCGATCGTCAAATAGTCTATCCAGTTCTGCGCTCACTTCTCTTGTGCAATGTGCAGGAGCTCCGTCTAGTTGGTACCAACAGTTTCGATAATCTTCGAGTGGCAGATTATCCACGAAACTGTCTACAGTATTCTCCAAAATATTCAGGTAGCTTCTGGATGTTTATGACTCCTCGTATATCACGTACCTCAATTTGTTGTCCAACAACATGCAGAAGACATTAAAACTAAATTTTTCTTGAAATCCGGCTTCTTTTGTGACGTGAGGATTTTCACTGGACCAATAATGACGATTTTTTCTACTGAAAATCCCTTCTCTCAAAAATTTCGATTCATCAGTCCAAATAATTTTATTTAAAAAAAGTGGATCTTCTTGAATGCGTGTCAACAACATTTCACAAAATTCTACTCTCTGTTGAGGATCTTGAGGCTTCATTGCTTGAATTTTGGTGAATTTATAATCATGCATTTTATGTCTTCGCAAGATTCTTTGAACCGATGAATATTTTATACCCAAATCTTCTTCAGCACTTCTTATCGAGGACTCGGGAAATGCGTGAAAATATGCTAAGACATTAATCTGGTTGTCTTCGATAGTTACGGGTCGAGGCAAGTTTCTTGGTGCTTTTAAAGTTGATCCAAATGCATTGAAATTGTTCTGAATTCGTATAAATTTCTTGAGGTTCATTGGCGGTAGATTCGGATACATTTCATTGAACTTTCTACATGTTCTGCTGATAATTTTGTCACACTGTCCAAAAATAATAAACAAATTCATAAGAACTTCGTTTGAATAGTTTTGTTCCATCGTTTTGAAGGTATTTGCAACTTCTGAAGTGACGAAAATGTCGATATTATTAGGAGAATGTCACAACGCTACTGTCAAATAGTAATCATGGCCTGCTTACCAAATACCGAATGGAAATACCATTCTGAAGGGACATTTTCACAAATAAATGTTAAAAGTCCGAAACTTGACTAGTTAGGTATAGGTATGATATACATAGAAAGAAAGCAAATTTCAGCAGCTTTCCGAATTTTCAATAATATACAGGGTGTTCCATTTAAAATAATCAAATTTCAGCAACTTTTTCAAGCAAACGAAAAAACTGTATTTTTTACCACCCTGTATTGAAGTAACGGAGATTAGGCTGACGTGTGGGAAGTGTCCAAGTATCACCTAACTCCAAACCAAATTTCGATATCATAGTACTTCTTAACTAAAAGATATCGGCATTTATAGAAGTCATGATTTGCGAAGAAAAAAATTGAAATTACTTTTTAATTCGAAAACGGTAACAATTTCGAAATAAAAATTGAAATTAATTTTTATTTCGAAAACGGTAACAGATAGGTATAGGGAAATATCAAGAAAAGTTGTCGGGCAATTGTTGGAGATTCCAAAAATAATATTATATACAGAGTGTTCCATTTGAAAAATCAAAGTTGCTACTGCTTTCTAATAGAAGCGGCAACACCGCATTGTCGAAAATATTTTAGTTGGCTAGAGAATGTCCGAATATGCCCTCCATTAAATTTTCAAAGTGATCCGTTGTCTGGTTCACCAGAAACGTCTAATGTGCCATCCAGCGTGAATCAGCCTGTATAGCTTGTTAAAATAAAATAAAATAATGTTGTTGGGTTTACTGATTACTACATAAGGACACATTGCAAAAATAAATTTGGATAGGCAATATTGTGAAATTACATTTTATATAGCTGAAAATTGTTTTATATAAACATATATTGTAAAATAATAGATAAGGCAAAATTGTAAAATTAATTTATGTTGGTATACCTGTATGGTTGGTACGCCTGGATGGTTTACTTGTATGGGTTACCTTTATAGCATAAGTAGGATTAGCTCGCACTAGTTTCTAGTTTTAATCTTCCTCTTTGAAGATGATCACTTGGTGATCGAAACACGTGTCGAGGTGTTAAAAATAACGATTTGGTGTTGGGAAAAAACTCCAGTAATATTCATTACTACATCAAAGGTTCCAAACAGTACATCATAAGTATTTTCATTATAGCATTTTGATTTTTCAAAATTGATCTCAAGTGTTTTCACCTGTGCATAAATACTAATTGAGATTAGAGTTATTTTTGTAACCATCTGATCTTATCTCCTAATAAATTAAGTGTTAAACTTTGCAAAATTTCAAGTTCTAGAAGCTTCAATATAATGTCATCCTTACTTTTAATTACTTCATGGAAGTAAATATCAGAATTTACCTTGTCTGATCCAATATTTGAGGAATTTTCAATTGTAATACCACTTTTGTGTTCGTTTAACCTCCCTTTGAAGGCACAAGCATTGTAGTATTCCTTTGATTCCATTCAGGATTTATAGGCCAGTAATTCTGATGGCACAGAAATGATGAAACCACACTTTACAAATATTACATGTTACACCAATATTAACACTGTTTTTGCAGTAAAACCAGTTTTTTTTTCTCAAACTGTTTAACGAACTTACCATTGTCGGCTATCTTGTATGTATCTCTTTGTTAGTTTTTGTGGGCTTGAATATTGATTTAATGTTGTGTTTATCCAGAATGTGTCTTATATTACCATTGTGAATCTTTCAATGGCAAATTCTATTCTATATATTTATTTCTGAGTGTATTCAGAATATTCCAAGAGGTTTTACTTTTATGTGACTTACTATTTGACTCAAATGCTTTTTACATTCTTTGACTAAGGGTGAATGTTTTTTTTATTATATTATCATAAATGTACACAATACACTACTATTTCCGAGCAACACCAGTCAAAAAAATCAAAACAAAATCAAAATAATTTCTGATATCCAAGGCCTACAGCATTGACGAATTTTTTGAAGATGTGCATAATTTTTAATCTAACTACTCTGCATTAATTTCAGCTCGATTGTTTATATTTTTCTCAATTTTCGACTTGAGAAAGGTTATGTTCACTCGACTAATGAATCTTATCTTGCCATTTGTATCCATGGTGTATATTTTTTTAACATTTTTGACTGTTTATGGAATGCGACTGTATTTATGTATGTCGTTGTAATTGTATTGACATGTTTTACACCTGTGAACAGGTTTTTTACTATGAAGGAAGGAATAAAGATTATTCTCCAACCTATTTGAACTGCTACTTTTGTTTCGCCATGTTGATAACGTCTACTGTAGTTGCAAAGAAAATATAGGGCATGAAAATCTGCAGACCACAGCTAAAAAACCCAGAAAATAGCACTGACATAGTTATCTCTACACATAGAAGTTTAAATTCTTTGATTGAAACTGCATAAACAACAGAAATTAGATCGCAACGGCCACATATTTTTATAATTTGTTTCCTGGAAATTACAACTTCGAATCTCAAAATTTCAACTTTGATCTCAAAATCTTGACTTCGATCTCGAAATTTCTCGTAATTTCAAAATTGCAACTTTACAATCAAAATTTCGAAATTTAGACTTTAAACTCGAAATTAGAACTTTAAACTCAAATTTTCAAAAAGTAAGTCAAAACTTCAAGTTTTCAAATCGTAATTATCAAGAAATGAATAAAAATATGTGGCTTTTTTGCGCTTCTGTAGATCAAATACAGCTTTTCAGATTTTTTACTTATTAATCAGAATCTATATTATTTAGAGTTTATGCTTGAGGAAGCTATTGTATAGTGAAACAAGTGTCGTGGTTTTTGTAAAACCCTTTTATAATGAAAATCATACAATAAACTGTATTGATTAGTTTTTTTTTTAATTTAGAAATACTCAAAAAACTACTACCTACACATCACAATAGCTTACCTACTATGATTGGCCCAGTTTGTGCCTGCCCTAGAAGAGCTTCTTTATATTTTCTCAAACTTTCATCTTCTTGATCAATTTGTAATATTTCCTCTATAGTTTTTTCCGGAGGAGGCTTATAGTTAGTTTCATTATCATTATCAACGAACTCTTCAGGAGTTGCAGCATCTCCTACTTCTGACATTCTGTTAGATGGATTCACTGAAATTAAAATAGTTTTTTACTAGAGTTTTTTTTGTTATCCACTATTACACATTAATCAGTTGAGCATTGAAATTATGATGAATTCACATAGACTTTTGTGGAGTAATAATTATTTCAGAAAAACCCTTTTTGGCTTTTTTCTTCTCCAGAGCTAAATAGAAAATAAAAATACTCTGGAAGTAGAAAGCCCAAAAGAGTTTTTCCTACGAGTGTGAAGTAATCCACATCTACAAAGCACACTGAGAAAAAATATTGAATTATTATTTTTTCATTTAACGACTTTGTATATCTACGATTTTTCGATATGATACATATATTGACGGACATAGTGAAAAAAGAACCGTCCTAGCTTTAAGGCCGTCTGGTGGGGTGAAAATAGGGTGGAAATATTTTTAAAATACCTAACATGAAAAATCTACTTTGTACACCTACCAAACTGGGATATATGTTATTTCTGATGACCGATTCGACAAAAAAAAACTCACGTCATAGTTTACCAGGCCGTCTGAGTGGGTGGAAATGAGGTGGATACTTTTAACAAATCATATCATCGAAAATTGCATGTGTACACCTACAAGATTGAGATATATTATTCCTGATGACGTATTCAACAATAAAACTTCACGACAATGTTATCCAGGTCGTCTGAGTGGGTGGAAATGAGATGAAAACTTAAAAAAATCGTATCATCGAAAATTGAATGTGTACACCTACAAGATTGAAATATGTTATTCCTGATGACGGATTTGACAGAAAAAACTTAACTTCAGAGCTTTCCAGGCCGTCTGTGTGGGTGGAAATCGGATGATAACCTAAAAAAATCTCATCATCGAAAATTGCCACTCGTTGAGGGAGCTAGCTCCCTCAAAGATTTGTACATCCTGAATTGATATTTCAGATGACTGGATATTATTTATGTTGACTCCTCAGGTACTTTGGTGTGCTAATACCTGAACCATAGCCGACTGGTACGGGAGGCAATAGAAATCCACAAACAAACGGATAATTTCATCAGAAAGGAAAAACTGTGAACGTCAATCGAATATGGAATCCCATAAGAAGTTCAAGAATCCTACGGCAGGTAGAAAAGGGCCAATGAACGTTACTGAAAATTTACCAAATCCAGTTGCAGGTATTATTACACCAGAATACCTGAATTAACATAAACACGCTTTACGTTATTTACAGGTATTAGCACACCAAACTACCTGAGGAGGCAACATAAATACGTGTTTACCAAATCCAGTTGCAGGTATTATTACACCAGAATACCTGAATTAACATAAACACGCTTTACGTTATTTACAGGTATTAGCACACCAAACTACCTGAGGAGGCAACATAAATACGTGTTACGCAGCCGTAATATCCAGTCATCGGAGGTATTAACTCCTAGCTAGCCACTCGCGCCAGTGAAACGTCAGGGAAAAAATCTAAAAATCCACGGCCTTCAAACCCGGAAAATAGTTACACTGAAAACCTCGGCCGCGAAAGCCTCAACCAATTTGTCAGACTGAGATATGTTATTCCTGATGACGGATGCGACAGAAAAAACTTCACGTCAAAGTATTCACCCCATTTCCACCAAGGGGGAGTCTTCCAGGTCGACCGAAATTGTGGAAATGGGGTTGAAACAAAAAAAAATAAACCATTGTAGATTAATGTGTACCTACACCTGCTAGATTCAGATATTCATGATGACCAATTCAACAATGTCAGATTTTTTCAGATCTGAGGGGGTGAAAATGAAGTGGACAATTTTATATCAAATTAATTGTGTAATGTAATGAATTGATGTAATTTATTACATTAAGTGTTTATTCTATCCCTCTTTGAGTACACTAATGAACAGATATCTCTGAAAATATTTCTATATTTAGAGTTGTGGCATTTCATTTTCAGAACTAAATATAGTCTGACAAAATTTCAAACCATATACCCTAAATTCATGACTTGAAAAAATAACGCCGGCCGCCGCAAATCAATTGTGACAAGGCCAAGATCGCGCTCAACTCGATGTGTGCTTCGCGATTGTTGTTAGATGCCGCGTCGCTTCGACATATTTCTAGCGAGTTCCCTATTGCCTTCGAGAAAGTTCGAATACCATAAAAAACGCTACCCACACCCTGATCGACAAGTTAAGTAACAGTGCGGTGCAAAGTAAATTCAAATAAGGCGATAGACATTTGAATATTAGTTTGAAGTTTTAGTTAAAATGTTCGGTTGTATCAACAGTGACGTAGAGTTATGTTTGATTATTGTTAAACGTAGTCAATTATTGGCAAACCTACGGGAAACAACGTAATAGTATTATGTGTAATGAGCTCAATAACTCCCCACTTCCAGATATCTAATCTCAAATAAAAGAATAATGAAGTTTAATAAAGTTTATTAAAAACGTAATATTTTCAAATAAAACAAAAATCAAGATGTAATCACCTTATTTACTGACACAAAAAACAAACAATGTGACAAAATTATATTTTCACATATAACTTTATAATGAAGGGGATCACTATTGAAAAAAATAAAATAAAAATGAATGACTACAGAAAAAAGCAAAGTTTAAAATTTCAACCGAGGGGAAGATTGAGTATTCTCTTAAAAAATGAAAAAATGTCATTCTAGATACAAGTAAGAATAAAATATGTCATTTATTAGGAATGTGTTTTACAAAAGTTTTAACTTCCATGTCAAGATAAGAGTGGTTTTGAGTGATATTCATTAATTTGTAATCAATATGTGAAATGGACTTCATAGTCTAGTTTACAAGTGCCTTTCAGGTCAAACTTTATTTTTTGCATCCGAAAAAATATAAACGAAGTGTCATTCAATTCGGAACAGCATGTAGATGATTTTTGAATTTTTTTTTTGAAAATGTCGCTCGCAAAAATTGCAAAGTTTATAAACAATTAACTGAAAAAAAAATAGGATTTGGACTTTGCAAATATCTCAAAAACTTTTTGATATTTTTTCAAATTTGAATAAAGGTTCAAAAAGAGGAGAAAACTTCTCAAAAATATCGTATCTCCCGAAACTGTGTACTCTGGCTTGTGCAAGACACGACAACTCTGGACCTTTAATGAAAAAAATATTATTTCAACTTATTAAATATCTAAATTAGGAATTGAAAAAGTTCAGGTAACAACTGGATACATGAACGAACAATTTGCGATCAAAAAATGTTTATCGTGAATTTCTAGTTAATTGTTCATTAGTTAATTAACAATTTTTTTCTACTCTTACAGGAACATTGTATTTCATTAGTAACGCGGACTGCGATTCCAAGAATTGCGTTTACAGAATACCCTGTGAGTGCGGAAAATCCTATATTGGTGAAACTAAGAGGCTATTGAATGTTCGCATTGCCGAGCATAAGAAACACACATAGCTAGGGGAAACCAGCAAATCATGAATAGCAGAGCATGTTTGGACCAATCAACATAACATCAAGTGGTCCCAAGCTGAGATCATACATACAGAAGAACATTGGTTTAGGAAGAAATTCAAAGAAGCCGCGTACATGTTGTCCAACAACGTATTCAGCCAAGCTACTTTCCTACTGAAAGTCCATTATGAAAAATGAAAATCGTAACAGAGCTTCATGTCTTATCTCATAAAAAACAGCAAATATATGTATATCTATATACACTTACATAATTTTTATATATTTGATGTAAATTAAAAAATTTAATAGTTCTTTTATGTAACACTCTTAAAATGCAAACTGTAGACACATTTTAAAAATTTTGATTTTTAAGTTGAAATATCCACTTTCAAGTACAATGAACTCTTACTATGTTCAAGTATGGCACAGCCATAGCAAAGGATGTTTCACGGTAGTTGGTGAACAGAGTTTCCATACAAGAGTTACAGTAGTACAGTTCAACTGACTCTTCTTATATTCTTTTACATAATAGATGGGATATTATGAATAATGAAGATACCTTAAGAAGGTATGTTTTCTCAGTTTTCTCTCAAATAAAAAACATGATAAAATTAATGATAAACTGCTAGCAAAGTATGGGTTTACTGTTCTATTCAACCAACACAGGTTAATGTTTGAAAATGAAAAAAATTGATTTAAAAAAAAATTGACTGAAGTTGCGAGTTAAGAGTTTAACTAAATACATAAATTGTAACTACACTAACCACCTGAGAGGGATAACAGAGAACCCTATCCTATTAGTTTACATTTCTCTAGAAATTATGATTTGTCAATTAATATTTAAACTTATTCTTCTGAAAGAGTATATATTCCATTAGGGTTCACAGATACTTTTAAAAACATATTTTAGTAGAGAAATTAAGAAACAGAGTAGGTGAGTAGCTTGAGAGGAGATGGCTGGACTTCTTTTGTATTGTCCTTATTCAACAAGTTGCACGTTTCCCCAATTCATGAGACATGTGATTTCACTCTCATACTTCATAACAAGAGCAGTTTTGAATCTCCATCATCCATTAATAAAAACAGTTGATACTGGAAATGACTCTAGATAAATCTGTAAGTTGTGAGATCTGGTCCATGACTAAAACATTATTTCTGACTAAATTACTTGTACTAGTATGTTAATAATTGGAAGTACCACTACTAAATGAGTTTATAATTCTCAAACCTCAAAAACTCAAACCAATTGGGATTAGTTTTTGATTGGATTAGCTTTGGTTTGTTGGTAGCTTTTCCATAGCATGATTGTAGACTGTGCAGCACTTGATTATGTATGTGAGAAACATATTAATAGGTGGATTGATACACTCGGTAAATCATGTTACTGTAAAAATCAATTATCAAAAATACAGTAAAAAATTCTGTACAAAAAACATCTACCATCTTCCAAAAATATTAAACATATATACCAGAAATTAAAATTGGAATTATGTAGGTAGTAGATATTTTAAAGATTGAGAAAAAATACATAATGATCCAAACCACAACCACTAACCATCTTATCCTATAAATTTTCAGTCTATATTTAGAATCAATTGGTACTTTAATTTCCTTTAACAATAGATTAAAGCGTTTGTCTTTACACTCAAACCTCTTGAAAAAAATACAATTTGAAAATTGTTAATATACAAGTCAAATTACACACTGGCTACAGGTTCTAACTGAATTCACAATATTCAGTAGGTATATTAAAAAAAAAGATCAGTAGAACCTAAGTGAATTTTGCTTAAGGCAATTGTAATGGATGAAAAAATAGATATAACAGAGTTACGGTAGGGATAATAATATCACTAATATTATAATTCGTGTTTAGCATCATGATACTACAGGTGATACAAGATTATTTTACTGGAAATATAGGAAAAAAAATCACGAGATTTCTCCATTTCTGAGATAATACTCACAATAGTACAAAATGAAACATAAATTGACACTAAAAGAAAAATAAACAACTCACAAGATCAGTAGAAATTATTTGCACAAAAATGGGAGGCACCCCTTACACCATAAAAATACCTATCATGAAATATAAAATACAGACTACGGAACAGAAACAAATTTGTTTTTGTTCTGTGATACAGAGAATCATACCACAGTACAGAGTGTTTACTTCCATACGGTAATCATACAAATTACAAAATCAGTACATTCATGATGTCATTGGAGGAATATAGCGCCAAATTTGAACTGATATTAACACGTCTGATCTCAAACCTACTTGCCGGCATCGATATGCAGATAATGTTTTTTATATGGCCTCATGAAAGCTCCATAGTTTTCTAAACCGCATCAACTCCTTACATTCCGACTTGAAATTGACAATGAGAGCCGAAAATAATAACTAACGTCCATTCCTGGACGTTCTCATCACAAAATTGCTTCTCACACATTGTTTACCGAAAACCAACCATAACAACCGCTATGTCAATCTAAGTCCCAACATCATCCTGCCCATTTGAATTCTGTTCTGAATTCCCATATACACAAGTTTATCAGACTCACTGACAACTACAATAGACGAACACAAATCCGCTAAAACGACTGTCCTGAATCTCAAGTCCAAATATCCTTCCAGGTTCACCAAATCCTTACCCCACATTTCAAACAGCCCGATAAACAGATGGACCACCCAAAAACTTTATTTCCTTACATTCATGGATTTATCGGCAAAGTGAGCCAAATTCTGAAGAGGCAAGGTATAACAACAGTATTCCCGTGGGTTGGGCTACCTATCGGGCGCGTCCCCAGGTGGCGGATAGGGGAACGGTCAGGGGACTGGAGGTCCTATCCGGGAAGCCAATGTGGCCTTACGGACGGGGTCGCCGGACTCCTGGTCAGTGGCAGAAATTAGTAGGGTGAGAGGAACTGAAACTCCCCACGGTGGTCAAAACATGCCACCGTGGACCAGCCTACTCAAGTTAAGGTGTAAGGAATCGTGCCGACAGCTGAATGGCCGCAGGATGATATGCGGTTACGAACGATCCCCTTGGGGAACTGGGCGAAACCTCATTGTAATCAGCCTACCTCTGGTAATGCGGGGCTGGATAGAAGTGATCACCTCAATCTAAGGCGGTGGCTGGGGATGAACAGAAATGTTCACCTCAATTTACCGCTTGGAATGAGGCTGGACATAGCAGATCACCTCGTGATGTAATACAAAGGCCAAGGCGAAAGGCCAGCAACTATGAGTGCACCGTCCTCCTCCCCCACTTCACCTCCAACAGCAAGGGCACTTCCTGCAGCTGGCGCCAAGAGCTCCGCCTTGAATGAAGGCAAGAAACCGGCTGCCTCTGCAAGAAAGCTCCCTCACTTGTGCACCTCCACGGAGGGAACCCCAAGAAGATTGAAGAAGCCGCGCAACAACAGTAATGTCGCTGCACCTTCCAAAACCTTCACGGAGGCCATTGTGAGACACCACAAGGTTGCCAAAGAGAGTGTTCATACGGCGAGTCTTGGCCTACACCTGCCAATATAAAGGAGATGTCTCCTAGTGACCTGTCCACCTTCCTGGAAAGGGCAGGATGGACGATGACCTAAGAAGACAACTCCTCGGGAGAATGTACAATGGGTCACATGTGGCCTAAGTTCTGTGGGTCTACATTTACCCTTCCTACTCTACAGATACAGAGAAGAACAGTATTCACAGCCGAAAATCAAATTTACACTTTTCGAAGAACTCGCGAGGACACGAAACCCAATGAGTGACATGGCATATACGAAATGCCATGTTCCATCTGCTCCAGAACTTACATCGTCCAGACCGATAGAAAGAGTCTCCAACATAGTCTATGAATATGAACTTCCCGTTCATAAATCAGATCCAGCCTCATCCCTCTTCAAACACCATTGTGAAACAGGCCACAGAAAATAAGCTTTGAAAATTTCAAAACCATTGCCACAGCAAATAGCCCAAACAAATTTCCACATGAATGCGCATGAGCAACGGGAACAGTTCTCAACAGTTCAGCCTCGGAAGCAAGAAAGATTCGGGACGGTTCAAAACAGTTTAGGATCATTTCGCAGTCGAAACCAGAACAGAGGATTCATCAGTCCGAAATTATCCTTGATAAACCAGAATGCTCTATATAAACTGCGTATGATCCTGACGTCCTAGAACCTGAATTTCATAGAACCAGAACAAACCTAATAAGTCACATCCCCGTTTCCACTACCAACTCCTTCCTGGTTCCCACTCTCCCCTCCCCATTCGTCCCGAGGCGTAAATACAATTTCATTACATGATAGTGATGAAGTTGTTCTTCAGTATCTAACAGTACACTGTAAAGATGGTAAGAATACGACGAACCAAATGAGATCCATAAAGGGGTGGCAAATTACTATATCGGCATTTTTACAACCTTGGGTGGATTCGAAAGCTAAAAGGCATTCTTACATTTTGATAAGAAATATACGAAAAAGTTTTGAAAATGCCATCCAATAAGTTTGCTAAAGCCTTTGGAATACATTTTCTCTACTCAGGGCCGTCGCCATGGGGGGAGCCTCCCCTTGCTTTTTCGACTTGGGAAAAAGTTGGGAAATTTTGGGCCATGAAGATAGAAAAAAATAATAGTAAAAAAATTATTAAAAATTAAAAAAATACAAATGAGAGAAAAGAAAAGAAGTGTAATAAGAAAAGGAAAAGAACCGGGAGAAGGTTGGGATTTCTTAACATGCATAACTTGAAGATAATTCTGAGTTGTTTGAAATCTTCAAAAAAGATTAATTTCTCCCAAGTGAGAAAACAGTCCTGAACAATCCACAAATTTTGAAGTGACAATTTTACAAAATCCCAACTTTTCGCTGTTTTTTCAACTTGGAAAAGTTGGGAAATTTCGGGCCATGAACATAGAAAAAATTATAGTAGAAAACAATAAGCACAATATTATTTAAGGGTTGTTTCCTTTCATTTGTATTGAATATTCCTATACATGGTGGATATGGTGGAAGACCAAGGACCTTGGTCCAAAGTAGAATGATTCCCATTATTATTTTTATAATCACCAAAATTTATTTTTGTTTGTGCATACCCTAACGGGCATAAGCATTTAGCTAATCTTTGGATAGCTGAGTAAGAAAATTAATATTTCATAACAGTAACTAATCCCTCGGCTTTCATTTCTTCGAAAGTTGGGAAATTTTGCTGGTGGGGTTGGAAAAATTTGGATTCCCTCCCCCCCTGGTTTTTCTTTTCGCTACGGCCCTGTCTCTACTATGTTTCACACATTGTAAAGAAATGGACTGTCTATTCGTAGACATAACACTCCAAGAAGGGGGGGACAAACCGCGAACAAGTCTTTCTGGCCATTGGCCTCATCAGCGCGGTGTAGCCAAGTGGTAAGATGGGCAACACTTGTTTGCTGAAAATAGAAAACAACATATACGTACGGAGTCAACAAAAGGAGCCAACCGCACATTTGTGGTTCCAGTTAGTATTATGTAAATCATTATGATTGTGTGAGGAACTGAATAAGATCTTTTTTGGTAATGTTGGAGGATAATAATTTTGTAGAAATAAGTCATATAAGACTCTCAAGTTTCTGTCATGGAAATTACTGTGAGAAATCTTTGGTACACGTTGTTTCATTTGTTCAACTAAGTTCACTTTAATTGACTGCCTGTGGTACGACGGGTAATTAATATATCTGCCCGAGTGATGGTCTTTCTGTACCAGTCGGTGATAGTCATATTAGTCGGAGTGCGGATAAATTTAGTTTCTAAAAAGGGCACACTGTGTTCGTTGTTTTCACACGCAATAGTGAACTGTATATATGAATCGTGACCATTGAAATTTTCTATAATATCATCAGTGTATTCACCTGCTAGAGCCAAGATACCTCTTATGTGGTAGCCACTGTATGTATGCAAAATACTGATCCATAAATACAATTAAATTGAACATTTTTTTCCAATGTACATTTTAAAATATTGGTCAAATTCTTATACATTTATCGTGGACGATGGACGATGCACGGGGGTAGAGGGGCGGTCTATGCAATGAAGCGCTATCGCTGAGAACGCGGGCAGACGCGTGAAGGCATGCATAGACTGATTTTCCAGATGGGTAGAAGCATTCCCTATGGAAGACAAACGTGCTGAAACAGTGGCTAGGACTCTTCATAATGGATGGATCACTAGATTTGGAGTTCCAGCCAGAATAACCACAGTATCTTATTCTCTGAATGTTCCAAAATAATAGGTTTCAATCACTTGAGAACTACACTACAGGAAAATATTCATGTATGAAGAATTACCAACTGCTACATATGTCTAAAGAAATGAACTTTAAATGTTCAAGCCAGTCTCGAATATATCTATACAGTAGGTTTAATGGACTGACGCCTATCAGAAAACAACTACTTCCCTGGCTAATATCACGAAGGGCGTTGGATTATATCCGACAGGCGTCAGTGCAGGAATCTTCACAGAAAATTTCCTGCATATGCAATTGGCAATACAACTGAAAGAATCGACTTTCAATTTTGGAACGGCCACACTTGCAGACCGGTTTCGGGCTCATTAACCACTCATCAGTGCAAGATAGTGACCATATCGACCTAAAGTCAATGATATTCCACAATTGGAAATCGTAATTCTTTCAGAGTATTTTATTCCTCTTCCCAAGTTGGAGCGAAACAACAAAATGTCACTCCATTTAGTGGACGAGGTACTAACCAACTGCATATCCGTAATTTGCTGAATGTGTGCTGGTCATACAATCGGGATAATACTGAAATGATCTTCTACGGTGTATCGCAACAAATATCCTCCAGAGGGCGTAAGTAAACTTCGTTACACACTACCGACATGTAATTAACGTTGGTTGATAAAAACGCTCGCGCAGTTGAGTTTTGTCATTCTGTTACAGATATTTGAAATGCATACATCTTATCGCAGAAAAATGCCGCTCTTCGCTGACTTGGTGCTTTTGGGGTTGATAACCACAAAGTTTCATGAAAAAACTGCTCTGGATGGGAACAAAGAATGTGATAAAGGTTCACGAAGAATAAGAAAGGCGATAAAGATCGCATCATCGCTGGGCGAGAAGCAGCATTTGGAAGCGTGTTACCGCAATATTAAAACTCTGAGAAGTCAGTTCAAAGTGATACTGAAGAAGGAGGCGGGACAGGCATCACGAAATGAGGGTGCTAGAAAGCGGGTTCATTGGGATGATTCCGAGTCAGCTTTCAATTCTAGAATTAGATCTGGTGTTATTTCCAATTTCAAACATAAGAACCCCTTAGCTTTTATAAATGACTGCAAGACTCTCTTCAAGCGGGGAATTCAGAACGAATCTATCAAGGTTAATACCACCTTCTGCGGAAAATTTGAGATAGTGAAGGAGGACAGAGTACTGAAGGAGTACAAGTTCTTCACTACTATGAACTCTCCCATATATAGAGACACCGTCCTCAACGATTGGTTCGATGAAAAAGTTACAACACCAATACTTAGAGAGCTCGAAGAGTTTCAAGAAAGGAACAGCGGCTGGGCGTTGAAGAAGATCGTGATTTTGGGTGTGAATATCAATAAGTTCACACCGCAGCTGGGGTCATCATTCATCACTCAAATTTCGCAGAAAAAGGCTTGCGTTAATATTAAGAACGACGATGAGGCCTGCTTTGTGTGGGCAGTGACTTCAGCTCTATATCCAGTTGACCATAAGAATCACCTATATAGAACATCATCCTACCCTAATTATTCTAGCGTTCTGAAATTGGAGGACATACAGTGGCCGATGACTTTCAAGCAGATTCCGAAATTTGAAAAAGTAAATAATATTTCCATCAATGTTTACATCCTTCAGAAGAGATGAAAACGTTCAATACCCTACCAAAATACTCCACAAAGGATAAAAAGATTGGCATGTGAACTTACTGCTGATTCAAGATAATTATGATGAATATGAAACTTCAGTTCGCTAACACTACGTATGGATAAAGAACTCATCAAGGCTCTTTTCGAAGCAATTAAGTGAAGAATATGATCAAAAGTACTTTTGTGATCGCTGCCTACGTTACTTTCGATCCCAAGAAAAACTACAGAAATATACTGAGGATTGTCAGAGAATCAATGAAACAGCCATCAAGATGCCTGAGGAAGGTAGAAATATTCTCAAATTCAAAAATCATAAAAATAAAAAAAGGCTCCTTTTATCGTTTACGCCGACTTGGAATCCGTTTCGAAGCCTACTGATGATCCTAAATAACCTCAACATCATATTCCGGCAGCTGTGGGTTACTAATTGAAGTGCTCATACGATGACACTCTATCCTTCTATAGGGCATATCGTATGCAATGGTTCGCTGATGAGATGGGTCAACTAGCTGAAGATATGGCTACAGTGTTTTAGTGTCCATACAACATCGATATGACTGTAAAGCAAGAAGTTGAATTTCGGAGGGCTACACACTCCAACATCTGCGAAGAGCCCGTCACTCTTGAAGACAAGAAAGTACGCGATAATAACCATCTCATACCATGTGATAACTATCGTGGCCCCGCGCACGAAGGGTGTAATATAAACTACAAAGATAGCCATGTAGTCCCTGTAGTTTTCCACAATTTGAGTTGCTATGATGCACATTTCATCATCATATATTGCATCTAGATTGAGGGGTACGATTGACCTGCTCCCCATCACGAAAGAAAAGTACATCTCCTTCACGAAACATGTGGATGATACTTCAGTGCAGTTTTGATTCATCGATTCTTTCCGCTTTATGAATTCATCTTTGGATATGTTAGTATCATACTTGACAGAGTTTCCTAATGTTAAGGTTCAGTTCTCTGAGTTACCCAAAGACTTGGTTGAATTACTTATTAAGAAGGAAGTCATACCCTACGATCATATTAATTCCTTCGATAGATTAGATGAAGCTTGCTTGCCCCCTATTGATGCCTTCTACAACAAATTAGAAGATAAGCCCTGCCCCCGCAGACTATATCAACGAGCCCAGGTTGTGTGGATGAGTTTCAATTGTCAGACTTTGGTCAATATGTGGATTTATATATGAAAACAGATATCCTCCTCCTCGATGTATTCGAACAATTTCGTGCAAGCTGCCTCAGGACTCATATTCTGGACCCTGCTCATTACTATACGCTACCAGGCCTTACGTAGGATGCGATCCTGACATTTTTCTATTTGTTGAACGAGGGATTCGAGGTGGACCTCATATACCTCATGTATTTCGACGTAAACAACCAGTATGGGTGGCCGATGTCTATATGTATTTGCCATATGATGGGTTTAAGTGGTGCGACACCAATATTGACGTCTAATCAACACCCGATGAGAGGACGAAACTGCAGTTACGTTAGTTACAAATAAAAGTGATAAAAGACATAGAAATTTTCATTTCTTGCCTTACTTGCCTTACTGCCCTGAACATATAAATCCAAAAACGAAGAAAAACCCTTAATCGATAAAAGAGCTCACCAAATTCATGGCTGCTCTCCAACACAAAGAAAAATATGTGATTCATTATCGCGCCCTCAAACAAGCCATTGCTAATGATCTTATCATCACGAAAATTCATCGAGTACTTCAATTCAACCAATTACCATGGTTGAAGTCCTATATTGATTTGAATACTGAGTTGCGGAAAATGAATGAGTTTGAGAAAAACCTCTTCAAACTAGTGAATAATGCAGTATTCGAAAAAACGGTGGAATACATTAGAAAAAGAGTCAACATTAAATTCCTCACCAATGGGCCACCAATAGTGGCAGTCGAACTGGGGAAACTGCAAGTTTATCTCAATAAACCGATATAAGTAGGTCAGACTATATTAGACTTGGCAAATACTACCATATACGATTTTCATTATGGCTATATACGCCATCGATTCGGAGATAATTGTACAATTCTCTACACCGATACAGATAGCCTGATTTATGAAATATGTAATGGGGATCCTTATGAAATGATATGTCAAGATTGTCATAAGTTTTTCAATACTTTGGATTACCCTTCCAACAATCAATTCAATGTTTTTTTGGTAAATAAAAAGGTTCTTGGGATGATGAAAGATGAGAATAACGCAGTTCCGATGACTGAATATGTAGGCCTTAGATCGAAATTATATACAACTATGGTGTTGGTGACGGAGGATAGTATCAATAAGAAGCGTCGGTAGTTGGTAAATGATGGCTATGATGAGGAAGAAATTAATCAAATAATCCATGTCAGAGAATTGGAAGAATATGAGTGTCACCCAAAATTTGATTCGATCCGATAAACATCAAGTATATTCCATCGCCCAATAGAAGATTGCTCTTAGCCCTGAAGATGATAAACGTTATATAATTCCAGATTCCCACGATATACTACCTTGGGGTCACTATTCTATCTCTCAAACATCAAATGCTATGGATATTGATTGTTCAATCCCTCCTATTCTCTTAACTATCTTCTGGTGATCACTCTATGAAATCAAACACTCTCATTTATTTCTCACGTCCACTCTCGCTTGCTATTCTATAACGAATCTTGAATCCCCAACAAAGGGAACTGAGTCAGCGTTATACAATCTCATAACGTTCATAGACGTGCATTTATTTCTGATTTCCATTATTGGTATTCTCACAATATTTCAGTACACTACATTGATGATTATTAATAGATATGTATTTAGTATTTCATTACTGAATGTTCAACTAACTACTTGATATTATTGATAGATTTTAGGTTTAGAGATTCAAAAAACTTTGCTAGCAGCAAAATGTCTCGATACTCGAAAAATGTAATTATGAGCATATCAATGGAATGATTAGATATCAATAAATATTCTGTAGTATATTGTTTTTGAATTTATGAATGATTCCTTCCTACGTTGGAAACTTTCCAAACCCATCTCCCTTTCAGATTCTACTTACCCCTCACTCATAACTAACATGATGCTAATTACAGTCTACAAGCAATTTTTATCTATTCGTAAGGTAAAATTTTGCTGTTACGCTATCTGTTACGAATCATTATGATTCAACCAAAGTGAACTGATTTTCTATTTTCCTCAATATCCTAAGTGAAAAAATCTCGGTTCTTTACAGAAAATGTTTTTTTTATTAATATAAATTAATTGAATTATGAATATAATTTCAATTGTTCCACTGTGGATGGTTATTTCTTTAAAGTAACACATAATGTTACATCACACATCATATGGGTTGTTGGAGAAAATAGGGTTTCAAAAATGCGTGTTTTTTGCTGCGGTTGAAATGATCAAAATAATCGTTTCAGCGAAACGATATTTTCATGAAATTTTTTATGCGATTTTCATATGAGAGAAATGACCGCTTTATAGTATAATACGACACTTTTTTTATTATATTGACATTGCCTACCCTAATCACTAAATTGGACGTGTAGTACTTCAAAATCAGCCAGCTCGCAGTCCTGATATGAATCCTCTAGATTTTTCATTTATAGAGTCATCTGAAGGCTATTGTTTATGAAACTTCTGCACTAGATGTGAATGACTTGAGGAACCGAATAATTGACAGATGCAATATTTTTGAACGTGTCAGATAATCAATGACAGATCGATTGTAGTCGTGTATTTCATTAGACATTTTGCTCATAGTCATTGGACTCGAAATAGTTTATTATTTACTTTTGCACTTCACCCCTCTATCAACTACACACAACTTCACGCTAACCTAGCCAGTTTAGTGGTGATAGTATGATAGTGAAAACGTGTCTTGTGAATTTGAATACTTCGCCTCCAAAACTCAAGGATCCTTCTGGTTTGATTATGATTCAAACTGCTTCTTTCGAATTATACTTTTAGTTGTTCATAACCTAATAACATTGAATTTCAAGTTTTTTCAATTTTTTTTTGTATTTGCAATTCTCCCCTTGTTATTCCACATAAGACGCTCGATATTATATTTTTCATATTCAGCAAATAAAATCATTTGAAATGAATACCCACATCGACCTATTGCGATTAGTATAGCGAAAATAGGTTATGAGGTCCTTTTGGCTTCGTTAAATGATTAACTATGTTATTTGACATCTAAACGTCATTGGTGTCAAAATCATCTGAATCAGACGACCGAAAGTGACCTGTTTTTGACGGTTTCGAAACCTTCTCACTCTAAGGAATCCAAAAATACCATATGTTTTAGTATACGATAATTTTTTTTTTCAACAAATTCTGCGTTTTGAATCAAACTTCTGCAATTGGATTACACTCTTAGTGGTTCATAACCCAACGACTTTTAATTTCAAATTTGTTCAATGATTTTCTTTGAATGTGCATTTTTTCCTATGCTATTTCACATTAGACGCTGTATATTATACTTTTCATAATCTACAAATGAAATCATTTGAAATGAGTACCCACATCGGTCTGTTGCGGCTAGTATAATGAAAATAGGTTATGAGGCCCTTTTGGCTTCGAAAAATGATTAATTACGTTCCATGACATCCATTGATGTCGAAATAGGACGATCGGAAGTGACAACCGGAAGTGGTCGTTTTTCGATGGATTCGAAACCTTCTCACCCTAAGGAATCCAAATATATCATATGTTTAAGTATACAATGATTTTTTTTGTCAATAAATTCTGCGTTTTGAATCAAGCTTCTGCCATTGGAATATACTCATAGTTGTTCATAACCCAACATCTTTCATTTCCAAGTTTGTTCAATGACTTTCTTTGAATTTGCAATTCCTTCTATGCTATTTCACATTAGGCGCTGGATATTATATTTGTTATGCCATTTTTGTTTTTCTCTGCTGGTACACTCTGTATTCGTTTCCCTTTCATTTGATGTACTGCACGTTGAGATTCAACTGTCATTAACGAAGATGTGGCTTACATGTTGCGCCATCTTTGTTTTTTCTAATAACTCTTTCATTGCCACAAATCATCACACACGCTACCACCTCCCACGCTGACTACGTCACTTTCAAAGTTTTGATATTTAATCACTATTATTATTATTTTTCGACCCTCATTCTTCAGTTCAATTGGCTGATTGGCTGACTTACACCACTCTGTAACAGAAGTTAGGCTGAGTGTTTCACAAGGTTCCGGTCAGGAGTCTTGAAATTCGCAAAACGAACCTTCATACGACAAAACATGGACTTTAGTCATCTACTGATGATGCTTACTTGGTTAGCGAAACGCGTTAATTGATAAATGACTGTCATATTGAAACACGAAAAACGGTTACGACAATAACGATGAAACGAAAACGAATAAACGCACGCAAAACGGTCGAAAACGCACGCAAAACGGTTGAAAACGCACGCAAAACGGTCGAAAACACACGCAAAACGGCCGAAACGCTTGTGAAACGGTCGCTTTTCCCATTTTCGAATGTTAACTCTACAATACGTAACTCCTTGACCACTTTGGTGCCATCTTTTTTCTCTCCTGATGATGCTAACTTGGTTAATAAAGATACGAGACTTAGTGTCCTTCCGACATGTTGGAATGCTAAACTTTTGTTGAACCGGCATGTTTTTCTTCTTAAATGATGTATTTTGAAACGCCCTGTATACACATTAATATCATATTTTGAACCGACATGTTTTTTTCTTGATTGATGTATTTTGACGTACCCTATACACTTCGACGGCATGTTTGTTTTCAATGATGTATTTTGAAACACCACGAACACATTGAGGGATCGCGCATTGAAAACCTACAGCCTCGTGGAACTTCGGCGCCATGTTTTTATTTCTTCAATGATGTATTTTGAGACACCCCGTACACATTGAGGGATCGCAGGTTGAACTGTTGGGTTGTTATATTTTTTCTTAAATCTGATTCATTATTATTAATATATCACTTTCACGTTTCCAATTCTCAACGAGTCGTTAATTTTAAAACCGGCAACGCTACATTGCCCCATAAACAACGATTTATTTTACAACTGACGACACCTGCTGCGCTAGGAACGTAAAACCTCGATACCATCTCCATTTCTCTTTGCCTCGATTACGTCACACGCGTCTCTTGCTCTTATACACAAATACACATATTTATATGAAATATTAATTCTTTCCCAAATTTAAGTATATTTTCCTATCTTCAACATGATAATGACGCTTACAACTTCCCTAACATTCTACGGAAATCAAAAAAATGCGGTCAAGTATATAAAATGAGTCAATTTCAGTCCCGACAAAACACGCTATAAATACTTACCCATCATTCGCAGTTACTTTCAATATCTTACGTTGGTGTAGAGGCTAAGGACAATGTTTACCACGCGGACGAACCGGGTTCGATTCTCATAACTATAAACTTTTTTGAATAAGAATCACGTGACGAGAGGGCCTGAGGGGCGGAGTCTCAATGGGGCCGAGGGGTGGAGTACCAAAGGGGACGATAGGTGAGGCGGAGTAGTAAGGGGGCCTTCCACGCTTGAATCGCTACGACACTCATTCCATCCTGCGTTGATGACGTCACACGCTCTCCCCACCCTTGTTTGAACCAAAAATTGCAAAAAGTTTAGCTCCATAAGAAAATACATGGGATTTTGCGCTCGTTCCCGCCTTGTTCATCTCTGGTTTGAACTTCCCGCTGTATGCGCGGTAGCTGATTGGTTGACTGAATGACGGTAAAAGTGAAAAAGTGGAGGTGGTCTGAAACGGACTTTGAAGGCTAAGGCTCAGTTTACACATAATGGACGTCTGGCAGAGATGAGCCGCTGACCTTTACCCGTTTCGTGTGAAGTGGGCCTGAGGTCCAAAAAGGTCCAGAATTTAGCTCCATAAGAGAATACATGGGATTTTGTCTTAGAACTCTTGCAGCTTGCCCTGTTCATATATCCGTTCATATAATTCGGTCAACTGCGGTGAGTATTCGTGTGGATAAGATACTTGTAAACAACTTACATAACGAATTCAAGCATGTTATCGGTCTGTAATTCTTAGGAATTGACAAATCTCCGCTTTTGGAGATGAGAACTGTCCGCCCCTCGGCTGCTCTCCGTCCAGCCATTAGTTGAAAACTCTGGCCAGATGGCGGTTGGTGCTTGATAATTTTTTCCACCAATATGTGTTCAGCCCATCTGGGCCTCTTGCAGCAAAGTTCTTGTAACCCACAAAGGCTTTTCGAACATCATCCGGGGTTATCGGGTTGCGCAGTTCACACACGTAAATCTTACATGTGGTCGGTATTCGTTAGCACTACCGGCTCGCACTTTCATATTTTTCACTATCATGCAAACTGAAACTTCGGGTCCTTCTATCGTGGAGAGCATATTTTTCGATCAATCTCTTTGACGATTAGTACGAGAAAAAAGACGTATACCGGGTGAGATCGGGTGATGCTTTCAATATACTGGATCGTGACTTCATCTTGAAATCGGTTCAAAATAGTGTTCCAGAGTTATATTCTTTTGTATTTCAATGCTACTACCAGCCTCATACACTGATATTTGATGAAAACACAATATCATCAGAGCGTGGAGTACAGCAAGGGGATCCATTAGCACCTGCTCTCTTTTGCCTGTCTATAGACAATATCATTACAAATTTGAAAACAGAGTTCAATGCTTGGTATTTAGATGACGGTTCTGTGGAAGGAGACTATAAATAATTTCTCAATGCCCTTTCGTCCGTTATTAAATAGTCAAAAGAAATTGGGCTTGAACAAAACTTCTGTAAATGTGAACTTCATTTTCTAAGTGAACCTGATTTGAATATTTCGAAGAAAATCAATGACATTGCTCCTGGAATCAAAATAATTGACAGAACTGATTTAATTCTTCTTGGTTCCCCTTACATAATTTCAGAATTATGTCTTCTCGTGTTCATGCTCTTCCAAGACATGTAGCTTTCCATCTTCTCAGAAACTGTTTGACTATTCCAAAGTTCCTCCATCTCATGAAATGTTTTCCAACCTGGCATCACCAAATTTATCTGATCAAGCTTGATGACGAAATTCGTAACACTATTCGACTTTTATTGAATGATCAATTGGAGAGCAATGCATGGCATCAGGCTACTCTTCCTGTATCTTATGGAGGTTTAGGCATTCGTACAATCACCGATCTTGCACTACCTACCTTCCCCTCTTCAAGTTATAGTGTGATCAATATGATAGATTCAATTTTACCACCCTCCTTTCCATCAGATAACAATTTGAGGGAGGCCGAACATCTATGGATCTCATGAACTAATATAGAAGTACCAAGAGCCAGAAAAAATGTTCAACAAACCTGGGATACTCCTCTTGTAAAAAATACCTTGAATAATTTGTTAGACTTGGCTAAATCTCATATAGATAAGGCACGTATAAAAACAGTGTCGTCAAAACATGCAGGCGCTTCGTTGGATGTCTTACCAGTTTTATCCCTTGTTACATTATTGGATAATGAATCTTTTAGAGTTGCTGTAGGCTTTCGACTAGATTCCAATATTTCTGTTCAACACAAATGCAAATGTGGAGTGGAAGTAGACACCCGAGGATATTATGGATTGAGTTGTAGATATAGCGCCGGGTGCTTTTCCCGTCATCAAGCTGTAAATGATGTCATCAAACGTACCTCAAGTTCGGCAAATATACCTTCCATCTTGAAACCCCCAGGCACTTGCAGTGATGATGGGAAACGACCAGATGGCATGACTCTCATTCCTTGGCGGAGAGGAGAACCGGTTGTCTGGGATTTCACCTGCGTCGATACTTTGGCTCCTTGTCACGTTCCTTCGACTTCTGTATCCAGTGGTGCAGCAGCTTCATCAGCGGAATTGTCAAAAACACGAAAATACAATTATTTGGGAGATAATTTTATTTTTTATGCAATATGAATCGAAACATTTGGTACCTTAGGCCCCCAAGCAATGGAATTCATTCATGAAATCGGCATTAGTATCTCCAAAGAGACGAATGACCCAAGAGATACCTCTTTCTTGATTCAAAAAATTAGCATTCTGATTCAAAGAGAAAATGCAGCTTCATGTTTAGGTACAATTTCTCAATCAAAAATCCTAAGTGAATTATCAATGTTTCCCATGAATAAAATATATCGGCATCTACCTATGATAGTACAGCCAATCCTATCCTATCCTCATCCCCAATCGAACATTATCTGTCACAAATCTCTTTCACCGATGCCGCTATCCAATTCACGCAACGCAAGGAATATGTACAGACAGTGCAAGAACTGGAGTTGTGCAGTGTGGTGGAAGACTCGCAGCAAAACGGCCAAGCTTTTACAGAAAAGGAAGTGGGAACTCTGAATGAGGCTGGGTTTAGTCCTCTGGCTGAGCCCTCACAGTCCCCTAAAGAACTAATATCCAATTCAGTTTTGAGCAGTACTGCTTCGAATTCCTTATCCTACCAATTTAATGAAGGGGTGAATCATCGTATCCGTGTTTACTCGGAAGAAGATCGTATTGGCAAACATAATATCAACAGTTACAACAATAGATCGGTGATTCATTCTTCAGTCAAAACTATTGGGTTCAATGGGTTAAAAAATCTTGGAAACACCTGTTTTATGAACAATGTAATCCAATGTTTATTAAACACGGGATGGTTGTTGGAATACTTAAGAAAGGATACCTGCATGGAAGATATCAATACTAGTATTTCTAGTACGAAAGGTGTTTTAATCAAAGCGTTCGCAGAAGTTATCAAGGAATTGTGGTCAGAAGAATCATCTGATATAGTAATTAACAGAGTCTACTTCAAAAGTCAGATTCAAAGATCTGCCCCTCGATTCATGGGTTCTGCCCATCAAAACGTCCACGAATTCCTTCGATATCTTTCAGAATGAGGACCTCAACACAATTACTGAGAAACCTGAACCGATCTTAACGGAGATTGACAAAAAATTGAGCGACAGCAAAAAAGCACAAGACTCCTGGCTGAGATATTTGAATATGAACAACTCTAAGATTGTAGACTATTTTGTTGGTCAATTAAAATCCACTATGAAGTGCACACACTGTGATCACTCATCAGTAACCTTCGATCCTTTCTGGGATTTATCTCTTCCCATACCACAAAGAACTTGCTTGGATTCCTTCACAAGAGAGGAAACTCTGGATGGAGATGAAAAACCAATGTGTTCGAGGTGCAAGCAAAGAAGAAAATGTACAAAGTCCTTATTAATCTATAAGTTTTCCCGTATTTTAGTAATTCATTTGAAAAAATTCTCTACAACGGAAAAATTCAGAGGCAAATTGAATGTTTACATTGAATTTCTTTCAGATGAATTAGATACGAGCAATTATGCAGCAGACAATGTGACTCCTTGTCGTTATAATCTATATACACTTTCAAATCACAGTGGAACTATTTACAACGGGCATTACACAGCATATTGCAGACACCCATATAGTGTGGCACGTGGCATGAATACAACGGTTCACACGTGTTCCTAATTTCGCCAAAATCACTTGTGAGCGATGAGGCATATATCCTCTTTCATGAACAGGAGGGAACGAAGCAGCACCTTTGAGGTGATAGTTTTTCTTCTTTCGTTTTTTTAAATTCTTAGTTCTCTGAATTGAATTGATATATCATTGAGGTCTCTGAAAACTCCTGATAAAGGTCAAATCCGCCGCCTGAAAGCAACAATTCACATTGTTAACTATTCTGTTGAGTGAAAATTAATCTAAAAATTGAGACCTAAAGGAAGTAATAATCTGAAAATTCTGTTCTGAAAATTCGACTATTTAAATTTTGTGATATAAGAAAATTGAAAGAAAAGAATGGTTTTGACTTTCTACTTCTGCGTCTTCATACCAAAAAAATGACCATACTGAGGTCTGAAGCACATGTCGACGGTTAAGGGCTTATTCGTAAAATGTGTTCATAGGAATTTTCCAGGTCTTTTGGAGAAGTAGAGCTTGTGCGAGCAAGAAAGATCCGGAAACTATTGTTTAAAAAGTGGATTCCGAACCACTTTAGCTCTGTGGTGGCGGTGGGGATCAAAGAACCCAAGCCGCCTGGGTGAGAGCAAACGCTCTTAACACATCGCTTCGATGGACTTGTGCAAGCAAAGGAAAACAGGACTCTTAACTTCTGAAGTGTGATGTCATGCACAAGTCCATGGAGCTGGGAATCAAACCCATGGTTAGAAGTATCTACAAAAATATATAAATGATTGGGTAATAAATAGGTAATATTGATATACTGAACTTACATTCTAAATAAAAAGTATATCAATTTGATAATTCAGATAATTGAGATGGACAGTGGATGATAGTTGTTCTGAGGTAATTTGAGAAGAGAGAATATTTTTCAGATATTGACTAATTGAATGATACAAAGACTATTTATTAATTGATTTATTTCAATGGGACAACTCAATTTACAATGAATAATAAACATTAAATGAGATTGAACAACTAATCAATACAGTTTATTTGTATGATTTTCACTATAAGGGTTTTACAAAAACCTCGATACGTGTTTTGCTATACAATAGCTTCTTCAAGCGTAAATTCTTTTCAATTTACGCTTGAAGAAGCTATTGTATAGCGAAACACGTGTCGCGGTTTTTGTAAAACCCTTATAGTGAAAATCATACAAATAAACTGTATTGATTAGTTGTTTAATATGGATTTTTATCAAGTATTGGCCAGTTCTATTCAATTAAATAAGATTGAATTAGGATTTACCTAATCTGCTACATCTAATACATACTAAATATAGTCAATTTGTATACGATTGGAATTTTGTCTTGTTAACTTGTATTTTTTTGTAACTCTAATTTATCTACAAGCATTTTTTAGAAACTCTATTGACGAATCGTATCCTCTCAAACCTATTTTAGAAATTGTATTGACGTGTCTAAAAACTGTGTGTTTCTTGAGACTAATAAAATTATTATCATTACATAAGTAGATGAACAAGCTTGGTCCGAGCGCACTTCAAGGTCGTGCGTCGCTGGTAAGTGTTTCAGAGAGAAACTTTAGTGAGTGGAAGAGAGAAACGTGTGACGTCATCGACGTAGGATGGAGTGAGTATCGGTCTCTCGGCCCCCTTAGTACTCCGCATCACCGCTCAGCCCCCCTTGGGACTCTGTCTCACCACTCAGGCCTTCACCCTGAGGCCCCTTATTGCGCACCAGTCACGTGCTACTAGTGATCATCGGCAGCTAAGTGAAATTAAATTAAAAAAACTTATCGATATGAGATTTGAACCCAGGAAGTCGGCGTGGGGGACGTTGTCCTTAGCCTCAACACCAACGAAAGATATTGAAAGTAACTGCGAATTTATAGCGTAAGTTTTGTCGGGACCGAAATTGACTCATTTTATATTCTTGACCGCATTTTTTTTATTCTCGTAGAATGTTAGGGAAGTTGTAATCGTCATTATCATGTTGAAGATAGGAAAATATACTTAGATTTGGGAAAGAATTAATATTTCATATAAAGATGTGTATGTGTGTGTAAGAAAGAGAGACGCGTGTGACGTAATCGAGGCAAAGAGAGATGGAGATGGTATCGAGGTTTTACGTTCCTAGCGCAGCAGGTGTTGTCAGTTGTAAAATAAATCGTTGTTTATGGGGCAATGTAGCGTTGCCGGTTTTGAAATTAAGCGTGTACGACTCGATGAAAATTGGAAGCGCGAAAGTGATATATTAATAATTATATTGGATAAGATATTAGATATGATTGCGAATGGTTGGTATTTATAGCGTTTGTTTCATCGGGACCGAAATTGACTCATTCATTATATTCGACTGCATTTTTTTATTTTCGTAGAATGTTAGGGAAATGTTAACGTCATTAACATGTTGAAAATAGGAAAATATACTTAGATTTGGGAAAGAATTATTATATCATATAAAGGTGTATGTGTGTTTGTGTGTATGTGTGTGTGTAAGAGTGAGAGACACGTGTGACGTAATCGATGCAAAGAGAGTTGGGAGATGGTATCGAATTTATAGGTTGCTAGCGCGGTTTCGGTTTTGCCGGTTGTAAAATGAATCGTTGTTTATGAGGCAATGTAGCGTTGTCGGTTTCAAAATTAGGCATGCGTTTCAACATGTCAGAAAGACACTATGTCGTATCTTTGCTAACCAAGTTAGCATCATCAGAAGAAGGTAGACACCCAAAAGTGTCGAGGGGTTACGCGTTGTGGACTCAACGTGGGGGCAATGGCTGAGTGAAGTATTCGACAATGACATTTCAAAATATGATGTTTTGCATAAGTTTATATCGTTTTGCGTGCGTTTATTCGTTATCGTTTCGTCGTCATTGTCGTAGCCGTTTTAGTGTTTGAATAATTGTACATCATTAGTCAGTTACATTCAATATGAGATTGGAAGGAAAACGATGTCCTGTACGTCGTTGGTAAATGAAAATTAGTAATATAATGGCATTCAGTGGATACAGACGTGAAGTAGAGCAATTTGAGAGACGTGTCCAACAACTAAGTGAAGATATTCAATTATATGAGAAAAAGAAAAATGTTCTGAATCAGTTAAATGATTTAGATATTCAAGACAAAGTGTTCAATCGAAATTTATCTCATATGAGAAAAAGTCAACCTCAGAGTGTAGAATATGTCGTCACCGATGCTGAAAAACAAATTTTGTACTTCCGACTACAATAATTTTTGTTCATTATGCAAACCTACCGAATATGGTTGAAATTCCAAGGAAATATGCGTGAAGGCTAGTGATTATAGATGTAAACAATGGAAATCGATTCGTTCGACATCAGTCAATGAGGGTCAGTTAGCAATATTTGCGCAGGCGCAATTCCAAAGAATAAACCATTCAAATGTGAATTGAAGTTGATATTTCAAGATTTTCGTCAGTCAGATGCAAAAAAAAATGTTGAATTTGTTCCAGAACACACAAAATGGATAGAGAAAATGGAATTTGACGTTTATAGAGTTATCATAGAATCTACGATGTCAGCTTGCATTCTGATTAGAGTTGTAAAACAATTATGAAATTTAATTAAAAAAGTTTATATTTTGGTTGAGTAAATTTTTTGTTTTATTTCTAGTTGGTAAAAATATATAATATAGGCATGCAGAATTATCGCTATCACTTATCGATAAAGCCAGACACGTGGCTTTATAACAATTTGATATTGAGTTGAGGTAAGGCTAGACAGCAAATATGCAAACCGCAACTGTTCACATATCCATTAAGACCTTCTCTATTCATACCCAAGGTGACATGAATCAATGACAATGCTGAATAGGCATCCGGCAATACGCCTCAAAACGACTAAACAAAGACTAATTAATTTTCTTTGTTTAGTTTCAGAATATGTCATCACTTATTTTTCTATTCATACCCAAAGTGGCATTGATCACTGTCAATGCTGAATCATCATCCGGAGATACGTAGTTCTCGAAGCGACGAAACAAATGCTCTTTGTTTGATTTCATAATATGTCCTCACCTATTTTCGTATTCTTACCCAAGGTGACATTGATCACTATCAATGCTGAATCAGCATCTAGAGGTAAGCAGTTCTCAAAACGATAAAACAAAGGCTCTTTGTTTGATTCCATAATATGTCATCACTTATTTTTGTGTTTTTTATGCTCACTTTATGAGTTTTCATTGCAATATTTTTTATACGTTTTTGACTTTTTCTCAGATGAATTTATTCAAATGTAATTTAATTCAAAGGTGGTGAGAGTTATTGTTGAATTATCTTCAATTTCCAAAATTTCACTCAAATTACTTTACTTGAATGTTTTTTTATACATACTTTTTGAGGGTTATCGTTTCATGTTTCAATTAATTTGTAATACGAAACGGTTTAGAGGTAATTACGCATTCCTCAAGCCAACCATGTACTACTGTTTTTATATTATATCAGAAGATAAGAAATGACAATTGCTGATATTTCTTTTTCATCAAACTCAATCTTTAATAATGAATAGAAGATAAAAACCGGTAATTGCTGACATTCATTTTTCTCGAATACTATCTCTTACAGTGAATAATTGTATCGTACAATTTGTTTAGATGTTTTATTAGATGGCAGCCTCATAACCAGGAAATATGATTATGAATTTTACTCGAGAATCATCCAAGCTGAATAAGAGTTTTCCTCGTATATTATCTATTTGCCTTTGACAATGCCATAACTTTTCTATATACACATTTATGTTGTAAACAGAAGCTCATTTTGTGACCAGCTTTCTAGTTGAATGACACGCATAGTAAGGTACGAATAACTTTTATTCATGTTGTCGTTTGTTAAGAGAGTGTTCGTATAATTTGAAACACTATCTTTTTTTATTTTTGGTTTCTCGCAGGTGGATTTTTAAAAATTAAAGTTCAGTCGTGAAGAGGAAACCAATTAACAAAATAGCAGATTTGCCTGTAGAGACGCCGCAGATGTTATTGACAGCCAACATCGTGAGAGGCAAATTTGGTGGTGGTGGTGGTGTTCTTGGAATTGGGCGAGGAAGGGTAATTTTTTACCACACCGAGTGACGGAGGAGTATCACCCCCATTTGGAAAATACGCTGATGTGTTATTTCATTTGAACTTGTTGTACGAAATTAAGATTAGTACTGCTTTCCCAATTTTTCTCTGTTCCATATAGGTATAGAGGTATAGAGTTTGTGGTTGTATACAATATTTTTGTTCGACTCAAAATTTTTTTCATTCATGGATATGATCCGCATAAAGTAGTGTTTTGAATACTTTTTATGTGTTTATTACTTGCAGAATATGTGTTGTAAATTCCTTGTTTTGAATGACAGTTGATTTTTTTAATTATAACTGTAGCTCGCTCATTTTATACAATCACTTCATGAAATACATTGCCCCCACTCTTGAAAAAAAATGTCTGGTGTGTCTTTGTATCGAAGATTGCATTTATTCTCTCAACAGATTCCAGAACCATCTCAACAGTCTCCACAGAACGAGCTTCAAATCTCTGCAGCATCCAAAACCGACTCATCACACCAAGAATTTTATTTGTGAACAAAATATTGGTGACTCATGTCAATAAATACCTTTCAATCATCAGAGATAATTATTCAGAGTATATTGCCAAACAAGCTATACAATTTATTAATGAACAAAAAGGAAATGCGTTTTACCTATGAAAAAAATTCAATTCTCGGTTGGGGAAAAAAAAGAAAATAATTACAAAAATTGGGGAATTGATACGCTTTAGACTGATTATCAAAATGATGAATAATAAACATATAGGCTTAGGTTTCAAGCGACGAAGCTCCAGGATAAAGTGGCAAAATTTTAACAATGTTTTCAATTTATGATGCACTGTTTGGAACCTTTGGTGTAGTAATGAATATTACTGGAGTTTTTCCCAACACCAAATCGTTATTTTCAACACCTCGACACGTGTTTCGATCACCAAGTGATGATCTTCAAAGAGGAAGATTAAAACTAGAAACTAATGCGAGCTAACCTATTTATGCTATATAGGTCTTCCATATAGGTAAACCATCCAGGCGTACCACCCATATAGGTATACCAACCTAAATGAATTTTACAATTTTGCCTTATCTATTATTTCACAATTGTAAAATAATAGATATATAATAGGTAAATAATGGGTGGTACGCCTGGATGGTTTACCTGTATGGAATATCTATATAGCATAAATAGGTTAGCTCGCATTAGTTTCTAGTTTTAATCTTCCTCTTTGAAGATCATCACTTGGTGATCGAAACACGTGTCAAGGTGTTAAAAATAACGATTTGGTGTTGGGAAAAACTCCAGTAATATTCATTACTACACCAAAGGTTCCAAACAGTGCATCATAAATTGAAAACATTGTTAAAATTTTGCCACTTTACCCTGGAGCTTCGTCGCTTGAAACCTAAGCCTATATGTTTATTATTCATCATTTTGATAATCAGTCTAAAGCGTATCAATTCCCCAAACTAGTTTCTAGTTTTAATCTTCCTCTTTGAAGATGATCACTTGGTGATCGAAACACCTGTCGAGGTGTTAAAAATAACGATTTGGTGTTGGGAAAAAAACTCCAGTAATATTAATGTTTTCAATCGTAGAGTAACAACGGGGGTAATCATCAATTTAAGTCATAAAGATCCTAAAATGTTTTTAGGCGATGCTTTTTCATTATTCAAACGTGAGATTGCCAAAATTTTAAAACAAATGTCATGCCTAAAAGTTAATTTTACATTTTCAGGGGATTTTATTGAAAAATCGAATGATGGGGAAATTGTTGATGGCAAATATTTCAGTACGCCAAATAAAGTTATCGATTTAGGTACGAAATTGGCTGCTTGGTATAATGAAAACGCTGTAGATGTTATATTGAATAAGTTGTGCGAATTTGAAGAACAACAGTCAGGGTGGGCTTTGAGGAAAATTCTTTGGTTGGAAGTAGAAATAAGTAAATATGTGTCAGAAGAAATGGCAAGGAAGCAGGCACGCATTAATGTACGAAACGATGACGAAATTTGCTTCTTTTGGAGTATTATTATAGTCTATTTCAAAAGAGTGTAGAGTAATAAATCATGAAGTGTCATAAAATTTGCCTGAATTTCGTTGTCGTCCATGGGCGTAGGCAAATCTTAGGATTATTAAACTTAATAATTAAAGTAAATTAAAAATTACAGACATAGATAATAATAAAAGGCCATTTTTGGGAAGTAATTTGGTCTAAAACTAAGTACCTACATGTATTTAGGTAAGTAAAATTTCTTAAAAAAAGATTAAGATTAATTTTAGTGGTTCTTGTAAACTTATTTAATATGCAATTTGGGTTCATATACTTGAGCATGATTTCTCAAAAAAGGGTTAACACTTAGTTCCGAGGTGCCATGTCATTATAATAATCCCTTTTTGACCCTGCCCACCAATCATGCAATACCTATTAAACCCAGGTAATTAAGAAAAAGGGTTTAAATATATTGTAATGGTGTCTTAAACATTCGAGTTATAATAGTAATTGTTACTACACCAATTAAACGTACAGTGATATTGTGATATAGAAATAGTGAAAAAGTTATAAAATGGGGACATTTACTCCAAAGAAAAGAAGTGTAAAAAATTCTCCGCTATCTGTTTGCGAAAAAGTTATAATTTTAAATGTATATGATTGCATAAAACACGATCACCCTAGTTTGTCTGTGCAAGAAAGTGTTGAGCGATGTGCCCGAATGACTGGAATTGGACAGTCCACGATTTTTAAATTATTGCGAGAAAGAAAGATATCAGGCCAGGTAAGTCCATGCAAGAGAAAGTCAGGAAGACCAATAAAAATCTTAGATGAAGACACCAAATGTGACATTCGAAGAAAAGTTCATTCGTTTTATTTTAAAAAGGAAATACCCACTCTTGAAAAAATATTTATCGAGATAAGCCAAGATAATGATATTCCTTTGATATCCAGAAAACTTTTATGGAAAACTTTAAAAAGTATGAATTTTGCCTGGGAAAAGCACAATCGAAAGGCACTATTACTGGAAAGTGATGAAATTGTTTGCTGGAGACGAAAATATTTGACAACTATAAAGCAGTACCGCAGAGAGCAAAAGAAAATTTTTTATCTTGATGAGACGTGGATAAACGAAGGTTATATAGTCAAAAAAATGTGGCAAGATAAAAATATAACAAGTTCTCGCCAAGCTTTCATAGAAGGCCTTTCGACCGGTATTAAAGTGCCTTCGGGAAAAGGGAAGAGGCTTATAATTGCTCACATTGGAAGCGAAGACGGATTTTTAAAAGAAGGTTTGTTAAGCTTTGAGTCGTGCCGGACGGGAGATTATCATGAGGACATGAATTCGGATGTCTTCGAAGACTACTTCGGGAAAATGTTAAAATTTCTTTCAGCTGATTCGGTCGTGGTTATGGATAATGCAAGCTACCATTCAAGGCGCTTAGAGAAGGTACCAACTTCAGCTTGGAGAAAGCAAGAAATTATTAACTGGCTGTCAAATAAAGGTATTCAGTTTGAGACGAATTCAGTAAAGAAGGAACTACTAGCCATAGTAAAACAACATAAATCTCGCTTCATGAAATATGCCGTAGAAGATGTAGCAGAAAAGTATAAAGTAACTGTGCTGCGCCTACCGCCATATCATTGCGAATTAAATCCTATAGAACTTATATGGGCACAAGTTAAAGGATATGTTGCAAGGCACAATACCACATTTAAAATGAAAGATGTCAAGGTATTGTTTGATCAAGCCATTATCGAAATCACATCAGAAAACTGGCAAAAAGCAATCCAGCATGTTTTAAAAGAGGAAGATAAAATGTGGGAACTGGACAACTTGGTCGATCAGGTGGTTGACCCTATAATTATAACACCAGGGGATGATGACAGTTCTTCGGATCAAGACTATACTGATGTAGAATAATTTAATTGAATTGTAAATATACTGTAGCGGGATAAGCAATCTGGACAGAGACCAGTGTATCAGTGACAGTGACACTTTTGCTTAGGTTAGGGTTTAGAATTAAGGGTAGTCTGAATAATTATTTTCTCGGAAGGTTCTCGAAAATTGTACCTAGTAATCTCTAGAACATTCAATTAGGGTATAAATAGAGTGTTGTTAAACGTTAAGGGAAGTTCACAGTTTTAGTATTGTTCAAGTGTCAAATTGTAATAACGTATCCAGTAAAGTTCTTGTCGTTTTTGTGAATAAATTGATTTAAAGTCCCCACAAGTGTTTCAATACGTAAAGTTCGTTCGTGTGTGTTTGTGAGTATTTCCCGATTTCGGTTCGTATATATTTTATTGTTACATTTTATATTTTTTTAATAACACTGTTCTGCTGTATTAAATTTTTATTTCCTTTAATATAATTTTTATGAATGCATATTCTTTTGGCAATTATCCCACTAGCGCGCCTCTGGCTCAGTATTTATCCGTCGACAACAATGGACGAATCCCTTAAAACAGGGTGATACCTACCTGCTCTTTATGAAACGACATAATTTTGCAATGCGGACTAGGGAAGTGACAGAATTTATTGACGGATCACCCTGTAGCGCTTTTGAATACTTAATGAGATTTTATTACTCTACACTCTTTTGAAATAGACTATAGTGCCTTATATTCTATAGCAAATGATCCACAAAGGGAGTCAAAATATCCACACTATTCTACAGTTTTGAATACTACAGGGCTAAATACTCCAATGGATTTACTACAAATTTCCAAATTTGAAAAACTTAATGATATTTCTGTAAATGTTTACACTTTACAATTGAATCAAGTAAAAGAAATACCATTTTATGAAGTAGTACCTGTCAGACTCACGACAACAAAACGAGACAGATATGTTAATTTGTTATTCATTCAAGACAAATATTTTCCAAAATTGAATGATTATGAGGCTCCACCTATTGATGATGATGATGAGACTGAAATTAAATTCCATTTTGTTGGATCAAAGACATTCATGATGTCCCGATTATTAAATAGTCAATTGACCAAAAATGGAAAAAATTGTTTTGTGATAGGTCTCAATTATTTTTCAAGTCAGCAAAAATTGAGTGATCATACTGTTTTGTGCGAAAACGTAAATGAGTGTAAAATTTCCTCTTCTACATATGATTATGTGGAATTTCGAAATTATGTTTATGAACAAAAATGTCCGTTTATAATTTTTGCTGATTTCGAGTCATTGTTGGAAAAATGAAACGGAAGCATATTTAACAAAAGTACAAAATACCAAAAACATATACCTTTCAGTGCAGGCTACTACTTCAAGTGTTCCTATAACGACAGTCTTTCTCATTTCAAAAGCTATCGAGGTGAAGACTGTATGAAATGGTTTGCCGATGAGTTGTCTGATATTGCAAAATTTGTTGATTCAAAAATAAAGAATATTGAGCCGATGATGACAATGCCTTTAAATAGTATCGGTGCTGCAACGACTTGTCATATTTGTGAAAAATCGTTCACCCCCAAAGATGTTATCGTGTACGATCATGACCAATATACGGGGGCGTTCCGCGGATTTGCGCACAGAGCCCCCTTTAATGTCAATTTTCGAAAATTATTTGTGGTACCCATTACTTTCCATAATCTTTCAGGGTACGACAGTCACTTCATCCAATCATCTAAAAGAACAATTCGTTCAGGCCAGTCTCAACACCCTACACAGTAGGTTAATGGACTGACACCTATCAGAAAACAACTACTCCCCTGGCTAATACCACGAAGGGCGTTGGATTATATCCGACAGGTGTCAGTGCAGGATTCTTCACTGAAGTTATTCCTGCATATGCTGTTGGCGATACAACTGCCGCAATAGATTTTCAATTATCGGAACACACTTGCAGACCGGTTTCGGGCTGTTTGGCCACTCGTCAGTGCAAGGTAGTGTATATCATCAACATAAAGTCGATGATTTCCGATAATTGAAAATCGAATTCCGTCAGAGTATCATTCCTCGAACTAAGCTGAAGACTACAACAAACAACAGGTTTGTCGTCGCTCCATCTGCCTGTGAACGAGGTAACCAACTGCATATCCAAATTTGCCCAATTCCTCGTAAAAGGAAAGAAATCTTTCACGTATAGTCAGTGGGCATACTTGAAGACTGGCTATAAATCCAATCATCTAAAAGAACAATTCGTTCAGGCCAGTCTCAACACCCTACACAGTAGGTTAATGGACTGACACCTATCAGAAAACAACTACTCCCCTGGCTAATACCACGAAGGGCGTTGGATTATATCCGACAGGTGTCAGTGCAGGATTCTTCACTGAAGTTATTCCTGCATATGCTGTTGGCGATACAACTGCCGCAATAGATTTTCAATTATCGGAACACACTTGCAGACCGGTTTCGGGCTGTTTGGCCACTCGTCAGTGCAAGGTAGTGTATATCATCAACATAAAGTCGATGATTGCGGCAGTTGTATCGCCAACAGCATATGCAGGAATAACTTCAGTGAAGAATCCTGCACTGACACCTGTCGGATATAATCCAACGCCCTTCGTGGTATTAGCCAGGGGAGTAGTTGTTTTCTGATAGGTGTCAGTCCATTAACCTACTGTGTAGGGTGTTGAGACTGGCCTGAACGAATTGTTCTTTTAGATGATTGGATTTATAGCCAGTCTTCAAGTATGCCCACTGACTATACGTGAAAGATTTCTTTCCTTTTACGAGGAATTGGGCAAATTTGGATATGCAGTTGGTTACCTCGTTCACAGGCAGATGGAGCGACGACAAACCTGTTGTTTGTTGTAGTCTTCAGCTTAGTTCGAGGAATGATACTCTGACGGAATTCGATTTTCAATTATCGGAAATCATCGACTTTATGTTGATGATATACACTACCTTGCACTGACGAGTGGCCAAACAGCCCGAAACCGGTCTGCAAGTGTGTTCCGATAATTGAAAATCTATTGCGGCAGTTGTATCGCCAACAGCATATGCAGGAATAACTTCAGTGAAGAATCCTGCACTGACACCTGTCGGATATAATCCAACGCCCTTCGTGGTATTAGCCAGGGGAGTAGTTGTTTTCTGATAGGTGTCAGTCCATTAACCTACTGTGTAGGGTGTTGAGACTGGCCTGAACGAATTGTTCTTTTAGATGATTGGATTTATAGCCAGTCTTCAAGTATGCCCACTGACTATACGTGAAAGTCACTTCATCATAAGAGATATCGCAAAAAGGTGATGTGTGAGCATACTTCCCTCAAATAAAGAAAAATACATTTTCTTCACACAGAAACTAAAATCAAATCTCGATTTAAAACATATTCATTTTTGGTACAGATATATAGATGATATTCTCGCCTGTTTCAGAGGTACTACACGACAGCTGAACCAATTTATGACATTCATGAACAATCTCAATAGCAACATTCAGTTCACACTCGAAACAGAGATAGAGAAACAGATAAATTTCTTAGACCTGGCCATTACACACAATCAGAATAAATTTGAGTTCAATGTTTTCAGAAAACCTGGCTATACAGACATCACCAACCCAAGCGATTCTTTCCATCCAGACAGTCATAAATTAGCAGCCTACAATTTAATGTTGCACAGAGCATTCTCACTGCCTTTGTCTGCTAACAATCTAGCTAGGGAAATTGATATAATTACACAGATAGGTCATAATAATGGTTTCAACGCAGATAGTATCCATAAGTTAGTCAGGAAATAAAGCCGGAAATTCACTTACAGATTAATATACCCTCAGGTCAAACAACCAGAAATCAAGAAATGGGTAACGCTAACATATTTTGGAAAAGAACAGAGATAATTGCGGGTTTCTTCAGAAAAAACAATGTGGAAGTGGCATTCAGACCACATGCCAGGTTATCTGATTTCCTTTTCAATGTCAAAGATAAAGTGGACAAATTTGAGAAATCTGGAGTTTATAAACTTGAGTGTCCGGAGTGTAATAGTGTTTATGTGGGACAACGTGGTCGAAATTCCTCAAAACGGTATGCTGAACATGAAAGGTCTTTCAGACTGGAAAAAAATGATTTGACGTTTTCAAACCATTCCTTGGCATGCAACCACAAGTTTCCGAATCTAAACGATAAATTCTGCACCATGCAAGGAAGGGTTGCAAACTCAATTATTTAGAATCCTTGGAAATTCACGAGCATAAACATTGCGGGTGCAACCTGTTGAATGATCAAATCGATTTAGTTTACTCGCCGTTTTTTAAATTGGCACATCCGCATTGTGAACTGTAAATTCAGGTACTCAATCAAGTCAAGTACCTCTATTTCTATTAGTACCTACAGGGGTGGTAGCGAATGTAATGAATCATTGTTAGTTTATTGTATGAGTTTGAAAATGTTCATATAGGACGAAACTGCAGTAACGTTAGTTACAAATAAAAGTGGTAAAGATCTTGAAAGTTTCATTTCTCTTTCCTTCATTATACAGAAACAGATAGCTTCATCTACGAAATAACGTGTGAAGATGTCTTCAGAACTCATTAAAAAGAACCTATCAAAATTTGATACTTCCGTTTATTCGCCTGATAATAAGTTTCAAATTCCACTTGTGAATAAAAAAATTCTTGGGTTAGTGAAAGATGAAGCAAATGGTAAAATCATCACGCACTTCGCAGGGTTATGTTCCAAAATGTACACCTACAAAGTGCAGGGTGGAAAAGTTATCAAAAATCAAAGGGAATTCGATACATTGTAGTCAAAAATAAAATTGATTTCAAAGATTATATCGATTGTCTCAGAAATTTTAAAGAAAACGTGTGTGAGCAGTTTACTCTTCGATCATACGCTCACAACGTTTTCAGTATCAAGCAGGTGAAAACAGGCTAAGTGCACACGACGACAAACGAAAATCGATCCCAAAATCATTCGACACTTTACCTTGGGGCACTATAGCTTGAAATGAGGTTATCATTTGGATTTTCTTTTTATTGATGTGATTCATTGAAAAATGTTGTCCTTGTTTGAATATGCACGATAGGTGTGTGTTACTCTAAGAATTTTCAACAACGGTAGGAGTCCATCAACTTTACAAGAATTAAATGCAAACAAAAATATGTTTGAGTATTTCAGTTTTTGTATATTATTTTTTATTGTACATGTACACGTTGATATAATTTAAATAAAATATATATTGAAATTTTCGTATTTTATTACATCATACAACTTCTTGAACTTGATTTTTTTTCACCTCATACACCAAATGAAACAAATGTTACAACATTTTCTCATTTATTACCTAAATCATACACTATTTTTTTATAATAAAATAAATATTCACGTGAAGCATTATACACAGTATCTAAAGCCGAGCCTTGACAAAAACCTTCTATGATTTCTTTCAAATTAAAATCAGTTCTATTTTCACCATGAGTGTATTATTTTGAAAACACCTCGATAATAATCATAAAAGTTCAGAGAGCACACCAAGGTGAGTATTCAGGATCTCGTTGAAACAGCTCCAAGTTCGTGGTGCCCTTGGAAATGGAAACTTGTTTGGTATTACTTTTGATGTGCTGTGTGACCTAAATGTAATCCCCGCAACGTATTGTAATTGGATCATACTCGTCGACATATTCATCGATTTGTGATTCAAAGAAATTTTTCTTTGTTTGTTGCAGGATGTCAATGAATGTCGCACATTCATAAACTGTTAAATTGATGGAAGGAAAGGAGAACTGCTGCTTCAAAATTATGCATGGGCTGCAAGGACTAAGGCCTTATAGAATTTCATAAGATGACATGAGGAATGCCATCAACAGCATTTGGTGTTCATAATCAGTGGTGGGGCTCTTCACATGACACAATTTCACATCACCACAATGAATATTACCATCTGAGGTGTAACGCAACAAACATCCTCCAGAGGGCGTTGGCAATTTTGCGCTTTCTGTTGCTGTCGCGTCCAAACTTATCGATAACCATTTTGAAAATGATAATGTATTGGGGAACGTACTGTACATAGAATTATTTTTGCATCTTTGAGCTCATTCAAAATGGCAATGATTTCATTGTTGTGTGAAGTATTTCCTGCATCGCGAGAGGCTATCAATAATTTGAAACGTTCGCATAGCTCGTTGGGATCCTCCCGATAAATGTATTCAATGGGATTCGTAATTAATGTCATTGCTAGAGGTGATATTTTGGGTAGACATGATGTCATCGCAGTGGTAGTAGTAAGAGGTGTTTTAGGTGGAAAAAAACCCAATACCAGTTTTACGATGATTTCCTGCTGTAGGAAACCACGGTTTGATTATGTTGGTGTACTTGTATCTCTGAGTGCCTTGCGGAATTCTCGCGAGCGCTCGATAAATACAAAATCTTTTTATATACATTCAAATCCTGTCGAGAAATAACAGTTCATATATACCGGGTGTTCCTTTCCAGTGATACCAAGCCAATTTTATGTATCCGCTACGCTTGTCAAAATCGATTTCCTTTTGGCCTAGGAACCATTTTGAAGATACCTCATTATATATGGAACCGTATACTTTGTCGATTTCCTTGTCATTTCCCCAATGTTTTTTAATGTACCGTTGATACATTATCGGATATTGATCAATATATTCTTCTGAAACTTGTTCATTTATGCCGGACGCAACATCTATCGCTTCTTGTTCGTCTTCTGCATACCCACTGAAGACGTTTTCATCATCATCATCCTCATCTGTACCTGCAACATGTACGACGGATTGGAGTGGAGTCGTTTCAGGCTCTTCCACTATCTCTTGTTTGAGTTCGATTTTTGCCACAGTTTTCAATTTCAGAGCCAAATATTTTTTCGAGTGATGCATGCAATTTCATTGATTTTATACTTTCGAATAACATCAACTTCTTTGCTTAAAGGTTTCATGATGGTGAATGATATTACATCACAAACTGTGTATACTTATATATTTGTCGAATCCTTGACGATAACGTCCACCATTCTTATAGAAAATCTTTCATTATTACAACGGTTCCATATCGATGTTGCCAACATTCGGCACACATTCTCTTGAATTCATCGAAAGACATGTCGGGAGATACGTGTTCATTGAATATATGTTTCAAATTCATTTCATCCTGTTTGAAAAGTACAATCATATTGCAATTTGAATATGTTTGACAAATATAGGCGGCGTCAATGTTCTTATACCTACATACAGAATAATATTAGTGAATTTTCTGTTGGCTATCGGATGCGACACCATCGAAAATGAATATGGAATTTGATTTGGCTTCGTGAGGGCTTATGATATCCTCATTTTCCCTGAATGAATAATATCCCAGCCCCTTACCTTTACTGAAAATTTCTTGTACCACTTGATATTTAGGTTGATAAAATGATTTTGAATATACGTAGATATTTTCAGATTTGGCGCCATTCGGGTGGAATAGCAATGTAAAGATAGTGTTTGACTTTCCACAACCACTCGGCCCACAAATTATTGCACGAAACGAATTGGGCAATAATATACCGTGCTTCCTAACCATACTACTATTGTTGGCTTCATTCAAAAAGTATAAATTTTCAATAGGTAATATTCCTAAAGAAACAACATCAACGCAAAGGGCGAGGTCTTTACATGAAAAAGTAAAAAACTCCTACTGAAGCTACCCCATAGAGAATTATATGATTCGGAAATTCAAAAATGTGCCTGTCAAAGGAGAATTCAACATTTTCGAGGAATTTTATGCGTGATACGTTGCCAACTCGTGGTCCTCGGTTGCGAGAATGTGCTGTATTGAACTTGGATTTTCAATTGAATGCAGGCACTCATTGGGTAGCTTACATTAAAAACGGCAATGTTGTATAATATTTCGATAGTTTCGGTAATCTGAAACCTCCAATGGAATTGGTAAGATATTTTGGAAGGGGCATAACGATTACATATAACAATGATCACTATCAAAATTTTGACCAGAGTAATTGCGGACATCTCCTCCTATAGTTTCTGCTCCATAATGTCTGAAAAAATGGTTGGAGATAAATCTTTGCGAGATTTAACCGATGCTGAATTGAAAACTTTATCGATTGACTATTTGGTTGCGAATGCTGAACCTTGGGAATTATTGGATGTTTGGCATAAATTACCAAAAGACTACCAACATCGATTTGCTTTGAAGATTCGTTTACCATGTTTCATCCATTATCGACACGAGGTACCACCACCCACATCAGCTGCGTCGTTGTTGTTGTTTCAATCATTATTTAAGGAGATGTCATACTGATATTATATCAGTCATCTCTATGATATTAACGCTAACTAGTCGTTCTTTGACGCTTTCCATCGATTTCAATCCACCCATTAGATTTGATTCTGATTCATTCTGAATAAACTTTGGCTTTGCTCAGTTTCCATTCGTACAACAGTATACCCAACATTGAAGAAGGTACGAAATTCTACTACTATGAAAACGCTGACAAAACTAAACAAAAAAGCATCGATATCCCTGTTGAATCTTACGAAATTGGTGACATTGAAGTATCAATAAACAAATACATCTCACCTAAAACGTTCAAGGAAAACCCTGAGGATTTTTTCTATCTAAAACCGAATAATAATACGCTGAAAAGTGAAATATTCTGTCTGAAGCACTCGATTGATTTCCGACCTGAAAATATCTTGGCTCACATACTGGGGTTTTCATCTACTCTTCTCAAACCAAACGTACATTACGAATCCGATCTACCTGTGGATATCATTAAAGTACTCAACATACACATAGATAGCAACATTACGTTTGGAGCCTTCTACAACGACTGCTGCGAGTGCCCGACCAACATTCTAGGCTCATTGATTTCCGAAACGAAAAAATAATAATTAGTTTGGAATTGAAGCGCAAGTATGGTGCTGACTACGTATAAAAATAATTCACCTCCATACCCAACATCAGTCTTCACCAAGACCTTCACTAGTCGACAACTATTGACAACGGAAAATAAATTGTTTCTGGGATCTCTTGGTTATCATGTTGTCCAACTATAAAACGATGAGTTCATACAAAAGGTAGAGTGGCGTACCTACTATCCTTATGTCAAGTCTTTTGGCAACAATGATGTTATTGAAATTAAGGTCAATCAATCAGATGCCTACGATGCTTTGTACGATAGTCTGCTATTCATTAGCGGAAAAGTTGAGAAGACCAAAGGGCACAGTAAGGTGTCATTCGTAAACAATGCTGGCGCTTTCATGTTTCAATCTGCTAGTTATGAGCAAAGTGGTGAGGAATTGGAAGCAGTTCGTGAACTTGGAATTGTTAGTACTGTTAGAGGCTTTCTCATCTACACCGACGAAGATATCAAACACTTGGCCACCTCCGGTTGGAATTTTCCCAACAATATAGGCGTCATCAACACAACTCATCTAACATTCAACATGCTCATACCCATCAAGCATTTTTTGAATATTTTCAAAGATTAACAGTGTGTTTCCTATGGTAAACATACCATTCGATTAGTACGAGCTGGAGATGATAGCAACTGTTTCAAAATAGAAGAGACTCCTGCTGCACTAACACCGAAAAAGGAAGTTGAAAATATCGAACTGAAAGTTAAACGAATCTTTCCGCATGATCAAATTAAATTGCAACTTTTGAAAGCTATCCAAGCTGACACTCCTGTTCTCATACCGTTCACAAAATGGGAACTACATATGCTGCCTGCTCTCACACAAGGTGCAAAAAATGAAATATGGGCCGTCAAGACTTCCTCGTTCCTCGAAAGCCCTCGATATGTGATTGTATGTTTCCAAAAAAATCGTGATTACACTAAAGTCAACAATGATCCAACAAGATTCAATCATTTGAATATCACCACTCACTCTTAACGGTGATACTCTCTTTTCTTCTCACTGCTCTCATACAGCATATGTAACATATGTTACCTATGCTGTGTCCAAATGTCATGCCTTGCTCTCGTCAAGCTTATGTGAGTCAAACGTAACGAAAGGATTAATATGCCCAATTTTATCAAAGATGAGGGTTATTTCTGCTCTTTTCATATTCAAGTTCCTTACGAAAAATAATGGATTCCAGGAATATTTTCTTTATTTCCACACCATAGATGAACCAAGCACGTCAACATTGTCAAAACTAAAATTTCACTATAGAAAAACTCAAAAACTAATTAGGCATACACATAATTATAGTAAAGAACAGTAATAAAAAAACACATCTAAATAAACTCATTAACGTCAATGGTTATTATCACAATAATAATACAAAACGAAAAAACCGGCTCTGGCAATCTAAAATCACCAAATCTATAAAGCAAAAATCACTAGATTTGAAAAAATATCACCAGATTTCAGAAATTCTGCCTATTGAACGAAAAATTAATATGAATTTGCGACCAAAACCAAATACAAAGTTTGGAACAGAAAATAATATTGAATTAAATACTCATGGTTACACGATAAATAAAAAAAATTAACAGAACTCTCTTACGAATAAATATTTGAACGAAAACCAATAGACAATGGCCTAGACAATAAATACAAAAAAGCACTCTCTTGTAAATAAATATTTGAACATAAACAAACAGAAAATTAATGACCAAGTATTATTTGAACATCAACTATCTAACATTATTATTTTGATTCATACATTTTAATTTCACAAACTACACCTAAAAGATTTGATCTCCACAAACTTTATTGAAAAAATATATCACAACATGTGTAGATCACGTAGTTTGTGAAATTACTATGGATCTTCATCAAGTAACGGCCGAATCAATAAAAAAATCATACATTTTATGATCACATTTCTTTAGCATACTATTAGAAATTTCAAATTTGTAACAGTTCTCATTGTTTGAAATAACTCTTTCAAAGTGAAAAATTCCACTGAGGGTATCAGGAGGTTTGTTCTGGAAACAACGAAACTGGAAACTGCGCAAGACATGATGCGCACAAACAAAAAATCTCAAACAGTCCATTTCATTTGGATTCCAAGACATCGGTTGCGGATGCACATCTTCACCTGCAGTAGGAGGTTGTATATCATAATGAAGATCTAAAGATGATTTCGAATTGGGTTGAAACTATCCAAGTTCAATTCAATTCCACGAAAACCCAGGCATCAGTTTTATCCAGAAAGATAAATGTCTCCGAAACGGATGTAATAATGTCAGGAAAGACAATTCCACTTTCTGCTTCTATAAGTTTGTTAGGGTTCAATATGGACACCAATATATCTTGGCACAATAATGTCGCTGGTATTGCAAAGGCTGCTTCTCAAAAGCCTGGAACACTCTGTTCCGAACCAGCACAACTGTACAAACCTCAGAAAAGAGTCATCCGCCTGATTGGAGATGCGAACATCACTTGCAACCTTGATAGTCTGGAACATCGAAGAAAGGTTGAAGATTTGTCACTCTTTTATAGATACTTTCACGGGAGGTGTTCAAGTGACTTGGCACATTTTATTCCACCAAGAGCGGTACAGAAATACGCGACGGACTGTTTCGATGTTCAACTCAGTACGCCTCGAACTTCACTGTTTAGGAATTCTTTCATTTGAAGAACTGCGTTTTTGAACATACAGTGTCACCATCTATTTTCGAAAAGTTTCAATGAAGTTTAACTTCGGCACTTGTTTGTGCTTTAAATTTAACTTAAAATGATGCGGCCAACTAAGACCCACTGATGTTCAGTGTTTGTCAAATTCAACTTTTTTTTTTTGAAAAAAATTGAAAAAGTGCATTTCTAGATCGAATTAAACAAAAAGTTAGTTGAAATAGAAAAATCATAAATCCGGGTTGTAATTCCGAAATATAAAAAATAACAGGAAACACGCATATGTTCCAGTTTCAAAGATTTTCCTTGTAACATGTACCTTATCGCCAAAGAAGCTATGGAAACTGCTTGAAATTACAATCAAAACTATTTTCTAAATTGAAAGTTGATAAAGCGCCCACGTCGAACCGACCGGCTACCGACCGAAGTGTTGCCGAATACTAAATATTTTTGTAAATGCGCATGCCAATAATCAGTCTCCTAGCTCTGCCGTATTGACAAATTTCAGAAAATTTGATCTTTGTAGTTGGGCCTACTCAAGTTATCGAAGAATTTTTGGGATCGTGCAACAGTGTTTACAATTTTCAATTGCTGCACAGGAAGGCTGGCCAATGTTGCCAATGCTAGTGATTTATCACCAGATTTGGTGATTTTCATGTCAATGTGGTGATTTGGTGATATTTTTCGATTTCTGTGATATTTTTTGTCGATTTTTGTTTTATTATGACAAATTTGAAATTGAGAGAAAGAAAAAGAACGCTAGCATAGCTCGGTAACCGAAAACAACAACCTCGCATTATGCCTCATCTGCATGACGCATAAATTACCAGAAGACAGAACCATCGACATAAGTTATGTCGGTGAACAGAACACACAACTCATACCTCTTGTATTGCGTTCTACGTTAACTCACATTTTATCTGTGTTCTGTTCTAACCCATTTTCTTTTGAATTTTCATAAGTTATAAAAAATATCAATATGCAAAATAAGAAAAATAAATTAAAGACGATGAAATCCATGGATAATGATGATTTTTAGGTATTATTTATGAAGGACACTTTTAGCTAACAATTTAATGATGTATTTTTTGTAGAAATTGTTCATTCTCCAGTTGACACAGATTCATTAGATACATATACAAATACAATCCCTGATGATACCCTAGATTCGTTCTGGTTCTACGAAATTCAGGTTCTAGGACGTCAGGATCATGCTTAGTTGATAAAGAGCGTTCTGGTTTATTGAGGATAAGTTCGGATTGATGAATTCTCTGTTCTGGTTTCGACTGCGAAATTATCCTGAACTGTCGTCTTGAACCCTCCGGAATCATTCTTGCTCTCGAGGCTGAACTGTTGAGAACTGTTCCCGTTGCTCATGCGCATTCATGTGGAAATTTGTTTGGGCTATTTTCTAGGATGTTTTTTTTATTTATTTGCTTTAAATAATTGATTCCCCAATTCTAGTAAACTTTGTACTAGATGACTTAATTATGAATGTGAAGGATAGAATCCCTTTTAATATTCCTTTCATTAAACGCTATGTGGACGATTCGATCCTATCTGTGCCTCGTGGGAGAACTGATGAAGCATTAACAACGTTTAACAGTTACAACGAACATCTGCAATTCACAGCTGAAGAGGAAGGTAACAACAGTTTACCATTCTTGGATATGCGAGTGTGCAGAAACACAGATAACGTTCTACGAACAAGGTGGTACAGGAAACCATGCGCAAGCAACAGGTTACTGAACTACCATTCATACCATCCTACAAAGATGAAAATAAATTTAGTCCTCACCATGAAACACAGGGTGATCAATCTGACACATCCACTATTCAAAGATGATTGTATAAAAGAACTAAAAGGTATTCTCCTTGAAAATTCATATCCTTGCAAACTTTTGAATAAATTACTTTTCAACTATTTTTCCACAGTGACTACTGTTTCAAATAATTTAGTTAACCCCATAAATAATAATAATTTAAATTTATCAAACAATGGAGATATACCTCCAACTTCATTATTTTTCAAAACCTTACCATATTTTCAGTCTTTAACACCCAAGCTCTTGAACGTTTTCAAGAGTGAAAATATTAAATTTGCTCAATACATTGTCACTACTACGAATAGTCTGTTTTCCAAAATTAAAACTCCTTTGAAAACCCTAGAAAAGTCTAATGTAGTATATGAAATTCCTTGTCATACATGTGATAAGACATATGTTGGTCAAACATCTAGAATTTTATCAGGACGTATAACGTCACATAAAAGTGATTGTAATATGAACAAAGCTACCTGTGCATTGGTTGAACATGTCACCAACACAAAACACACAATAAATTACACCGAAGTTAGAGTATTGTGTACTGAAAGTAATTTACAGAAACGGCTGTTTAAAGAAATGTTCTTTATCAAAAGGAATACAAACAACATGAACAAAAAGACTGAGATTAACAACCTTAGTAATATTTATAATTATATCTTGAAATTGGAACTGATTCCCCCAGGTTCCCAAAGTAACAGATAGTGTGTGAGTTTGGAGGTAGTGTTGAGTCTTGTTACTCACTTCTTTTATGAGTACTTGGCAGCACTGTATCCATTTTCAGATACTTTTTGAGACTGCTAGTGTCAACACTGTTGTTTGGTATACCTTTTGGTGATCCTGGTTTAGTTATATTGTCAATTTTCAAATTTTAAACTTCAAATGTCATAATGTCAATTATCAATTTGCAGATATTTCCTGTTTCCTTTCTTTCTAGTTGCTACCACGCCACTAGTAAGTACCATGCATGGCCGTTAAAATAAAATTTCAAATTTCAAATCCTCTAAATGTTATTTCTGAATAAATTTTATATATATATTTTCTTTAAACCATAAAAATTTAATGTGTGACACTTTTCTACATAATTAAAAGGACTTTTTTTGTGTTTCTCAGTAAAATTTTCGACTTTTTAATATAACCTCAAGTTAGTAAGTACTTTTTATCTATTGTTTTACAATTTTGCTTCAATGTTATCAATTTATTGTAGATGTCTTGATAAAGAGAATAAACATTCTCGAAAGCTCGACCATATAACAAAGAGTATTCTTTAAACAACAGCCCAGCAATTTTGACTGCATCCCCAACATTATTCCGTATTTCTCCTCAACTAGTCAGTCAAGACTACCCATCGCTTTATATATTTATATATACATATATTATAGGAATAACTTGTGTCATAAGCGTACACTTCCGTTCTGCTGATCACCCAAAAATAGTTGAGTTGAACCTCGAAACAGTCTGCCGCGTATTTCTGTACCGCTTTTGGTGGAATAAAATGTACCAAGTAACTTGAACACCTCCCATGAAAGTATTTATAAAAGAGTGACAAATCTTCAACTTTTCTTCGATGTTCCAGACTATCAAGGTTGCAAGTGATGTTCGCATCTCCAATCAGGCGGATGACTTTTTTCTGAGGTTTGTATAGTTTGCTGATTCGGAACAGAGTGTTCCAGGCTTTTGAGAAGCAGCCTTTGCAATACCAGCGACATTATTGTGCCAAGATATATTGGTGTCCATATTGAACCCTAACAAACTTATAGAAGCAGAAAGCGGAATTGTCTCTCATGACATTATTACATCCGTTTCGGAGACATTTATCTTTCTGGATAAAACTGATGCCTGGGTTTTCGTGGCATTGAATTGAACCTGGATAGTTTCAACCCAATTCGAAATCATCTTTAGATCTTTATTATGATATACAACCTCCTACTGCAGATGAAGATGTGCATCCGCAACCGATGTCTTGGAATCCGAATGAAATGACAAGAGAGGTGTGCCCATCATCAGTATGGTGCAGCCAAGTGTAAGGATGGCAACGAGAGCCAGCCGCACATTTCAATATTAATACATGTTACAAAAAGGATTTGAAACTTTATAACTTCTATTTACCATATGCGAGCGCTTTCGACAGCTGGCCGTGCTGGTCATCATCAAGGCTCTACTCAAACCAACGTGTCATCCTCTTTTATGCGGTCCGAACGCCTTAGTGCAGGTATTCATTCATGTATTCATATATGTGATTCGAGAATCACAAAAGGATGATAAAATGATTTTTGAGTTGTAGAGGGAATATCCTATTCAGTAACGTTTTGTTGAACAATGTTGGAGTTGATGAAGTAAAATAAAATATAATGATTTATAGTTAATCTACTAGTTTATGTATTTCCCATCTTGGGATGCTTCTAATCTATTTTTCAATGCAGCTGACAAATAATGAAAAATGAATAACATTTTTGAGTTCTAATAAAAATATAGTTGTTTCGTTTTTGTAGATAATAAAATAAAACAGTATTTTTTACTGTCTGATATTATAATGTAGCAAAAAAAGTGTTAACAATATCATTTCTAAAATCAAAATTGACATTTTCCTGTAAATTTACTGGAGGAATTTGTCCTTGGTGGATTAAATAATCTAGTTCCTCTGGATTTATTCCGACAGGAGGTGGCGGGATATCCTCGTGCATATTTCTGGCAATGTTGTATAAAATCGCTGTGGCAACAATAATTGTCATTGCATTATTTACACTACACCGGAGCCCATAACACAGTACTGGAAACCTTCTTTTGTATACACCATTTGTTCGTTCTATGCAATTTCTAGTACGAATATGTGATTCATTATATAATTGTTCGGCTTGCGTTCGAGGATTTGCGAGTGGGGTCAGTAAATATGATTTATTTGGGTATCCACTATCTCCTGAAAAATACAAAATGAAACAACAGTAATATTGTAAGTAACTATTTGTAATACCGAGTACAATGGCATTTCCAAATTCTCCAACCTCAAATCTTGTTCTTAAGCTACTATTATTGAAAATTGTTGCATCATGTGTTGACCCAGGCCACCTTGCTACAATATTAGTAATATTCAATTTGCTATCGCATACCAACTGTACATTGATGGAAAAGTAAGATTTTCGGTTTCTATATACCTCACCATCCTCTCCTCCTACAATATTGAAACATTTATATCATTTTATGTTTGTTGCTTTTGTGTTATGGTTACAATACACATTATTTTCAAAAATTATTATTTCAAAATGTTATAGTTTATACTGACCTGGTGAACGGATTTTAACATGCGTCCCATCTACACACCCTATGACACGTGGAAACCTTACTTTTTGGTAAAACTCATTTTGACAGGATAATATTTCTTCTGGAGTACTTGGCATTTTTATGAATTGATTGCGTAGAGAAGCAATAACTTCGGACACCCTTGTTATGATTTAAGAAACCGTGCTTTGGTTCATACACATAATATCACCAATATTAATCTGGTGGGCACTGCTGGCATAAAACAAAAGGGTTGTTAAAAGTTGATTAATAGGCGATACACTGTTGTTTCTGAAAAAAAAATAATACTAACTGTAGTTAGTCCATAAGGCATTTTAAAAATACTTACAGGTCATTTTTAAATTCAAGCTGCTCCTCTATTAATTCTAATACGGATAAAACTGTAGCTTTGGTTAACCTAAATCTTCGAAAAAAATTCAAATCATCCATTTCTTCAAAATAATTTGGCCTGGCATGAATACGCCGTGGAAAACCGAATTCTATGATATCCAATAAATCTAAATCATCCTCTACATATAATTCATCCTCTACTTCCATTTTGTTAGACAGACAGATACACAATAAACAACACAAGGATGGAAAATAAAATAAATAATACCTGTCAGGTCAGTCCTCGCCCGTCAGAAAGCTAGGTTAGATTCAATAAAGCTTGGCTTAAATATTTTAAGCCACCAAAATGGAGGGCTTAACTATAAGCAGGCTTAAAGCTGATTACTGTTACGGTGCATATAAAATTAACGAATTAAGCGAGCTTAGCTTCTAAGCCAGGCTTACTACCCTACGGAGAATACGGGCATATGTGTGTTTTGTATGGCGTGTATACAAATAGAGATTTTATCGAGTGTTCATGATACAAATAAAAAATGAAACAATTCGTGGACACAACACTCCAAACCTATGATTATCTATATCTGAAATATTCTCAAGTCACCTTCATTTCCGGGTATACCAGAAATATTGAAATTTGAACACAGCTCATAGCTCACAATTTCTTCTTGACATCGAATAACTTTCTTCTTATGCTATGCACATTGATATATGTGAGACCACTACGAACGGATCATTTACAGTGTTTCAGCCAACGATTATGGACATACTCATAATCGTTGTGTTTCAGCGACTATACGATTTGTTTACAGTATTCCGTATTTAGGCATGGAATACTGTAACTTGAAACGCTTTTTATACATAGGATAGCATTATGCGTTAAAGAAATTACTACATTTCAGGGCTAGAGCATAGAGAGTCTAAAAAAAAAGTAATCATAACCATCGAACATACCATTTTTGGTAAGTCTGGAACGTATTATTTTGCGGTCTTTTGTATCAAAATTTGACGTGTCGTAACTGCGTACTGTCAATAGTCTGTCAATATTGTCAATTTTGCAGTTTTAAATTTTGAATGCATGACGGTTATTTTTATTAGCTATTTTAGCAGTTATTTTCAGTTTTGATAAATTCCAACTTTTACAATCTCATATTTTTGAAATGTCTAAAGAGTCAACAAAGAAAAAAGTTAACGAAGAAACAGAACAATACCTAAAAACCTTAAAAATTCCCCAAGGTTTGGAAAATGACACTCGACTCATGGTGTCTAATATGCTTTCACATGATGCTTTTGGAAACAATGAGTAGGTATTGTACTTGGAAAAAGTAGATAAAAGTAAAATCATGTTTTTTCTTAGATATAAATGGTCTCTGGATGACTTCGAATTAGGGCAAAGGTTGGGAAGAGGGAAGTTTGGGAGGGTATATGTAGCTCGAGAGAGAAAAACTGGATTCATCGTTGCCTTAAAGACTCTACTAAAACGGGAACTTGTGAAAGGCCGTGTTGAGAGACAAACTTTAAGGGAAATAGAGATCCAAAGTCATTTGAAGTAAGTGTCCTGGTAGTGTTGATTAAAATTTATTTATTTTTGTTATGAAAAAATGAGAAATGAAACTTTATTTTTATATCATAGAACAACAAAAGTTTTTTTTCTCACTTTGTCCTGATGATCTACCATATAGTAACAGCTACATCTATCAATTCATACATTTTTTTTTTATTTCAGACATCCCAACATTTTACAATTGTTGGCTTGGTTTCATGATTCCCACAGGATTTACTTGATTCTGGAGTATGCTGGAAGAGGGGAGTTGTACAAGCATTTAAAATCCAGTCCTGGAGGTAGATTCAATGAACACTTGTATGTATACTACTCTACTTAGTATTTCATTAAGTTAATCATGAAGATTTTATGAATGGAAACTTTTGACTTTCTACTTCTCTCAATACTTCAACGAAAAGAAGAAAGCAATTGATTTCAAAATAAACTATTTACAAAGTTGTGTAGATCATTCAAAGAAGTAACTTTCAGACACAAACTGGAAGAAAAGTCCTGGAAACAACTACTTTCATATAAAGATTGAATTACACAAAAGAAAAATTACTTTTGAAACAATTACTTCAATGTGAAAATTTAATTATACAAGGAAGGAGATTTGTGTCTGGCATACTCATTAGCTTTTTTATTGCCTGTGATATCTGAGTGTCTTGGCACCCAGTGTAGAGCCAATATATTCCATTACACCAATTTCCTCAGTTCTTCACATCATTGCCAGACCAGTCTCGATTTTACTTATGGTTTTGTTGGTGCGCCAAATGCAATCTGGTTGTCTGTGAAAATATTGATCCACTCATTTTGGTGAGGCCTCAAATTATGTTCCTTTTGCAATGCAAATTTTTATACACTTTAGCCTGTGTATTTACCGAGTGGGTAACTGAATTTAAAACTTCTCTTCCCCACAGAAAATTCTAGGTCTCGTTTTATGTTTGTTTTTTTAACCTTTTCTATACCAGGTAATTCTGCCATGCATGTTCTTGAGATAACTGTTTATTTATTTATTTATTTATTTGACACTTTGGTACATTGAGTACATGTGCTAAGTCATAATTAAAAAACAAAAATAAAACTACAGAAGTTGAACAATACAAAAACAATAAATATGGTTCACGTCCACAAACTTTCACAACATAGAAGTATTATATAAAAAATCGGAGAAGCTCTAGCAAATACTCTCAAAATGTCATGAAAAAGTGTCGTGCAAGAATTCCCCAAGACTGTAGTAACACTTCTGTAAGAGAAGTTTCTTCACCTCAATTTTAAAAAGTTTATCTGACTCGATTTTCCTAATAGATGCCGGCAAGTTATTATAACAGTTTGTTGTATTAAATAGTGGGGAGCATCTAAAGTGAGCCGTTTTGTGTGAGGGGGTTCTTAACAGTTTCCCATGACGGGTGTCTCTACCATGTATATCCGCATTTGTGACAAATTCAGTTATATTGTTACGGGCAAAAGTGACACACTTTAAGATAAATAAAGAAGGTGCCGTCAATAGGCCCTCTCTTAAGAAAATTGGTCTACAACTATCTTGAAAATCTATATTAAAAATTAGTCTCAGCAATCTTTTCTGAGCAACAAAAACTCGTGGAAATTCCCTTGCACATCCCCAAGAAATGATATTAAAGCTGATGTGAGAATAAGCCATAGAAAAATAGACATTCATCAATCCAGAATTATCTAGAGTGTTTTTCAATTGTTTGATTGAGTAATATGCGGAATTGAGTTTGTTGTTGCAGACCTTCTGAATATGACCGCTCCAGGTCAAATTTTCGTCTAAAGACGTTCCTAAAAACAAGACTTCGCTGGAAGATCGAATACCATTTATTGTGGAAGAGTCACTGCTGAAATTTTTCCTAATAAATGATTTCATTGAAACAGATTTAGATTTATTCAGAATAAGTTTGTTACGTTGACACCAAGCACTGAATTTATCTATTATTTTATTTATTTTGTCTGACAACTCAACTTCGTTTTTGTCGGCCACGGTAATTGCAGTGTCATCCGCAAACATGGTTATGTGACACTCAGAAAAGAATTCAGACAGGTCATTTATGAAATTGAGGAACAACAATGGTCCCAGGACAGAACCTTGAGGCACTCCTAGTTTTACATCTTTGGGACTTGATAAAATTCCATTGCAGCTAACTATTAGACTACGGTTTTCCATATATGATTTCACCCAGTTCAATAGATTATATGGGAAACCTAGGCCTGCAAGTTTAATTATAAGAAATTCGGAAGAAATGGTATCAAATGCTTTTGACAAATCAAAAAAAAAGTGTTACAACTAGTTTATTCGAGTCAACCTGTGTATAAAGGAAATTTAATAAATGGTATGAAGCTGATTCAATTGATTTGTTCTTCCTGAAGCCATATTGGTTATTACTAAAAAGATTATTTTGATCCATGTAATTCAGAATTCTGTTACTAACAACTTTCTCAAACAGTTTAGAGAGGAAACAAAGTAAAGATATCTGTCTGTAGTTGTCTACCTCAGTTTTGTCGCCTTTTTTATATAGAGGAAATATGAGAGCCGTTTTAAATACATTTGGAAAACAACCTACAAAAAATGACTGATTCATCAAAAACAATAGTGGCTCGATTATAATGTCTACAATTTTTTTCACAGTAACTATTGAGATACCATCAGTACCTGTGGAGTTTTTATTTGCCATTCTTTCCAGAGTACCTAGAATTTCTGTCTTTGTGAATGGGGATGTATCGAAGGGATACTGACTAACAGTATTCTTCGAATAGGTACAGGGAAGTAATACATTTTGACCAAAGTGCTCTGAGATGAGCAATTCGGCGGAGGATGAAAAATGTTCAACGAAAAGGTTTGAAATTTCTTGTGGATTGTTAATTTCCTCCTTTAATTCATTTTTTAGAGTAATAGGTTTGTTTCCAAGTGCCCTTTTTTTATTTCCCAATTCATTATTTATTATTTTCCAAACTTGTTTAGTTTTGTTACTGGATTTCCTGATTTATGAATCGTAATAGTGACTTTTTTCTTTTTTTATATTTAATTTGTGTTCTTTAATTTTTTGTTTATACAATTGCATATCTTGATGGTCCACATTACAGTTAGTGGAAATTAACCAAAACAAATCTCTTAAGGCTTTGCTCTCTTTGACTGAATCATTTGAAATCCATAAGTTTGATTTATTTTCCCTAGGCCTAGTTCTTTTAAAAGGACAATAAACATCATAACACCAGGAAATTTGTTCAGAAAAATAAGAAAATCCACAATTCATATCAGTGAAATATAGTGAGGTCCAATCAATTGAGCCCAGTCTTGTTCTGAATTCATTGATGTTTTCAGGGTGCAACTGACGTTTACTTATAGATGCATTAGCCATTTCCCTCTTCCACTCTTCCTGGTTTAAGACTTTAACCGTGAAGTTTATGTTAAACATGTATTGTAATTCCTGAAAACATGTTCGATGGGAGTGGTTTTCATTGCTCCTTTTAATGTCCCCCCCCCCTTTTATTTTTTGAACGGGTCAACTCAAAAAATTTAAATTTGGATTAATGGAATTAATGCATGAATACTTTATTTAGAAGTGAAATTGACAGATGAAACTTTCAAGATGGTGACTGGGCGCCATCTGGGAAAAATAATTAAATGGAAAGGAGGGTCTTGTGACATATCATTTTGAAGCTCCCGACGAATACTTCAGAACCCTAGAATATGAAGTCGATATCTTCACCTACTACAAAATGGCGGAAAATTTAATAATTTCCTGAAGACAAACACATTAATATCGATATTTCTATAAATATTTCTTTTTATTCTCCATATGGCAATTCCAACAACCCGATAAGGTTTGTTAAGTTATTTTTTGTTTATGAAAACGACAATCTTAGCAAAATTTATTCATTTTTACTAACAAAAAAAACCTGAATACATCCTGTAATACAAATCACCATGATAAATGACATTAAAAAAGTTAAAAAAGTATAACAAAAAGTATTCCACATTATTCAACGTCAAAAATGTCATTCTCATGTTCAATATTTCTCTAAAAATTAAAATTCATAAAGTAATAATCCTCACATAGCACAGGTATGTTACTGTTTTTTACGTTATTATGTTTTATATCTATACTTATGTCCTTTTTTATATTACACCCCTTGATAAGGCTAGTAAACATTAGCGAAAGCTCGGGCAACTAAAAAGACTAGTAATTTGATGGATGTAGCCGTTACTACGTGGTAGGAGATCATAATGAAAAGAGAAATGAAAATTTCTGTTTTTTACCACTTTTAATTGTAACTAACGTTACTGCAGTTTCGTTCTATATGGACATTCTCAAACTAATATAATTGTATAGTACAATCGTATTAGTTTGAGAATGTCCATATAGGACGAAACTTATACAATTGTATTAGTTTGAGAATGTTCATATAGGACGAAACTGCAGTAACGTTAGTTACAATTAAAAGTGGTAAAAAACATAGAAATTTTCATATGTATAGTACAATTGTATTAGTTTGAGAATGTCCATATAGGACGAAACTGTAGTAACGTTAGTTACAATTAAAAGTGGTAAAAAACATAGAAATTTTCATTTCTCTTCTCAAAAAGAGTAGAATTTACTTCAGTTACATAAATACCGTTCTTGATTACCTGAATTTGGTACCTGTATGTTTTGGTACCTCAGTTCTTCTTCTTCTCCTCGATATGACCTCTTCTCCCTGTAAAGGTTTGAAATGTTAGATTGAAGGTTTTCACGGACAGGAATATGTTGAAATGATTCTTCGGGTTTGTTCTGTGTGGTGTATTTTCATCCTCGGTGGGAATGAATTTCGCAACGTTTCGACAAAATCACATTTGTCATCATCTGGCGATTTTTTGTTAAGTGTTCGGAAGTCGTCTGACCCTACTCAGATGACTTCTTACTGTGTGGGTACAATGATGCTGTTACATAAATACCGTTCTCGATTACCTGAATTTGGTACCTGTATGTTTTGGTACCTCAGTTCTTCTTCTTCTCGATATGACCCCTTCTCCCCGTAAAGGTTTGAAATGTTAGATCGAAGGTTTTCACGGACAAGAATATGTTGAAATGAAAATATGTTGAATATGTTGAAAAGAATATGTTGTTCCATATGGTGTATTTTCATCCTCCGTGGGAATGAATTTCGCAACGTTTCGACTTCCGAACACTTAACAGAAAATCACCAGATGATGACAAATGTGATTTTCATTAACAACTGAAGGTAGTAATATGGAAGGTAGGGACTAACAGGACTTTTAGTCAAAACGTTCAAAAAACAAACTTACTCTATTTCAAAAATCGCCATTGACTAAACATACAAATTTTCTAAGACGTTCACTACCTCATGAAATTTGGTACAAACATGAAAAAACACAAACTAACAAATATAACAAAATGGTTAATGATATAAAATGTAAGAATATAAATAAATTGAATAGATAAAAAATATTCAGAAACCAAGAAATCAAAACTAACGAAAAGTGGTTAAAAAATTTGACTAAAGTCAACCTTCCTTGCACTTGGATACAATTTCAGTTTACCTCCAACAATAAAAGACATTTCGATTCTAAATTTATCGTCGGAAATCGAATGTATAATGAATGATTTCAATGAAAATTAGAAAAATATTTACAGAGCCAAAATCAACTACTGCTTACTAATTTTTTCGAAAAACCACATAATGATGAAAATCATCTAAATCAACTATATAAAAAATCTAAAGATTTATTTAAAAATCACCCAAATTTGATATTGACTAGATCAGATATAGGTAATGTGACTGTTATAATGAACTCAACTGAGTGAACTCAAGCATATAACTTGGATAATGAATATTATATTTAAGATTCCTTTGAATTTGCTTCTTTCATCAATGAAAAATCTGTACCACCAGGATATAATTAAATAAGTATTGATGTGGTATCTCTTTTCAGCAACATACCTATAGAAATGGTTGAAAAAGGAATACTAAAAAAATGGAATGATATAAGAAAAAAAATGTCAAATTACCCAAGTTACTTTTCATTTGAAGGAAATTATTATAAACAGAACTTAGGTATACCAATGGGTGCAACAATTTCACCAATACTAGCACAGTTTGTTATGAATGATCTCTTTGATGAAGTACCCCCAACTTAGTTTCAAAGTTCCGTTTCTTAAAAAAAATTTGTTGATGATTTCATTTGTGTTATCCCAAAGGATAAATCACTCAAAAAAGTAAACAGTTATAACTCCAAATTACAATTCACTATGGAACTGGAAGAAAATAATACCATTCCATTCTTAGATATAAAAATAATCCGCAAAGATGACAATTCATTAATAACAGATTGCTATGTTTGAAGGTGGTTGACAATGGTTCGTGGTGTATTTTATCAGTTCGGACTTCCCATTGTCTAATATAATATAAATTGATTTGAAATCCCTGAAATAATCTGTAAAAAATAAAAATAAATAACCAAAAAATAACAATATTATCAAACAAAAAACTGAAATTACAAAGAAATAACATTCAAGCAACAACCGAAAAAATAAAAATATTATATATTACATTATATTATATATTATATTATATTAGACAATGGAAGTCCGAACAGATGGAAAAACAGATTGGTATATTAAACTAACAAGTTCAGGGAGATATATTAACTATAATTCTTTACATCAAACATCGATGAAAATAATTTACTGTTATTGAAAAAAAATTCTAATAGAGAATTCTTCTCCAGAAAAATTCTCAACAAAATTGTTTTTACTACTGTCAGTAAGACAGAAAAAACAAAAAATGATAATACTTGTAGTCAGATAGAAGAAAGAATGAAATATTTTTCTTTTCCTAATATTGGAAAATTATCTTCCAAAATAATTGAAATTTTTCACAATGAAAAGAATATCAAAATTTTCAAAAAAATTTAGATATTGTAAATATTGAAACACAGTTTAAAGATTCTACACCTGATTTGAAAAAAATACCATATAATAATTGTCATTTAAATTATATTGGAACAACTTCCAGAATATTATCAAGCAGAATAACTTCACACAAAAGTGATATACGATTAAACAAAAATTCATGTGCACTAGCTCAACATTCTATTGAAACAGGACACAAAATTAAATTTGATCAAGCAAAAGTTTTATGTTCCAGAAGAAATATGTCCAAAAGGCTTTTTTCATAATCTGGTTCAACCCAACTTTCTATGCGACGTTTTGTTCATTGAAATTCATCATCAATATATTTTTTTAATACGAACCTGTATATTTTTTATACATTTTGGTAGTCATTGTTATTACAGATTCATTGACTTATGACAACATATGCATTTCTCGACGTTTCTTTCAAAAAACGCTCCATCAAAATTCTATCATTTAACTTTTTTCAATGAAAAATCAAATTTTTAACTATGGTTGCCAGCATATAGTTAATAGTATCGTAATACACCACATTGAAAAAGAAACAATTGCGAAAGTTAATGTAACAAAATGATAAATCGTAGAAAATGAACATACATTTTTTAAGTTACCTTCTCACACGATATCACATTAAATGTTCATGCAGGTTCTCCTGATTGAATCTTTCAATTCTTTCAAAATTTGTTCTGAATATTTTATCTTTAATGAAGCCCCCCAACAAAAAATCTAGAAAAGGAAGGTCTGATGAACGTGGTGGCCATTCAATAGGACCATTATTTCTTATCCATCTTCCTGGCATAGTTGAATTGAGGAAATATCTGCACATTCTCCTGCGATGCGGTGGAGCTCCGTCGTGTTGAAAATGTTTGGCGAAATTTCCTAACGGACAAAATAAACTATTCTCCAGTTGATTTTCCTGACTAGATAAAACTTGAATTTATTTTTCTTCAAAATTTTCCGTACAGACGTAGTGGATATGGCCGAATTATGAGCAATTCCCCTCTGTGATACGCCGATTTCATTATCGCCACCACGTTCAGTAACAGTACATTTTCTTTTGGAGGGGTTTTTCAAAGGATCCATTTCGTTAACTATTTTCGATATGTTAAAAATATCTATGATTAGATTGTCGTCGTTCAGGATACAATTCCTGATACATTGCCAGATATTTGGTAGCATTTCTCAAACATCTCGAATAAACAAAAAATATATCCACTTTTTCGTCATTCATGTATTTCATGGCTTTCTTCAAAAAAAAAAATTATTGGTTTCTCTTTTTCAAGACAACTCTGACAGAAATCTATTTGGATTTCAGTGAATATAAATATTTAGGATCCCAATGAATGACATCAACAACGGGAGAACTCTGTTTGGATTTCAGTAACATTCAGAAATTCGAGCTCTTAATAAAAAATTATAGAATATTGATTGTCACATTAAGTTTCGTGACAGACCATTTTAAACAAATAGCTACAATATAGGTACTTCAGGTTTCTAACTTCAAAACTGACGAAATTCAATACAATCTTTAAACTCCTATTTTTCCCCGCTGGGGGGTGGAAATTCCTGATTCCCTTTCTTGATGCTTATTTACACTATACAAAGAACCAACCTACATATTTCAAGATTCTAGGTTCAGTAGCTTCGGCTGAACGTTAATATAAGAGCAGGCAACAACTAGTAATTTATATTTTTACTTCAAAAATACAGTAACTAGAAAAATATGCCAGCTGCACTAAGAAATGAATAGCTTCGAGAATCGATACGAATCGAAAGAAATTCGCAAAACTAACACAATCGTCAACGACGTCTGCCCTCACGCGTCTGCCCGCGTTCGTGTCGCATTCTCGGCGATGGCGCTTCATTGCTTAGACCGCCGTCTTCCCCCGCGCATCATCTCCCGTTATCTTACAGTAGTCGTGAAGCGTAATGGCTCACTGCATTGTGCCAAGTTAATCTTATCGTGATAATTTTTAAACGGTTCGTCCAAATTACTTAGTATAAAAGACATAGTTTATCTACAGTGTGTTTATTAAACATACGGAAAAAAATTAAGGGACTATTTCTTGGGCTATTCTATGGATATTTTGTCCATTGATGGTTTTTGATAGGGCGCTTTGTTTCGAAGATACGGGGCGAAAAAGAATTTCGACAATAACAATTTTGGTAACTTTAAAATTATCAACATAGTCGAAATAAAAGTATACCGTACTACACTGTATAGTCGAAGTAAACGATATTGTGCACACTTAAAGTTGGCGGACCTCTCAAAGGCCAAAAAACCATTACATGGAAATGAACCGGCTGCGAACTAGTCCATGTGGACTGTAGAATTGCGGTTCGTATTGGATAATTTTTACTAATCGAGTTTTATGATTGGCTGAAAAGTCATAAGATTAAATTTGAATAACGAGTGTGATAATAACGCAGACTTTTTCCAGTGTAGTGAGGGAAACAAACTATTACACACCATATTGAGACTTCCCTCCTATTTTTGTGTTTTTAATCCCATCAAGTTGATTTGGGGAAAATTGAAACAAAGCATCAGGCGAAAAAATAATTTTCCAAAATTTGATAAGAAGGTAATAGAGCTGATTAGAGTATCTAATATTACCGAAGGAGACTGGCAGAAAAGGAATAAAAAAGTAATTTTAGTTGAAAAAGACTATAAGGAGATTGGACACTTCCATATTAATGGTGGAAATACATTCATTATTGATTTAAATAATGAATGTATTTAAACATTTAAATAAAAACAATAAAAACAGTATTTGAAGCTTTCGAAGAAAGTTAGTAAAGTGTTTTTGAAGCGATCGATTGTATATACACTGTCATTTTTGCATTTTCTTCTTTCCTTGCTACTCGAACAAGTTGGTTTTTCATCTCCATTCAGAGTTTTCTCTTTTGTGAAGAAATCCAAGCATTGTGACAAAACTCAATTGGCCAGTTCTTTGTGGTATAGGGAGAGACAAATCCCAGAAAGGATCGAAGGATGAGAAGGATGAGAGAATCTACTATGAAGTGCACACACTGTACACTTCATAGTAGATTTTAATTGACCAACGAAATTGTCTACAATCTTCATGTATCTCAGCCAGGACTCTTGCGCTTTTCCGCTGTCGCTCAATTTTTCGTCAATCTCCGTTAAGATCGGTTTAGGTTTCTCAGTAATTCCATAGAGGTCCTCATGTAAACCTTCTAAAAGATATCGAAGGAATTACTGGGCGTCTTGATGGGAAGATCCCATGAATCGAGGGGCAAATCTTTGAATCTGACTTTTAAATGAAACTTCTGACCACAATTCCTTGATAACTTCTGCGAACTCTTTGATTAAAGCACCTTTCATACTAGAAGTACTAGCATTGATATCTTTCATGTATGTATCCGTTTTTAAATATTCCAACAACAATCTCGTGTTTGATAAACATTGGAATATACTGTTCATGAAACAGGTGTTTCCAATATTTTTCAACCCATTAAACCCAAGAGTTTTGACTGAAGAATGTATCTCTGATCCATTATTGTTTGTACTACGTTGTTCATGTTTCTCTGTATCTTTTGATGAATACAGAGATAAAATATAAAGTTGTTTCCAAGATTTCGATATTTCTGCTGTTTTGCTTTCTCACTGGTTATGGCAGCAGCACCTGCACTTTTGGACGTACCAACTAAATGAGATGGAGCCAATGTGTCTGCACATGTAAAATCCCAAAAGACAGCTCTGCCACATTTCCAGGGAACAAGGGTCATTCCATCAGGATGTTTGCCATCATCACGTCTAGTACTTAGTGGTTCTAGGATAGAAGGTATCCCGGTTGATATCAAGGCCCTTTTTATGATGTAGTTGACTTGGAAAACGTCCAGAATTCTTTCTGCAGCTCAAACCATGAGTACCTTTTTCATTCACCTCACTACCACAAATACATTTATGAGGAGTACAAATATCTAAACCCAATCTGAGTCCAATGGCTACCCTGAAAGTATAATTATCTAGTAGTGTTCCCAGAGTAGTAACAGGTAATGCGTTCAACCAAGCACCAGATTCTTTGAGGCTTTGAGGCGAGCTTTTTTCGAGGGAGATGACAAAGATGAAGTGATAGAGTCAGAGGCAATTTCTAGTAAAGGTTCGTCACATGCTTTCTGAAGTGATTTGAGGTCCGTAAGCACATAGAAATAGAAATAGAATAGAAATAGTTTTATTCATCACTAAAATTTTCACACATACATAATTACAAGACTAAATACGTGAGAAAACTTATTGGACTAGTCAAAAGTAAAACGCTAAAAGCAAAACAAAAATGTTTGATCTGAACAAACTTAAAAGAGAAGACTACATGTATAAAATAAACTAAGTCATTTATCTAAGCACTAAAAGCAAAATGGCTTTTGGTTTGAGAACACCAAATAGATTCGCCTTCGACGGTTAAATTATCTTTTATATTGGTAAAGGAAACGGGAAGTATCATTTCTATCAACTGCGAAACATTGTTGATGGAAGACATAAATGCTGGTAAAGCCAGCGATGATGCTAAGCGCAGACCCAACCCTCCACGATTCACAGGCAATGTTGCTTGAGACCAAGGAATATTGGTGAAACAGCTGTTGGTAACATTTTCAATTATGTTACGTAGGTGATCATCAAACTTCTTAAGGTATACTTGACTTGACAGCTCGACTTTCTGGTCTTTCATACACAGAAAAAAAGGTCATTCGCGTATACCGGGTATAATGAAACTTAGTGATGAGGTATTTGATAAGTCTGGAGATATTGTCAATGGATTCGCCAAGTACTTCAAAAGTGTATACTTGGTTTCGGACGAGAATATGCTTCGAGAATATGATTCTGATTAAGATACATTAAACATCCCTGCCTTCTCTAAAATCGATATTGTTACCGCTTGAAAAAAATTAAGAAATAAACTCACTGCAGACGTTGACAATTTTCCTAGTCTTGTGATAAAGGACTGTATCGACGTTCTCTCTATACCTCTAATAGGCATACTCAACTTAATTGTATCAACTTGTGCCTTCCCTGAGCAGTGAAAAACAGCTCGAATTTGTCGGATATTAAAAAAAGGCGACTCGAGCGATATCACAAACTACAGGGGAACCATCATTGAGTCATCGCAGAATGCAGTTGAGTTTATCGTATGCATCAGCAGTTGCATCACATGAAAACCATCCAACTTACAAGAACACGATAACAAATCGGTTTCTTACCTCATATGACCGACCAAGAACTGACCCCCCCTATTACGAAAGGATCAGACGATATCTTGACTCAATCCAAATCCAGAAATTTCCTTCTATATATCCTACAAATATTAGTACTCCACCACCATGGCTGATAAACTCACCCATATTCAACTACCAACTATCCCAGTTCAATAAATATGCCACAAATACTAACATCATTATCCAGAACTTCAGGCAACTGATCATTAAGTACACAGATTCCTCAAAAACTGATGTAGGAGTAGGTGCTACAGTAGTAATAGATCGAACGAATTTAACTTTCAAACTTCCGAAAACAGTAACAATCCTCACAGGGGAACTTTTTGCCATTCTCCAAGCACTTCTCTATGCAAAATCAGATGAAGCTGATAAATTTATAATAATCTCAGACTCGATCAATAGTCTGCAAACACTCGAAAAAATGTATGTGAGAAATCCAATCGGTAAAATTATCAAAAGAGAACTATATGATTTGCAAATTTTGAATAAGCAAGTTGTTCTACTTTGGGTCCCCTCCAATATAGGAATAAGAGGTAACGAAACAGCCGACCGAAGCGCACGTGAGGCAATAATAAATCCGAACCAGAAAGCCTCACAGCTCACTCCCTACACAAATTTGAAATCATATATAAAAAAAATGCTGAGGGACATCTGGAACAGGAAATGGCAAAATACACAATCCAAACTTTAAGAAATCAAAACAGCGGTAGGACCGTGGGATAATGGAAATCTGCCGAGAAGAGAATAAGTGATCATGACTCGACTCAGAATAGGACATACAAGGCTTACCCATGAATACCTGATATCTCGAGAAGAGGAACCACAGTGTCAAATTCGTGAAATGTCACTAACAGTAAAACACATCATAAAGGAATATCCGATGTTCCAAATAGAAAGAGACAATTACAATATACCTCAAGATTTGAAAGAAGCTCTAGGAAGACATCAAGTGAAAAATATTATTTGCTTTTTAACTGCTCTCAACCTTATTATAAAATTGAAAATACTACCTAATGATTTGTAATAAATACACTCCGCTAATAACCATCAGGTTGATGCGGATGATTTTAAATAAAAAAAAATTAACTACAGGGCAATTTCAATTTTATGTAACTTTTCTAAACTCTTCGAAATATGTGTGCAAAATGCTATGTACTCCCATATTCAAAAAGTTATTTCTCCTACTCAGCATGGTTTTGTATAACAAAGATCATGTATGTCAAATCTTGCATGTTTAAATCAATATCTCTACGTACGTAGCTGAACCAGCAAAAACAAGTCGATGTTGTTTATTTAGATTTTCAAAAAGCCTTTGATCAAATATACTATTATGTTCTTCTCAGCAAATTGGCAAAATTGGGACTCTCTAACCAACTGCTTACTCTAATTGAATCATATCTAGTTAACAGAAAACAATTAGTCGAATATGAATCTTTCAAATAGACTCAGTATGTAGTTACCAGTGGCTATTCTAGAAATTACGGGCGGGGGGGGGGGGCACACCATAACTAGGCGCTAAGATTCAGTAAAAAGGCATATGTATTTGAAGTAATACTGTATTTCCAATTAAGAAATGAAATAATATCACAAAACTATAATAAAAGAAATATTACAATAATAAAATAGAATACATATACAAAAACAAAACAATTTCTAGATACTATTTCTAGTAATAATAAACCATCAACACAGACTTCAAAATAGTTATTGTTTACAATTTACAGTAGTAAACGTCTTGTTTTTATGTTTTTAAATTCGTCCAGTACGACAGAAAAATCTATGTTTTTTGAATAATCCGATTCAATATTCCCAATAATGCCAAATCGTTCAACATTTGTTCACCTATTGTGGATCTTACATAGGTTTTAATATTTTTCAATCTACTGAAAGTGCGTTCAGCAGTTGCCTTTGCCTATGGTGATAAAAATTCGATAGAGTTTGGCTACATTCAGAAATGCATTTTCCAGATCATTTGAAATGAGATATGGTAATATTTCTTCGGTGTTTACATTAATTCGATTATCTTCAAGGTCTCTGAATAATGAACAAAAAGATTGGTATTCAGCAATCACATCATTCGTATTTGTAATATCGTATTTGTAATCGAATATTCGATTATCTTCAAGGTCTCTGAATAATGAACAAAAAGATTGGTATTCAGCAATCACATCATTCGTATTTGTAATATCAGATTTATAAAATACTCTGAGCTTTCGTAAACAGCGTAAGTTATCTTCTAAATTTGAAATGTGTTCACTTTCTAAACAAACAAATTTATTTGAAACTTTCATGAAGTATTCAAATCTATCATCCATTGTTTGATTGAATGTGTCCAAAGAAACATAAAACACGGTTGTTTTGAATTGTTCACAAGGACAGCTTTGCACATAATCTTCAGCGGTTTCTTCAAAAAAGTCGTTTTGTTCGTCTAATGCGTGTTGTTTTGAATTCTTCAGTAGTATCACACTTATTAGCAAAGTCTTTAGCTTCCTTTTCAAATTGAAAAACGATTCAGATTTTCGAATTGATTTTAAATTGTTTTTTGTAGAAGTAATTAAATTGGCAGTTGAAACTAAATCTATATTAACTTCTTGCAAATAGTTTGATAATACAAATATCTTAGTCATAACATGTTTCCAGTAGCAAAGTGAGAATTTAAATTCAAATGTTTGCATGTAAGTGGCAATTCCTATGGCTTGAGCCATCTGATTACTTGTTATATTGCTTATTTTGCTGTCTACTATTTTCATAAAAGTGGTATTTAGTTCATGAATGTTACAAAATATTGAATCTACTGCCCTTTTGTGGCTTGCCCAACGAGTATCAGATATCTTTTTCAAAGTGGGTTTATTCTCTCCCGTTTCATTTGCTACCTGGATTGTTTCAAATAGTTTTAAGCGAGACAAACTTCCAGAAATAAACATGTAGATCTTCTCTAGGGATCCAAAAAATAATTTAACAACTGCACAAGAATCAACAGAGTCTACCAATACTAAATTTAAATTATGTGCGCAACAATGAACAAAAATGGCTTCTGGAATTTCTTGCTTTATTCTTGTCTGCAGGCCTGTCAAATGACCGGCCATGGTACTTGCTCCATCATAGGCTTGCCCTCGACATAATGATATATCAATCAATATTGAGGACTTTCAGTTCATTGCGAATAATTTTATAATATGATTCTGCTGATCCACTAGACATGTCCACAAATTTTATAAATCGCTCCTCTGCAAACCCAATTTTTCAAATAAATCTGAACAATAAAGACATCTGTTCCGTTTTGGATAACAATTAAAGGAAAATAGTTGGCTTTCTTTATATCGCAAATAATATTTTTAAGTACATGTTAGCTTAACAGGTGCAAAATCTCTTTTTGAATGGTACTACTTGTATATTTTGCATTCTTTTTAGCATTGGTAAGATGATCTGAAAGGGCTACATCATATTTTTTAATTAAATTCATAAGTTCTAAAAAGTTTCCTTGATTATTACTAGATTTGTCCTCACGGTGACCTCGTAGAGGTAAATTTTGTTTTGCTAAGAACAACACAATATCGAAGATTCTAAACAAAGTTTGTCTATTCTGATTTATCTCATCTTCTTCTGCGCGAATCTGTTCATCAATTATTGTGCTGCCTTTAAATAACCGTAATTTAGTTACAATATATGTATCAAATAACCGTCTGTGAGCAGTGCTGGTCTCGTGTTTCCTTTTTTGTAATTATTGTTACTCATATTTGGATCTGACCAAACACTATTTTTTTTACCACTATCAAAAAGCCAGCATACAAAACAAAACATTTTTTTATCTCTTGGAGAGTAAACTAACCATTCACGTACGCTGCGCTGTCAAAAAGTCGTTTTTTTTAAGTTTGTACCAAAAAACGTTCAATTTTCTTTAATTGGAAACTGGAAAGTCTTGAAAGTCATCTAATAACAGAGGGTGGTAAGTTCCTTTGAGAATTAGTTGACGCGCTATTTCAGGGATCAAAATAGTATTTTTGAATAAAAATGGGTCGGTGGAATAAGCATCTTCATCGACAGAAAGGTGAATAACTACAAAATTGAAATATCAATTATAAAATGATCCATGTAAAAACAAAATGTTTTACGCACCTTCATTCTCAGCAGACATCTTATCAGAATCGCCTTGTTCTTGAGTACTATCACTATCCAAATCCGAATTATAATCTACTTCCGTAAATGTTAAATCAGCAGAACCTATAATGAAAAATCGGATTTTGTTTTTACTATATCGGTTGATGTAGATGGAACATCAAGAAATGTTGATTCCGTACTGACCGTACTTTCCGTAGTGTCAGGTTTATTAGGCACCGATTCCTTTACACAACTTTGAGTTTGAATTAATTGTTCTTTTGTTTCTCTGTAAATGTATAAGTTTCCATAATGAACATGATTTCGGATCTTCAACTGAAAATTAAGAACTTACGAATTGAAAGTTTTACAAAAATTTAATTTCGTTTGAGAATGTGATGTAGCAGCATATTTTAACTTATTTTTGCGTAACTTTCGATAATCCGCTCCGGTCAATTTTATCTTTTTTTCCCGTGCGCCGCAACTGGTAGTTACATCTGGGGTACCACAAGGATCTAATCTTGGACCTCTTTTATTTTTGATTTGGATACTGAACGTATCCAAATCAAAAATAATATCATTTACAACAAAAAAGCGAACTTTAATGTACGATTATTCAATCAAACCTAATACAATCAACTGCATACATGAGATAAAAGATCTTGGTATAACATAAAACAGTAAATTAACATTTACAACAAATATATATGAGTGCTGATGTAAATAGGATGTTTGGAATCATTTACAGAAATGTCAAAAACTTCAAAAGTATTGCCACCTTAAAATTGCCATATTTGGCGTATGCCAGATCTAAGTTAGAGTATTGCTCTGTGTTATGGTATCCAGTTTACGACTATCAAAAAACATCAGTTGAGAGCGTGGAAAGGAAGTTCCTAAAATACTTATGTCTGTTGATGTTGATGGACAATACCCCACGAGAAGCATCGATCATAACATTTTGTTGACACGATTTGATATGACATCTTTGGAAAATCTTGGTATAAAATTCCTGCATAAATTACTAAACAACAATATTGACAGTACGGTTCTTTTACCCGAGATCAATTTCTTAGTACCAAGAAGGAAAGGTCGACACAATCGGAAATTCTATTGCGAAGCATCACGCACAAATGTTATGCTACGATCACCATCGAATTTTATATGCAGTGGTTTCAATAAAATCTGTGAACATTGCGATATTCATTTCGACTCTCTGAACGTCTTGGTATCATGTATTCACAATCATTCTTAATAATACTGCAAATAACATTTGTGTCAGTACTGCTTGATTTGTAACTTTTTGTGTTATATATACTCAATTTTTCATTCCAATTTTGAAATTCTACGTATACGAATATTTGATACAGGTTGGGGCACCGAAAACGAAACAGATAGAATATCTTCAAAACACATGTGTTTTGAAAAAAATGCAAAAACATGTCGATTTTTCTTCCTATCATAACCTAAACTTTCATACCTCTTCCCCCACCCCTCGGTGACTATCACCCAAACAATTTGAATAGGGAAAGTAGTAAGTGTGACGCATCGTTGAAAAGGTGATTTCATAAGGAATTCAGCCATGTAAATTTTAGCTACTAAACTTTCGATTTTGGCGCCTTCTTGCGGGAAAAAAAACTGTTCCGTATTCCAAATTATGATACTTCATTCGCAAGCTAATTTGACATAAATTCGGTGACGATGCATTATGGAGTTTTTCTAGGGCAAAAACAAGATGGCGGCTTCACAATGGCGGACAATATTTGCAATTATGGTCCGATTTGATTCAAAATTGAATTTCACTAGTTCGGACTTCCATTGTCTACTATATAAAATGATTTGAAATCCCTGAAACAACTAAAAAAGAAGAATTAAAAATGAATAGCTGAAAATAAGAATTATATTAACCAAAATAAACCTGAAATGAAATAATAGTGAAATAAAATACAAGTAAAAATAAAAAGAAAATAAAAATAAAAAGTGGAGCGATTCCAAGTCACGTTAGTTCACGACGTTTCGATTGTTAGTATCTACAATCGTCTTTGGGTGATGTCATCACCTGAAGACGACTAACGAACACCTGTAATGTAGTGTGACATTAAAAATTGACTGTATTTATTTTTTTAGAAATGTTAATTATTTTCTTATAGATTTTGTACTAGATATTTGTATTCGAGTAATTTTCTGAATTATTCTTGTTCTACTGTAATTTAATTTAGAAATTTTGGCAAATCATAATCATTCAACTAAACTATTTGTCAGTTGAACTCGGATAAGATATCAAAAAACAGTGGTCTAATCACTGATTTGATATGGTTTATCTTTCAGCGGAAAGAAATCAACAAATTCGTTGTCTGGTCATCACATTTGCATTCGTTATTTTTTCAATATAAGGTTTTACAGCACGATCTAATAATTCAGTCCGAAATATTTCGAATTTCAAAAATCAAGTAATCGAGTTTTCTCCAACTCCGTCCCAAATTTTAATAGTTATTAGTTTACGCACCAGACTTTTCAGGAATCTTAATGAGAAATCTTCAAAAATAATTTGGTCAGTCTGGAAAAATCAAGTAAAACATTTTTTAAGTGAAACGGTTTTGTTGAAAATAAAAATAATGATGATATTTGTTTTATTTGTGTTTTTTTGTTTTTTCATTGCCCAACAGACAATATATAATATAATAATGCTACTTAAACAAAATATATAACAAAAGATTGACATATTGAGGGTTTGACAAATCAAGAAATGAACTCACATATATGATCGAATTAAGAAAAAAAGATGACATATTAAATAATTATTATTTGTAAATAATATGAAATGAAGACAGCTAGCTAGATGATGGTTTGTTCAATTTTGGATAATATGGTTTTCAGTGGATCGAAATTAATATCGCATTGACTGCAGTGGATATTATAATTTTCACACATCAAATTTATAGGAGACACTTTTCCAAGGTTGGATCTAGTAAAAGGAGTATAGAAAGTGATCTATATTACTGGAGTTTTTTCCCAACACCAAATCGTTATTTTTAACACCTCGACACGTGTTTCGATCACCAAGTGTGATCATCTTTTAAGAGGAAGATTAAAACTAGAAACTAATGCGAGCTCACCCTATTTATGCTATATAGGTATCCCATACTGGTAAACCATCCAGGCGTACCACCCATACAGGTATACCAACCTAAATTAATTTTACAATTTTGCCTTATCTACTATTTTACAATATATGTTTATATAAACCAATTTTCAGCTATATAAAAATTAATTTCACAATATTGCCTATCCAAATTTATTTTTGCAATGTGTCCTAATGTAGTAATCAGTAAACCCAACAACATTATTTTATTTTAACAAGCTATATAGTATGTTTGCTCTTTGGTATAGGTCCGTCATCGTTATTCATAATATTATTGTGTTTACTTATTTCTACACTCTCATAGGCATCTAGTTGCCTGTTGTTGTTAACTTGTCTAACTAATCTTAATGAACTGAAGTCTATGAAATGGTTTTGTTGCAAAATATGATGGGCGACTGCTGATTTTTCAGGCCTTCCATATTTTAAGTGTGCTTGCTATGTGTTCCTTATATCTTACTTTAATAGATCTTTTTGTCTGTCCATAATATTTTGCATCTGTGTTAGAGGGAAAGTCAGAAGACGATGCACTAAAAAATTCAACCCAGCACGTTTGTGCTGTCCACAGTGATGTGAACTGTCAGGAATATACCTGTACGTGCTTGTTTCTTTTCTAAATATATCTATCGTATTCTAACCCTCCATATTGGCTCCTCATTACCAAATCGTCAAGAAATGGTAGTTGTCCCTTATTTTCTAACTCATACGTGAATTTTATTGATGGACATCTATTATTTAAAATGGAAACAAAGTCGTCAATATTCGATTTTTTGGTATCGAATATCGCGAAAATATCATACCTTAGCCAAATCCTAGGAAAATACTTCGTTTTAAACAGTGCATCATAAGAAAATGATCTGTCTACGTGTAGGCCTGAGGTACGTAAAAACAACGAAACGCGGTGTTCCCAAACGGTCAGCCATCCAAGTACTAACCGCGCCCGACGTTGCTTGGCTTCAGTGATCGGACGAGAACTACCACCTTTCAACGTGGTATGGCCGTTGCATATAATACTTTAGTATTATAGTATTTTTAGTATTTCAGCTTTTAAGCTGAAGAATAATTCGGTAGGATCTGGGTATCAATCATCACACAATTCTCCTCATCAGTCTAATTGATTAGACAAGTAATAAAATAGTTTCCCCAAAAATGGCGTTGTTTCATCACAAAATAGTCTCTTCAGGGTCACTGAAGATTCGTATTCAGAAAATTCAGAAAAATGAGACAATAATTGGTTCCTTTATTTAACTGCAACAACAAATCCACAAACTTCCTACAATTTTTAATGAATGAATTTTTGGACGTATGTGATGGATATCACCTTCCAGATGATGGTTCTGTACATAATGCAGGCATCGTAAAAATATTTTCACATCAGAAACCCTAATGTTGGATATGGCCATGGATTGGAGATCGAGTGGCCACCTAAGTTACTTGACCCCACTTCACTCGATCTGTTCATAGAAATGTCTACAAGTTGAGTGGAACTGCAACACAAGATTTCAGAATGTTTGAGCTACATTACATTAACACATGTTTACAAACGATATAATAAACACATTGTCTTGAATAGAGGTTTGGTAGAAGCCACAGAAGTTCATCCGAAACGTAAAGATAAATATTGTATTATTTCTTAGTATTTTTTTGATAGACAAAATTGTTAGATACGACAAGTTACTAATAAATAGAACATTTTTCTTTGTGAAAAATACTTTTACGCAGTGACTTATTGGGGTAAACTAAAACTTTTGCCTTTTCTACACTTATATAAAGTTCTCCATTATAATTTTTATATTTTTTAAGATTGTGGAGGGTGAAAAATGCCCAAAAAAGGTCGATGAAAAATATCACGACATGTTTCGCTAACACAATAGATTCTTCAACATTGATTTGTATTCAAATCAAGTGTATTCAAAAAACACTTCATTGTGAGATTTTCACTAAACGATTTTACAAAAACCCAACACGTGTTTCGCCATACAATGGCTTCTTCGGGCGTGTAAGGAGTAAAGACTCGCTGGAAAAAGCCATTGCATGGCGAAATACGTGTTGCGTTTTTGTAAAATCGTCTAGTGAAAATCTCATAGTAAAGTATTTTTTGAATACGTTAGTTACGGATTTTCATCAAGTATCGGCCAATTCCATCATATATCTTTTGGAGTAAACATCATATTAACCATTTGGTCACTGAACTTACGGCAGAATATATTCACATGAATATCGTTCTCCAACAATGTTGCCACGTTTCAACTGAGTTTTAACAAGGGTATATACTTCATACAAAGATTATCACGCCCCTAACGATAGAATCAAAAACTAAAAATATACACTTTTGTTCAAAGGATGTATAATAACTGCGTCCTCAAGAGGTTTTTTCAAAACAGCATAACTTTTTAACGACGAAAGACACACAATATATATATATATATATATATATATATATATATATATATATATATATATATATATATATATATATATATATAGAGGTTGATGGTTAGCACGACTGGCTAAGTTAAGAAATAGCACGGGGACTGAAACGGGTGTGGAACATATGCGTGTTTCCTGTTATTTTTATATTTCGGAATTACAACTCGGATTTATGATTTTTCGACATTTAACTGGTAAAATCCTACCTTAAATTCGACACAATGTCGAATTTTTATATATATATATATATATATATATATATATATATATATATATATATATATATATATATATATATAAGAAGAACCTAACATCAGTTACACCTCTCGAAGCGAAGCAGTAACTCGTCTTGATAATGTCATCTGAGATGATGGCGAAACGTCGACTATCGAATAGTACACAATGGATGAACATATATATAAAAGAAATAGCACGGGGATTGAAACGGATGTGCAGTCGGAGACAGAGAAAAATGAGAACTCTTTTTTCTCTGGTTTTTCATGGTTGTCCCTTTCACAAGATGTATAAAAAAAAAATTAAAAATTTTATTTTACAACAATCTAATGTTATTAGTGCCATCCACATTTTATTATAATGTTCTCAGTTTTAACCAGTTATCCAGTATCATGAGTGTTCATAAATCATCACATTTTCAAAGTGTTTTAAGAAAACAATTCTTCTCATGCTTGCTTCATATACATAACCTCAACTTTCAGTTCCTGAAGAAGAGTCAATAAAGTCTCGAAAGCTTGAACAGAAAAAAGAGTTCTCATTTTTCTCTGTCTCCGACTGCACACCCGTTTCAGTCCCCGTGCTATTTCTTAACTTAGCCAGTCGTGCTAACCATCAACCTCTATATATATATATATATATATATATATATATATATATATATTGTATCATTTTTACGAGTACCGAATAAATCTCATCAGTACGTTTTAATTTTGAATGTTTGATCTTTGAATGACTTTCAAAGGTTAAATTTAGAATCACTCAAGGTTATATAGGAACGTGGAGGAAAACTATGGGTTTCTATATAAACACAACGATCATAGCTGAATTTACTGTCATGTAGAAAATTTGTTTTATTAGATGTTTAACCTTGAACCCTAGTTACCCAAGATCAAACCTGGTCTTAATTTTGTCCGCTCTTTCTACTTTCGTGATAAAAAAGTGTTCCCATTTAATAAGTCAACCTTGACTTTCGAATAAGTTGCAGAGTCATGGTCAAGGTCAAATCCAAGGTCACCATCGGATAGCCAGGAAAATTCAGAACCCATGGTTCTATTGATTTTTTTCAACCAATCTACATTTTCAAGTAATTGAGCCGTTTAGCAGACTTTTAAATCACCTTGTAAACTCAGTTTTAATTAACTTAGTCCTAATTTTTGTAGGTCTGCGAAGTATATCTATCAAGTAGCTGATGCATTGAACTATTGTCACCAAAATGAAGTTATACATCGTGACATCAAACCTGAAAATCTATTACTGACTACGTTAGGCGATGTAAAACTAGCTGATTTTGGATGGTCTGTTCATGCTCCTTCCTTGAAGAGAAATACCATGTGCGGGACTCTTGATTATCTTCCTCCAGAGATGGTGGAAGGAAGGGAATACAGGCATTATGTTGATCATTGGTGTTTAGGTATGGGGGAGAAACTTTCAGTCTTTGAATACTAGGAAATAAATTATTTTTCAGGTGTTTTATGTTATGAGTTTTTGACAGGGAGTCCTCCGTTCGAAAGCGAGGATCAAGACAGTACTTATAAAAAAATACAGGCGGTGGATGTTAAGTATCCTGACTCCATTCCTTCTGGGGCTAGAGATCTAATTTCTAGAGTGAGTACTATTTCTCAATGAGATTTCTATTCTTTATATATTTTTTCTTTACTTACTCTTTCCATTACACTCTACTACGTTCAATTGAAAAACTGGAGGTATTTGATTTGATTTTGTTTCAGCTACTGGTTCATAGAAGTGAAAAACGAATGTCTTTGCCTGAAGTGATGCAGCATCCTTGGGTTCAACGAAACAAGTGATTTATTTTATGTTATCAAATGAGATAGAGAGTAATTTTTAAATCGAGTTATTTGTGGCTTGAATATGAAAAAAGTAATAGTTCATTTGATAACTCTGTTTTGTTTTTATCAATATTATATTCGGTTTAAGAACATTTATCATTTCATTGTACTGAACATTTTTCAGCGCCTAATATTATGAAATACATTATTTTACAATTTTGTTATATTTTATTAACATATACTGAGTCTTCTTACTTTTATTTAGTTGAAAACACTATGTATGATGATTCCCTGCCACTCTAGTGTAGTCAATATTTGGTAAACCCACAGGGAAAAACGTAACATTTGATGTCAGAAGTGGGATAATTGACTGAAATTTTTCTGTTTTATGATGAAAACAAGGAGTCTCGATTACGACGGAATGGAAAAGCTTGAGAAAATGTTTGAGGCTTTGCAAGCGAGTCTGGCAGAGAATGAAAAACGCAGAAAAGAGGAAGATGAATGCAAAAGAGAGGAAGATGAACGAAGAATAGAGGAAGAATAATTACGCAGAAATGAAGATCGTGAATTACTACTTGGTATTCAGGAAAAACAGGAAAAAGACAGAGACTTGTTAGTGAATATTCAAGAAAAACAAGAATAAGAGAGATTTGCTGATAAATATACAGGAAAAATGGAAAAATGACAATCATTTATTGGAAGAATTAAAATCTTCCCAAATTAGTAAAAGAAAGATACAGGAATTTATTCAGGAAGAATTTGGAAAAGTGTTTCAGGAAATTACAATTACGATTACGATTTTCAATGTCACGGAATAAGCTTGATCTGCTTATGTCATCGATGACATAATTATAAATTATGAATGAACTGTGTGTATTTTCTATAATGTTATCCAATTTGGTACTAAAGAGCCTTGGGGCAAGTGTGTTAAGGCGAAACATCGGTGTATACCAGTGAGGGTGACAGTGTTCTATGTGAGTACAATTTATTACCATTCATTTAAAGTAGAAATCATGTGAATAATATCTGATTTTTATTCCACAACGAATGTTTGAAATACAAACTGAGTAGAGAAAAGTATCTTCTGTATAATTCAGTGTTCATATAGAAGTATTTGTTTCGAAATAATTTTTCTTTCGTGTAATTCATTGTTTATATGAAAGTAGCTGTTTCAAGAGGACTTTCAGTTTGTGTCTGAAAGTTACTTCTTTGCATGATCTACACATCCATGTATAGAGTTACTTATTTTGAAATTGATAACTTCCTTCCTTTCCTTGGAAGATTCCCTCGTCCTTGTTTTTTGTATCAAGATGGAGTAGTAGAAAGCCAAAAACTTTCTTTCCCAAAAACATCCTATATGTTTGAGCAAGTTCAGAGAAAACTCGAATCCGGAATCACACCCGTGAATTATTATTAGAATTATTATCAACAATTTTCAGACACTCCATAACAGAAGGGTTGATAAAAATTTGAGAATAGTTTTTAATGGAATTGTTCACTGTCCTTCGTTGCTTTTTAGGTTCAGATTTTCAGTACCACCCAAATTTACTAGAAATACAACTATATTTTTTTTAACCACACTTCAGAACAAATCAGTATCTTCATTCCTTCATTCCACGATCTAGTAAGAGCAACATGAAATACAGATTTGTATTTTTTCACTTCTGCATCCAAGTTTCAGGAGCAGCTGAATTCGGGATGGAGTATGTTGCTCTTACAAATGTCTTTCTGATAGGGCAATACATTTTGTGAAATATATCCATACATATATTTCTGATTCTTGTTATTGCATTTTTAATCACTGACCTGTTATATAATGTTCTTTTTGTGTTTTTTGTTTCGTTATATTGACATTCAAATATGTGTTTCTCTGTAATTGAAATGGCTTTTGAATTTGTGAATAAATAAATAAATAATTTCATTAAAATTATTGGAAAATTTACAACTTTCCACTTGTAAGTTCTGCAAGGAATTCGGTAAACTCCCGGTGATGCTAAAGGACCTCTAGGATCTTTATCTGATCTTAGACTCTCTCTGATGGTTTTCGTTGGCCTGACTATCTATTTCACGTCGTGTTTTTCTAGAACTAACCACATTTTCTGCACATATAAAAGGAAAGCTTCTTCATTGACAGGCCTATTTCGAGCAGCCTTGGCATACCCAGAAAAGAGAATGCCAAAAAAATGATTTCAAGATTTCAAAACTTCATTATTTTCGAGTTTTGAACTGCATCATTTTATTTTCTTTAATCGTTACTCCGACCGTGAAAGCCCATGTTCTTATATGGCGACCTTGAATATATGACAGTCATTTTGAGGCCAACAAATCAAAATTAAACTTTTTTAATTAGATCTTATATTTGAGATTAGGATTTCATTATGAAAATACACAGACGTTAAAAATAGTAAATAGGGGATAACAAAACTATAAAGTAACAAATATTGTAAACACTTTCATTACAACTTTACTACAAAGTTATTTAAATATAACGCCTTTCAAATAAAAATTCTCTAATCAATTTTTTGATGAGAATATAATATATCTTTGGACCAATTTTACATATGTAATAGTGGATGTGAGTTGAATTGTGAAAAGTTTCAATTTTCACAAATAAAATTTTTATTCTAGATGCGTTCCGTTTATTTGTGAAAATTGTTTAATTATTATCATGGATGATAGCAATACAAACAATCCAATAAACTTGATGAATATTTACAACGTCTAGTAGGTACGTACCTCAATGTGCAATTTCAAATTGTTTGAATTAAATATATTATCAATTATTAAGGTCTTCCTCTGCAATGCATTGTTTAAATAATTAATATTGAAATCATCTGTTAATAAAATAGATGTATTGGATGAAAACCGAGATAAAAGTATTTCTAACTTGCTGAAAACTATAGAAAATTCAAATTTCTTTTTCGACCAGTAAGTCATCGCGATTGTGAATATTAGATATGTGGTTGAGTTTTAAAAATTTTTCATGAGCAAGAATTATATAATTCCACCATGAATAAATCTACTATGGCAGAATTTTGACACTGTAACGTAGTTCAGTAGGCGAAAACGTTCGTTTGAGTTGACTATATATTCAATAACATCAATGAGATTGTCTGATTTTTGATTTTTTTTTTATATGATTCTCAAGAATAGGTATGTGTATTTGATGCATTCTCAGGTCTGTCACATGTTGGTTGGTAATTCTTGACTCAATCGAGGATACACAAAATTTGTATGTGTGAATTTTTCACCTGCTTCGCTCAATTTCTGTGCAAGTGAGGATTTATTAGGATGCGGGTCTTTGGGGTAGAGTGTCAAGTTACATTCAAGCCAGGTTATCATTTTTTCAGTATTTTGTTCAAGAAATCTCTCTAGCAATTTGCAGACATACCATTATAGGTACTACTGTTCTGTTTTATGTTTCTATCATCTTGCTAGTAGTGTCTTCTCTGTAAAACATTTTTACATTGTTACTGTAGATGAGAGTCCTGCATGAAGAGCTTCTTTTAGTAGAGACACAACATTTTTTTGATATATGCCGTCATATTTATATTCAATGTCGAATCTGTAAGGTTCTGAGAAGTCTAGAATGTTAGTATTATTCATTTTCGATGTAAGCTCTGTTGCTGAACATTTATGGTTTCTGTCAGGCCAGATAATAACGGTATCAATATTTGTAAAACTTTTGCTAAGATTCACTGCTGTTTTTATAAGTCGGCCGAGATTTTCACTGTGAATATTCTTTAGGTTTAATACGCGTTACGTAGCCGTAATATCCAGTCATCGGTGATATTAACTCAAGATGTATAAACCTCTGAAGAAGCTAGCCACTCGCGCCAGCTAAACTTCAGGAATAAATTCCGAAAATCCACGGCCTTCAAACCCGAAGGATATCCACACAGCCATATTTCGTTCATTACTTTCAGCAACAAGAAGAATTGTTTTATCTTTAATTCTGTCTTTCTGGTTGTTACCCGATATATTAGCAATATGATCTTCTTTGAATTGATTTTTCTGCTTCGTTCATTTATTATCATTTTTATTTCCATCCTGTGTAGTGCCCACAAAAAATGTTATAATTATATCTACGCCACTGGTATTATATAGCGATGAGTCAGTCGGAGTTTGTTTATATATTTCTGTACAATTTGTAAGGACTCTTTCACACGGGAGCTTATTGTCTCTCGCTCCTAAACGGGAGCATTTATCACTTCCTTGGCTCCTTGAGGTCAGTCGTAGATCGCACGCGAGCTGTTGTCATATACCTTCTCTACCGTCGACATAAACGTCAACGATCAAGAATGGGATGTTGTGAAATCTACGTTGAGCACCTTGCAGACGTCCACCCAACTTTTTACGACTTCATTTCACTCCTTATATATGTGGGTGCTTTTATCCCAAAGAGCGGGTCGGTTGCAGACAACGCTAATTAACAGCTCCAACTCGTATTCTGCCATTATAAATAGTGTGAAGCCGTTTTCACTCCTCGTGTGGAAGCCCTCAGTCATCCTTTTGCATTCTGGTAAGGAGACGTGGCTCTCTGGCTCGAGGTGCAAGAGACGTGAGAGCTCTCGTCTCCTGAGACGTGGCGGCTCCCGCTCTTCGTCTGAAAGCTTCATTGGACTCGTTGCATTTTCGCGCTAAGAGCCTTCCTTTCTCTCGGGAGCGAGAGATGTGAAGCTCCCCGTGTGAAAGGAGCTAACTGTTTGAGTTTCTACACTGTTTTTTGGCTTGTTTTTATTCTCAAGTTATTTTTTAAAGATTTCAATTTGTACATTGAGCTCGGATATTATTATTTCTTGTTTTTCCAGTATTTGATTCATTTATGTTTGTTCTTGGTGTCACTGTCCTCACTAAGCTCTATTATAGTTTTTCCAAAGTGCTGATTTCCTTTTCCTCAATATTGATGGTAGCTGCTTCACTGGTCTTTTCAGAACAACAAATAATCTTATAACCCTTGAAAATGGAAAAGAAGCTGGAAAAACAAGAGAGTTATAAGGGAAGTAAACCATATCCATCCAACAAAAAAAGCATCCCAAACAATGATCACCAAACACATAGGTATCTATTGGGTAAAATAAACAAACTTCCTCTCGCTGGCCAATCAGATTTATCTGCAATTGGCTGACGGAATTCATTGTTATAGTGTTGGAGTGGTCAGTTACGTTTTAACGCCTGTGGTGTTTTAAAGTTAAAAACAATTTCTATAACCAGTCACATATTAAAAAAAATTTTGGTCGTACTCTAGTGCGACTCTATACAAGCAGCCTTGTCTGGGAGATCACGTGCACTATGCATGATAATGTTTTGGAGCACTTTGTTGTTTGGTTGGACAGTATGGTCCAAAAAAAATACACAGTATGGTCGGAAAAAAATACCCAATCGATCTTCACAAAAAGTTTGTGAAGATCAAATTGTTAGGTGTAGTTTGAGAAATGACAAAGAAATAATTATTATTAATACTAAGTGGGTTCGAAGCATAGAGTTCAGTTGTGATTTGTGTTAATGAATAAAGTTGAATTTGAATGAATGTATCAATCGAGACCCACAATTGAACGTAAAAGTATTCATACCAAGGAGAATAATGATAATATGTTGTAATATTTTATAGAAAGAAATTTATCTGACTTTTAAAACATTTTGAACCTAAATTCATTTGTGTCAGTTTATTATAAATGAATTTTATCAGCTCAAAACATATTCCCTAGAAGTAAAAAATAAAACGATTTGTAGTAAAAAATTTATTGTTTTATTTTTATGAAAGGTTTAGTTATCTCATTGGATCGAAGTGATATTCATTTACCATTTTAAAAACATAATTTATCAGAACAGAATTCAATTTACATTAAGTAAGTCTTTTTGGCACTATGCATTAATTTGCCATATAATATATAAATAACCTAAACATTATCAGTAGGACCAGAATATACTTAAAATAAGTATAAATATTAGCTACACTTTCATACGAAATATTTACACTTGCATTACATTCATTCAACACTATTATATATCTATCTTTACATGACCTTATAAATCGAGCTTGTTATTTTCCATTAAATATATACATTCAATAAAATATGGCCAAAATTACTAACATTCTCTTCTGAAACATTCAATTGAATACACATGGAATAACACATTCTTTACAATAACAAGTTAACGAAATAAAATATAAAATCATGATTAAAATTACCTTTCATAAAATAAATAATATACAGGCACAGGACTCATAAGGCACATTCTGTGAAAATCACGATATGGGACTTCATGATCCGCTAAAGAGACTCAAATCCTGAAATGTCACTTCCCTGCAAAAAAAAGAATAAATAATACATCATCACTACAAATTATAAAATGAAGCCTCCCCTCTGCGTCTGTCTGAACGCGTTAAACTTAAAATATCGAAGGGATTTGGTTGAAATATGAAGAAGCAAAGACTGGAGCGATTCGATATTACTGATAAAAATTAATTTGAATTTAAAATTATAACGAATTCCTTCAAATTTGTTTATTCATGTAGCCTGAGTTCTGAATTACCGAATATATAAAGAATCCTGGCAATACATACATCAACAGGATGTCATCGCAATGAAACAGTCATAGTGAAGGAACTTGCAACTGATGAGCAACGTCTTAAATATTTCATGGTAGCCACCGACTTCATACACAAGGAAACCTTTTGGCCAAAGGGAGTTGGATTCAAAAGATTCGACTTCAAGCGATACAATAAGTACAATAGAACAATTTAGAGACAAGTGAGGCGCTGGAACTGGAACATGTACATTTTATGTTTTATCTTAACTTCCAAAGTATCAAAAACAAACAAACCCTAATAGAAGTAGAACTTGAGCATTACTCATATCCACCGTTCATTGCGGCAACTGAAACTTTGCCATTAGAAAATGAAATAGGTAGCTTTGAATTATTATTTGGTGACTAGTTTTTGTCGTAACGCACATCGAGGAGGGGGCACTGCATTATGGGCAAAGAAAGGTTATGAAGCAACTTCCATCTCTGTAGATCATATATGTACTGAAAAAGACTTTGAGGTCTGTGGTGGAGGCTTCAAAGCTCACAAAATATTTTCCATTTATAGATCACCTACCGGTAATTTCCAAAATTTCTTAAACAAAATTGAGATGCTTTTAAATGAAATATTCACAGTTAATTCACAAATATGGTTAAGCGGAGACTTCAACATTGACTTCAGTACCCCATCTATATAGGTCGATAGTATTTTGAATATCGCTGAACAGTTTGGACTAAAATCGATAGTAAATGACTATACAAGAATAACTTCATATTCGAGAACCAAAATTGGTTGTTTTTACATATGTACAGGCGATCTCTTCAGTAGAGACATACCTATTTCTGATCACAGACTTATTATTACCTCCGTTGATAAATCACTGTTGAACCTCGCTCCGACAAATCTTTTAGGTACCAAAGAATATTTTCCAAAAACAATAAGCAGCACATGGCAGAATTACTCGATTCTGAAAAGTGGGTCTCTATGATGCAAAATCCTGCGATGACAAATATAAAACTTTATCAATATTCTGGCATCTCACATCAATGTAGCATTTCCCTTGAAACACTTCCAAAACAAAAGTAAAGGTGGCAGCACCTGGATCTCGGAGGAAATAAAAGCCTCTAGTTCATTATTGAAGGATCTACATATTCATCAAAAATCTCACCTTAATCTAAAACCTATATATAAGCAAAGGCTCGCTGATCATAAAAATCTTATTGAGAAAGTTAAAAAGTTACACTTCAGTAATGTAATCCAACATTCAGAAAACAAAAACAAGGCCTCCTAGTTAATCATCAATAAACTTAAAAATAAGGAAAATTCAATGCGTTCTAACATACAAATTCTGCAGGGGAATGAACAAATTACAGACCCTGGTAAAGTTGCAAATATATTCAACAACTTCTTTATATCAGCCCCCCAGAAAATCATTAATGACATTCCAAAAATCACCCTTGAAGATTCTGCAGATATGCCCAATAGAACCTTACAATCCATGGTGCTACTGCCATTCACAGAAAATTATATGATTCACATCTTTGTGAAACTTAAAAACAAACACTCCGCGGGACCTGACGACCTCCCTTGCAATGTAATCAAATAATTCAGCTCATTTCTATTATCACCGGTCACTCATATTATGAACTTTTCTTTTGAGACAGGCACAGTCCCTAATCGACTCAAAACATCAAAAGTTATACCTGTGCACAAAAAAAAACTGTAGAAATAATTTGGATAGTTATAGGCCAATCTCTTTAACACCATTATTTTACAAAGTGTTTGAATATTGCATGCTAGAAAGACTCAATCCTTTCATAGAGAAATTCAATCTAATACCAACCGAACAGCATGGATTCAGAAAAGCACGGTCAACTACTACAGATACAACTGAGTCTATAAACAATATTCTGGAAGAGCTTGACAAAAAAAATGTCCAATTGAAATATTCTGAGACTTGAGCAAAGCCTTTGATTGTACCACACAATCGGCTACTGGACAAACTATGGGCTCTCGGCATAGAGGAAGAGCACATGATTGGTTCAGCTCGTTTCTTGCAAATAGAAACCAATATATATCATTATCTCATAATGAGAAAGGTCTTATCACTACACACTACTCCAGTACACTATCTGTGAAAGTAGGTGTTCCTCAAGGAAGTGTAGTAGCTCCAATTCTGTTCTCCCTATGTCTGGCAGACATCGCGAATTATCTATCAGAATTCAAAGTAATCTTGTATGCTGATGATGATCTATCAATCTTGGTATCTAAAGAATCTTATGATTCAAATGAATAATCTGGTATTGATTTGATGCGTAAAATTGCAAAATGGTTTTCAAAAAAATAAGCTGTATATAAACCCTGTGAAAACTGAATTTCTTATCTTCCATACAAGACATAAACAAATTGAAAATATCAACCTGACCTTGAACAACACTAACGTGAACCGTAAGTAATACCTCTGTTAAGTTTTTAGGTCTGAATATAAATGATAAATTAAATTGGGAAACCCACGTATCGACTCTAATAAAAATATGAACACCAAAATATGTCAAATACGCTGTATGCATAAGGTCCTGACAACTTCAGTAATAAAAAATTTCTATTTTGCAGAACTTCAGTCGAGACTGGCATACGGAATCATAGTATGGGGACAATCAACTGCTGCCCAACGTCTCTTCATTACACAGAAAAAGTGCATTCGTGCCATGTTTTGCAAACCCTAAACAGAATCTAGTAGACCTCTCTTTAGAAAGCTACAAGTATTACACCCCTTAATGTCGTAATGACATTCACGGTTGTTTCACCACGAATCGGCATTTGCTGAATACTCCTCTAACCAGATTGAACCTATCACAAAACGGTCCTTAAGCATCGGAATTCGAATTTTTGATAAAACTCCTCAAAACATCAAAGATGAACCTACCTACTTTAGATTCAAGAAGTCACTGAAAAAAAGTACTAATTGAGAGTGCATTCCATACTTTGAAAGAATTTTTTAGTATATAAATCACTGATAGTATATTCTGTAAAACTATGTGTAATTGCATATTTTATCTTGATATTTACTACCTACTCTGTCTGTACTTGTACTTATCATTTTAACATTTAACTTTTTACTCTGTAATTTTGCTTTTTGTCTCTATAATCAAAATTTTTGACATGTCATACCACTTGTGGTCTTCAGATTAATAATAAATTTGATTTGATTTAAAAAAAAAACCTATCAGGACGTAATCTGACTGAAACTGAATGATTGTAATCAAAGGATTCAGTGCGAGAGAATTTCAGGATGCATTCAAACATGATTATACCTATATCGGTATAAAATAGCAGGATGTACGTTTTTACGGAGTCTCATAAACATTTGCCTTTAGTTTATGTGGAGCAATTGATTTGCTCTCGAGGGTCGGTAATCTCGCATTTAGATTTGTTTTTTTTTGTTTCTCTTTTAATTCTCCATTATTGAAAAATATAAATGCTTCGGAAGGCAGTGACTACTGTTATACCCCAAACATGTTTTGAAATAAATAAAACAACATACTTATCTTTCGAAACGGTGTTTCAGGGGTTCTATTTGATTTTGTTCTGGAAACTGAAAAGGAAAATTTTTTGAACTGAACATACGGAAATTATATTTGTGGACTATCTTTCATATCAAAATCCAATCGAACAAAACAAAAAAAGTGGGAAAGTTGAAATTATATGCGATTGTAACGTTTTTCCTATTCAGTTTTGAGAACAATTACTGTTTTCTCTAAGTAATATCTTGATAAAACTTTCGAAAGATACTCACCCTATCAGGATTATAAAGATGTGTATGTGGAAGTAGAAATGTAGAACCTAAGTCTCTCTCGGCCATTGTATTTGCCTCCTGAAATGTGAAACAATTCAAGATATATACCTGGCAAAGTAGATAGAAAATTAGGCAACATAAATGCCCTATATCTTGAACACTCTAGTAACACTGTTATGCCTATGCGTCAAACCAATAAGAAACATACTCTTATGTGAGATTCCCAGTTGAAAGTTCACAAAACCGCGACACGTATTTCGCTATACGATAGCATCTTATTCAGGGGTCACAATGCTGTTTGTACCTACAAATTCCGTGTCGTGGAAATGGACATGGTCTCACTTGTCTTATTCGCAACATTGCCTTCTCTTTCACTTAACTCCATCCTAGAAACCAGTTGAGCGTATCATTCCGACTCTCTCATCATATACATCTAATTGTCTGTTGCTCAACGTTAGCAGAATGAATCTTGTCTCTGTCGTCTTTGTAGCTTGATACATTTTTTCCCTCTGGAGTTTTCATTCAGTCGCTGACTATTTTGCATGCATCTTTGAATTCGAACACTTTTTCTAGATGCTTCCTGATTTCGTCAATGTCCTAAATGTGCGTATTCTGGTTTGTGTAACTGGCTGGCGAAATAAATAGCAGATCTGACGGTATTTTCATCTTTCTTGCATTTATAGGTAAAGATGCAGAACAGTTGATTACATCGTGAACAACTCTCCTATAGGTATGCCAGCTGGGCCTAGTTCTTTTGGTTTTCTGAAATGTAGATGGATATCTGAATGTTTTGCAATTCTTGGCACAGTCTCGTATCAATATTTTTGTTGATCAGAATGGTGTTCATAGAGCACGCGGTGTCTGAAAATATATTATCGAAGAACACCACTACTACTGTGCCAACCATCTTGATTTGGAATAGGAATAATCTCAGCCCATTCAAATGTGATCCATCACAACAATTTGCATTTGCTTCCGTTGCTGCTCTCGAGAAAGGGCTTGGGTATATCGTTCACTACTCTCTCATATTTATTTTTTTGACTTCTCGTAGAACCTTCAAGATCGCACCATTAACACTATTCTCTAAGGTCACTACGATAGGAGTCTCTCGCGAACTTTCGCCAGGAATCTTTCAATACCGAAATACTCTCGTATTCAACTTCCTTTCTTATTTTACAGCCTTTGTCAATACTGTATTTTTGTTTCGAACGTGGTCTCTTCTTGATAAGGTATCAAGGTTATGCATTTGGCCACCACAGTGTACGCGATGGTATTGCTCCCAGAGCTCCTCAAGAATGTTCCTGCACTGATTGTGCGATTCCATAAAATGTCTTCAAGTCGTACTGTTGATGTGTCTCAAAACACTTGGGAAATATGGCGAAGCCATATTGTAAGGCTCTTGTAAGGCTCTTGAAAGAAACTTTTGATGAGATAAAGAAGAATTGCAGAAATATATTATCGGCACACGTTCCCAATAAAGTGGGCTTCATTCTGGGTTAGATGTTTTTTCAGGTAATCTCATAACTTTTAGTCATATTTTATCTCTCCAGTAATTGATGAAGATCTTAATAAAACTTCAGAACAAAATGTAAAGAATTGATATCAAATGCATCGTTGGGGTGTGTCAATTCTGGAAAAATACAAAACTGAACGTAATTATAAAAACTATTGAAAAATAAAACCATATAGTAAAACTATGAGAAATCAAAACATCAAAGAATAACGACTTTCGCGAAAGTGATCCGTTGCAAAGCCACCCTTCGGCATCAATCACCAAAAGTGGATTCAAATATGTAAATAGATTACTCACATCATTTGGATGCTGGGATGAGGGTTTCGAATCGTATTCTGTTTGGAATGGTTTCATAGGTGGCGGTATGGTTGTTTCTTCACAAGACCTTGCTTCTGAGACACTCCTGTGGAATAAATTATTGATTTATTTGAAAAATAAAAGTTTATAAATACATACATCACTCTAGGGACCATATCGAGCCAATGTGTGGAATTCTCTAAATCTTCGTCACTGAAAAAATGCTTTTGTAGTAAAAACTTCAGTAAATAATATTATATTTCAATTAATTAACTAATATGTGAGAGGAGTAACAAAATTAATAAATTATTATGGTAAGATTTCAGAATTGTTACTACTTTGAAACCTATGTATATTTTTATCAATATCAAGCATATATTTTGTTGAGGTGGTTAATATCGGACCCATTGAGGCAATTTTCTGATTGTAATATGATATATATATATATATATATATATATATATATATATATATATATGTATGAAATCTGAAGTTTTCACGGATAGGAATATGCTGAACTGGTTTTTCCGGGTATTTGATCCGTGTATGTGATATTATCTCTAATTTCACCGACGTTTCGACAAAATCTCATTTGTCATTATCAAGGTGTGCTGTTACGTGTTCAGAAGTTTGTTGACCTTGCTCAACTCACTTCTTACTATAATGGTAAAATGGTATTCGTTACGTGTTCAGAGATAGAGTAGTCCATAAACCCTCTACTACCTACTATTTAAATGTTGTTGAGTTTTACCTGCGTTCTTCTTCTTCTTAGTTGACCTCATCTTGTCGAAACGTCGGTGAAATTAGAGATAATATCACATACACGGATCAAATACCCGGAAAAACCAGTTCAGCATATTCCTATCCTTGAAAACTTCAGATTTCATATTCAATACCTTAACGGGGAGATGAGGTCAACTAAGAAGAAGAAGAACGCAGGTAAAATTCAACAACATTTAAATAGTAGGTAGTAGAGGGTTTATGGACTACTCTATCTCTGAACACGTAACGAATACCATTTTACCATTAAAGTAAGAAGTGAGTTGAGCAAGGTCAACAAACTTCTGAACACGTAACAGCACACCTTGATAATGACAAATGAGATTTTGTCGAAACGTCGGTGAAATTAGAGATAATATCACATACACGGATCAAATACCCGGAAAAACCAGTTCAGCATATATATATATATATATATATATATATATATATATATATATATATATATATATATATATATATATATATATACATATTTTGATTGTTGCAACTAATTTTTCTTTATTTTGAGTATTTCAATATTAAATTCTACAAAAAGGATATGAAGCTTCATTTTTGATTTATATCATGCACACTCGATAAAATCTTGCTGATTTTATCTGTTGTTCCTGCAATATATGGTAGTGTGGTTGTTATGACCGGTGTATCTCGAGTTTTTTGTTGTTTCCGTGTGGTCTTGGCAGCCGCTTTTATACTTCTTTCTGAGAACTTATTCATTTGTAGAGTTGTTTCGATGGTGTTCAACTCTTGTTGTCTGTGATCGTTGTCTGCCAGCCTCCTCGAACGTGTAATGAGTGTTTTTGCCACCGCGTGAATTTGTTTTGGGTGGTGGTGTGAATTTGTGTTTAGGTACCTATTCGTGTGTGTTGGCTTTCGATATACCGTGTGACCTAATGTACCGTCCGGCTTTTTTATAATCAGTACATCGAGAAATGCGGGCTGGTTGCCTTCTTCAACTTCTTTCGTAAATTTAATGCGTGGATGGATTTCATTCAAGTGATTAAAAAACCTGGAAAGTGTCTGGTGTCCATGAGACCAAATCACGAAGATGTCATCGACATACCTCAGCCAGAGTTTAGGTTTCAAGTGTGACGTTGCTATTGCCTCGGTTTCGATTTCTTCCTTAAAAAGATTGGCAACAACGGGTGATAGTGGTGAGTCCATTGTAACGACTAACGATACAGACAAATTGAAGGGGCACCAATAACAACAAACAAAGCAGTAAAAAATCCTGGTATACAAATGAGCTCCAAACCATGAAAAATCAATCACAGATCGTATTAGAACTATGCCAAATTTCTAATGAGATGCATGTAAAAAAATCTAAAAAAAGAATATCAAAAAGTATACAAACAAAAACTGAAAATTACAAAAGGAGAGTTTAATAACAGGAAAATAAAGTTTACGAATAATATTAACGAAACGTATTGGAATATAATAAATGAAGAAAGGGGCAAAACAAGAAAATACCCAGAAATCAAACTAAACGGAAATGACAAACGACTTCTTTATCAACAAAGCAGACGATATATATCACAGTATAGTACAAACCCAATCACATGTAACTTCTCCATTGTCAGGAAATTTCAACTGTTTCCCAAACTTTAAATTTAGGGAAGTAACCTTTAACGAAACTAGAAATATAATAAATAAAATGAAAAATAAAACCAATGCTGACTTTTATGAGCTAAATACTTTTTTAATAAAAATAATCGAAAATATCATAATCACACCCTTAACAAATTTTATAAATGAAGCAATAAAATCCGGAACTTTTTCTGACTGCCTTAAAATTACTAAAGTGATCCCAATACCAGAAGAAAAAAATGCCGAAGAATTGTGTAAACTGAGACCCATCTCAATACTTCCTGTAATTGGCAAAATATTTGAAGCTGCTCTGAAATCGCAGTTAGTAGAACACCTTGAGGTACATAACATCATTCCAGATTACCAATATAGCTGAGCTATATACAGCCACAGACGCTGTAGTGCAGCTAGTAGATAAAATTGTCACAGGATTTCAGAAACGTGTCCACACAGGAACAGTGTTCTGCGATCTTCAGGCGGTATTCGATTGTGTGTCACATGAAATCTTGCCTTAAAAATTGGAGTGGTTCAAATTTGAGGAAAACTCAGATCATATCTATCGGAATAGACAATACGTTTTTTTAAATAATAAGGCATCTGATACCAAAGAAATAAAAAACGGTGTCTACCAAGGTTCGGTTTTGGGACCAATTCTATACTTGATTTATGTGATTGATTTCAAGACTGAAGATGACTCTGAGATTATGCAATTTGCTTATACATTTAATGTATAAGTTTGAAAATGTCCTTATAAAGCGAAACTGCAGTAACGATAGTTACAAATAAAAGTGGTAAAAAATATAGAAAGTTTTAATTCTCTTTTCTACGATAGGATTTGTAATTCTAAGAATTGGTCAATATAGGTTTTTTAATATGCTTTATCGAATGAAAAAAATGGCATTTTCCCAACACTTTCGGTTATATAAGAAGTTGGTACCAACTTTCTTAATTGATATATAACACCATGTATATTTTCACATTCATGAACTTCTGGAATAATCCTAATGTGAGTTTATGAAATACACCCTATACCAAAAATGAACCGTTCTATAGATATTCATTTGTTTACTTAAAAAAACTAGGTATTCGGCTCTCGAATGATCCCCCTATGAAAATCAAAAGTTTTATAGAATACATAAAAAAGCTATTACTGATTCATCAAAATACTTCATATCATTTCATCGTCTTGTATGAGTAACATTTCCAAAAAGTAATACAAGGTGTTCGGAATCGATGACTAATTCTGAAGATATGAAAAAGGGCCAAAACTCAGTTTTTTCAAATGAAACACCCTGCATTTTAGGATAGTTTTGAACTTTGGAGATGATCTGATTCATTTTCGGAAAATATTTTCTGTATCTAAAATCAACCGTTCAGTTTTTCTCAAAAACATTAAACATTCGTATGTCAATCATAAAACTGTGGGCTACGAATAGTTATAGAAAGTTTACTAGAGCTATCAATTTTGCGTCATGGGTTTTATTGGGTTTATTGAAGGCAGAGTTTCATATGAATTAATAATGAATAAAAAAATGTTAATTAAAAATAATTCATGAAATAGCGAAATTTCAAATATATTGCATTGTCTTTCGACACAAAATATTAAAACTATTTAAAATATGTTCGAAGACATTTTCGTTAACTTCCAGGCATTTATTTCAACTCTTTTCGTCATATTATTAGATTTGACAGTAGTCGATATGTGTTGAGTACGGATCAATGTCCGGTTGACTTCAGCCTAAAAAGAGAGAACAGCCACGATCTGTGAAAGAGAAATATAAGTATAAGACCTCGGACTGGACGAAGTTCAAACCAGAATTCAACATACTTACTACCATTCAAAGTCAAATCAATTCACAAAATCTAAATACAATAACAGAACCGTTCATTAAGCACATAAAAATAGTCAGAGATGAATTCACAAAATCATTCGTGGTTGAGGGCCACAAAGATCGTCTTCCGCGGGATACTGAGGAACTCATTGTTGAGAAACAGAGCCAAAAAATAATGACAAAAAGACTCGCAATGGAAAGAGCGCATGCGCAGGCTTGCGGAGCTGTTGAATCTCCAAATAAATGAGTTCACCAATGCCTGGTGGAGGGAGAAACTTGAAAGGCTAAATGGTCAGGACAACTCTGCGAAGGATGACGCGATATATTGACAACAGATACGAGCCCATGCCTACCATAGAGATCGGTAATAAACATGCGGTCACCGACGATCGGAAGGCCAGAGTCACATTTACTATTCTATGCCAGAGGGTTTGGCGGGTACTTTCACAACGTCTACAAATCTAACCCAGACATGAATGACGAACATAAAAATATTAGCGAAACGGCCTAGAACGCACAGTTCTAGGCCTCTTCCGAGCCTGAACCGTGACACTCTTGCCGAAATCTCAACCTATCTCGAGGAAGTCCAATATACAATAAAATGTCTTCATATGCATGAGGCACCAGAATCTTACATGCTCATCAAGTCAATTGTTCAGTTAGGTTCAGAATTCACCAAGATACCTTTACGGATTTTTCAATGAAAGTAGGTTTTCCACAGGGGTCCTGCCTGTTTCCACACCTATATTCTCTCTATACGTACGACTTTCCTATGTATGGCATATAGGTGCCACACAAAATGCACACTCGTTTTCCTGCGAAGGGGCAACAAGCCAACTCAAAATTCATTCGGATCGGTTAGTCGTACTTTATATGGAAATTTACGAAGAAATTCACTACCGTGAACATCTTCAGATAAATGACAATTCGGGAAAATTGTGTAGACGAGCAGAGGAGTGCAAAATACCTGGGAGTTATCCTGAACAAGCGCGTGAATTTCCTAGAGCACATAAGTTTGTCAATTCAGAGGCCAGGCTGGCTATGCTGTACGCTTGTCTTGTGTTCTGCAGCCTCAAAGATATCCCGTTATCGAGGCTTGAGAGAATGCAGAACAGAGTTCTTCGTATGTGACCGATAGTAATTGATAAGTTTCATTGGAGTGTTCGCGAGATATAGCAGAAGTCAAATCGATTGAGGATTTTATCCGGCGGCTCGTGTACAAACACTTCAAGTGGTTTCTCCCCAAAAGCCCGCTGATTAGTTCAGTCACAGCGATTAGATCTTACAATAATTGTCAGCCCCGCCGTCACGGCGGGCTGATTTATGAGAGCTTAGATAGTTTCCACGAACGACGTGTGTATGCCCAATTGTAAGTTCATGAAAGATATTGGAACAATTTTCACAAATATTTTTATTTTCAGACACGTTTCGCTAACACCGTAGCTCCATCGGTAGCTACTGAGAAACAAAAAATGTTTCTGAAAATTGTTTGATCATTATTATGGATAGTGTTATTGATTTTCATCAAGTAATGTGTCTTTTATAATACACCTCAAACAACAGAGAAGCCGTTCTAGGTATAAACCCGCGTATGTTGGCAAATGTCGCTGAAGGTTTCTGAAAGATGATACGTTTGTGTATAAAGTCTGATTATCGCCATTTTGAACACTTGATATAAAATCTTGCTTGTTTCTTCTTCGGAAAATTGCTATAATATCGGTGACTGTGTGAAAGTAGCGATTCACGTTAGATTTGAATCCACCATTTGTATCCACCATTAAAAAAATCCTTCATCATTTGAACTAATACCTACATAACATTCAAAATATTGACCAATGAACGCATATATCTTTAGATCTCTTAGATCTCGGTGTTTATTTCAATCAATTCAAATTTGTCAAAACGCCATAAGCGACTTGATGAATAATAAATTGAATAAAATCGATTTGCATTAAATGTCTATTTTACTTGAAAATGTGAAGAGTTAGCTATAGGCATATATACTAGTATTCGATAGAAAAAAAATTGACATTTGCTGTGAACATAAAATACAGGACGTTCAATTCAAATTGAAAAAGTTATTGCTGTTGAAAGGTTGTAATTGTTTTCACAAGTCCGACATAAAAATTGTTCAGTTAGAAGCCTTCAGCATCGATTTTGTTAAAAATAAACACCAGTCGAGAATTCAAGCATTGAAACAAGCACTACCTACATTTTCACAAAATGAGAGATATTGCAAAAGTGACAAGATGTAGGAGGAATAAACCTTATGAGAGTTATTTTGATCGTAGAGTCAATAAGTTGAATAATATACAGAACATTCCATTAAAAAAATAACAACTTTGATATGTTTAGTGTTTCTGTACACCTTGTACAACACGAACATACTTTTAAAATGTAACCCTATCCATGCTTTGGGAAACATTTCAAAATCAAATGCTTTAGCTATGATGCTTCATACAGAATAACGTGAATAAGCTTGGATAATTGAAGATGATATATAAAGGCCGTTTTTTTAGCTGATACCACTATTGCTATCTCGGAAATTGTAGGTCCTATAAAGATGGTTAAATGAAACAGAAGTTGCCTTTTTAGGAATGCAACATAATGGTAGATATTTTCAGATCGATAAAATCACCAACCTTTTCTGAGATATTTGCAAAAATCCAAAAATGTCAGATTTTATTTTTTTGCTCTGCCACCTCCATTTTCAATAATATCAAAAAATGACGAAAAAAATTTCGTTATTGAAATCCATTATCAATATATTTTTTTAAATACGGATCTATATATTTTTTTAAATACGGACCTGTATATTTTTTTTATATTTTGGTAGTCATTATAATTACAAATTAATTGATATCTCACAATATATGTATTTCTCGACGTTTTTTCAGAAAAGACATCATTGATATTCTATTTTTTATATTAAGAGCTCAAATTTCTGAATTTTACTGAGATCCTGAGTTCTCCCGTCAGTGCCGGTTGAGGTGTGGGGTCGATTTTGACCCACTCACTTCTAACCTAACCTAACCTAACCCGTCAGTAATGTCGTTCATTGAGATCTCAAATATTAATATTCACCGAAATCCAAATACATTTTTTTCAGGGTTGTCTTGAAAAAGAGAGACCAATTATCTTTGTATCAATACCAAGCCATTCATAGTTCCAAATGTCTCTTGAAAATTGGTAGCAACCCATATATTTCTGTTCAAAAAATGATTACCTATATGAACAACAGTTATTCAATTTGTTGGGCGATTTTAAGGGAAGAACATGAATTTTTCCAATGACGAAAAAGTGGATATGCTTTTTGTTTATTCGAGATGTTTGAGAGATGCTACCAAATCTCTGGAAATGTATCAGGAATTGTATCCTGAACGACGACAACCTAATCATAGATATTCTCAACGTATCGAAAATAGTTCACTAAATTATGGATCCTTTGAAAAACCTCCAAAAAAAATGTATGGTTACTGAATGTGGTGGCGATAATGAAATAGGTGTATCACTGAGGGAGATTGCCCATAATTCAGCCATATCCACTATGTCTGTACGTAAAATTTTAAAGAAAAATCAAATCATTTGCGTTTGACGGACTTCAACAGGAGAAAAGTTTTTTGTAGATGGCTCGTTAAAAAATTTCGCCAAAATAATGAAATAAAAAAAAATGTTGTGTGATGAAAGCATATTTACCAACAACTGATGGTTCAACAGTAATATACATTATCACTGGCGACAAGAAAATGAATATTTACATTGAGTTACCAATTTTCAAGAGAGATATGGTATATGCCTTGGTGTTCTTGATAATGAAATTATTAGCTGCCAGTTTTTTGAAACATCTCTGACCGGTGAAGTATACTTGGACTTCTCATCAGGGACTCTAATTGAGTTTATACAAGATTTGCCACTTAGCCTAATTAGAAAAATTAGTATTTCCAACACGACGGAGCTCCACCACATCGCAGGAGAATGTGCAGAGATTTCCTCAATACAACTATGCCAGGAAGATGGATAGGAATTAATGGTCCTATTGAATGCTCACTACGTTCACCGGAACTTTCCCTTCTAGATTTTTCATTGTGAGGCTTCATAAAAGATTCAGAAAGTATTCAGAATCAATTTTGAAAATATTGAGGAATGAAACGATTCAATCAGGAGAGACTATATGGCTATCACTCCAGAGATGTTATAGAACTGCCACAAGCATACTATTTCTCAGCCACAAGCACACTATTTCTAGAGCAAGTATTTGTTTGAGAAATGATGGACGACAATTTAAACATTTAATGCGATATCACGTGAGACGGTAACTTAAAAATAGTAACGTGAGGCATTCCGGTACGATGTTCATTTTCTACGATTTAGATTCTCGTTTGCAACTGTTTCTTTTTCATTGTGGTGTATTACGATACTTTCAACTATGTGCTTGCAACCATATTTAAAAAAATTATTTCTCATTGAAAAAAAGGTAAATGACTACCAAAAAATAAAAAAAATTCACAGGTTCGTATTGCGACAAATTAAAGAATTAACTGTCTTAAAAAAACAATTTCCAACAATATTTCACTAATCACAATTTACGCTAATTTATTTACTCCAACCCTTAGCAATTAACGTTTAATTCATTTCCACTATTTGAATTTCTTGTTTAACCACTCGATTCACTTTCTGAACTGCCTTCTTGGGTCGAGTTCATTTTCACTATTTGAATTTCTTGTTAAACCACTCGATTCACTTTCTGAACTGCCTTCTTGGGTCGGAAAGACGGTTTTATATCGGTAACGGTCCTTTCTAGAATTCTGTAGTCGGTTCGGTACTAGAATTTTACCGGCGATTCCCGACTGTATGCTTTCGTGGTGATGTCATGTGTTTGTTCCATGATCTGGTCGGCGTCCTGGTCAGGGGCGGCTTCAGATTCGTTACATTGCCCCCTTCTTAAAGACGTTTCGCCCCTAAATGTCATCCTTAACGTGTAATGATACCTGCAGAACTCCCCATATCTGCACTGTGAAGTTCGATGGAATTAACACTTCACAGTCTTCATGCTCGCTCGTGGAAGATGGTAACCGCACACCAAAATTTTGATGCCGCTGGATCTGAATATCGTTTCCAACATGCTTCTCACAATTCTCCAATCCAACTTGTCAAGCCCAGAGGCTAATTTCGGGATTGCCAAATCCACAATATTCAGGTTGAGCATCGTGTCCCTCAGTCTGGTAAGACTCCTCCAGACATCTTCATTGGACGGTCTGTCTCAAAAATGCTTTTTGGTCACCAAGTAGAAAATGTTTCTCTGACCCTTCTTAACTATATCACTCCTCCGACTTCTGGATTCTGATCTTGTGATGTTTGGAGCTGACCGAATTTCTTGGTGAATACTACAGCGATACCTCTGGACATTTGGAGATTCTTTGCCACGCAGTGAGCTAGTGAGTATTCAACTGGAATCTTGGAAAGGTCTCGTGGCCCTTCTTGAGTTATCCCATGTCCGTTCGAGTATAAAGGCATGCACTTCTGGAACATCATTTCATCCTCTGGTGGTCCGAGGGCGCGAACTTGGGCGTGATTTTCAGCACGAGGAGCCAATTTATCAAAATGGACGACTATAGGCTTTCCTCGAGGTGGCTCATGGATTCGGTAGACGAGGCCATTTATCTTTTTCACGATTGTGTATAGACCTTCCCACAAGTTCCGCAAATTTAGTGATAAACCACGGCGTCGCTTAGGGTTGTACAGCTAATCTAGGTCACCGGTTTCGAATCCTTCAGCATTCGCCCTGATGTCATAGGCCTTCTTCATCTTATTGCTGGCACTCCGGATGTTCAGACGGACTCGTTCATGGATGTCGTCTATTCTCTGCCGAAGCTTGCTGCCCGGCGTTTTGAAAATTTAGCTCGAACCCTCTGGAATTCATTATGTACATTCCAAGAATCGCATGGTCCTCTATGTCCGCCACCAATGCACGATGGTTCAATTCAATGCTGTCCAATACCAATTCAATTGGTAGTTCAAGTACAGTGGCTGGCTCCCCTACTGCGGTGCGAAGCTTCCAACTCGACGGTTCAATTCTTGCCGGTTTTTTGGCAAAAGTTGGCCCGAGAGTGGTGATCGTCGCACCTGTATCTAGCAGCATGGTGCAAGACTTGTTGATGAGGCCGTCTACGAAAACACCTCTGTTCTGTCGTTGAAGAATGGCAACATATGCGTTTTTTACGGTGGGTTGCTGGGTACAGGCCGACGATTGCCCCATCTCATCGACCCCCTCTAGTTTTCGTGATTTGGTGTTAGTTCTTTGAATGCAGGACATTTGCTACGCACATGCCCAATTTTCCCACAGTTCCAGCATCTTATTTGAATTCTCTCAGGCTACACTTCTTTTATTACCTTTCTAATGGTGGCCTCAATATCAGCAGGCACCTGTCCATCTTTCTCCATAGTTAGAACTTTGCTCTGGCTCTTGCAGGATTGTTGTGCAGCCTCAATCTTCAGGGCGCTTGCCAGTGTATCCACGAGATGTTTGGGATGAGCTAGTATCAAGGCCTGCCTCAGAATGCCTGAACTGCTAACCGCTCCATTACATTTTCGGTATAGCAGGATATGGCAGACGAACTAATCGAGCAATGTCGACTTCAAATTCCTTTAGAGATTCTCCTGATTTCTGGCAGCGGTTCTTCAGCAGTGAATGGTAAACGTGCTCTAGGTAGGCCTGCCTATACCGTAGCTCAGGATGTTTTATAAGTTGGTCATAGTCTTCCTGTTTTTGAGCCGTGAGGGTTTGCAAAATATTCGTTGCTTCTCCACGCAACGCCAGTGTTGATGCCTTCTCTCCTGCCTTTTCTCCTGCCGTTTCTCCTGCATTTCACCTGCATTCTCATGCGCTCCTCTGGCCGCAGCTTCGAATTGCCGGCGATAATTTGCCCAAGGAGTTTTTCCGTCGACCTGGGGTGGCTTCATGGAGAGCTTTCCTGGTTCAGGACTGACTTTGACATCTTTCCTTGCATTTTGAAGTTTTACCATGTTGAAGCTCAGTTTCGGAGTTGAGTTTCGGTAGCAGTTTCTGTGGTGTGGGCAGAATTAACGATTTGCTAATATTTTCCTTCATCTTGCTGATTTCTGCTTCAACACCGCCCTTGATTTCATCGCCTATTTCTTTCCATTCTCTTCATTTCTGCTTCGATTTCATCTTTGATCTCCCTTTTGATTTCCTCTACTTCCGTGTTTATTTCCTTCCTGTCTCGATGGTTCCTATCCTTCCTTCGAGTGGACTCGTCACGCAACAAAGTTCTTTCTGAGGCTTAAAAGCCTTCCTCATTTTCTAGAAGTTTATCTTCCAAACTTTTCGAATTTTGTTGAAGTTCATCTTTCAGCGATTTGGTATTCTCATCGAGTTTGCTCATTATTGAACTCAAATCGCCCCCAGAAACTTCGAATAAATATGTTTTAGGATATTCTTCTAATTTAGTCAAGTTATAAGTTATCCCACATTCTCTTCTGGAGTACTGATTTCTTTCTAGAACAATCTAGCTCCCCCTCCTCCAATTCTTGCTTCGATTCGGCGACTTTTAAGTCCACTAGGCGCACTTTCCTCAAACACATTTTGTCTCTTATTGTATATTTTTCACAAAACTGTATATGTCCACTTATTTTATTCGAGTCCGAAACATCTATTTACTTTCAAAAGTCTATTTTACGCGAGAAAGGTCTATCAGTTTATATTTCCGTAGTCCGGGACTGTTCACTTCGCGAAACACAACGAATCCTGCGTCTTTTTGCGCGAACAAATAAGTCTCATAGTCAAAGGTTGTTCACCAAGCGCTTACAGATTTATTTTACAAATCCACTTCTGATCACCACTTGTGACAAGTTAAAGAATTAACTGTCTGAAACAAATTTATTTCCAACAATATTTCACTAATCACAAACTAATTTGTTTACTACAACGCTTAGCAACTAATGCTTAATTTATTTCCAATATTTGAATTTCTTACTTGTGACGCACTGTTTGGAACCTCTGGTGTAGTAATGGATATAACTGGGGGTTTTTCCCAACATCAAACCGTTATTTTGAAACCTCGACACCTGTTTCGATCACCAAGTGATCATCTTTAAGAGGAATATCATACTGTTTGATCTTCCTCTTGATCAAACTGGTTGATCTTCTTCTCTTGATCACTTGGTGATCGAAACACGTGTCGAGGTGTTACAATAACGGTTTGGTGTTGGGAGAAAACTCCAATAATAATAATTTGAATTTCTCGTTTAGCTGCTTGATTCACTTTCTGAACTGCCCTCTTGGGTCGGGAAGACGGGTTTATACCGGTAACGGTCTTTTCTAGAATTCTGTAGTCGGTTCGGTACTAGCATTTTATCGGCGATTCCCGACTACATTCTTTCGCGGGGATGTCATGTGTTTGTTCCATGTTCAGATTCATTACAGTATTAAAAAAAATAAAGCAATAAGTTCACCTCCATTTTTTGATATTATTGAAAATGGAGGCGGTATATCAAAAAACAAAAACTGTCATTTTCAGTGCAAATATCTCAGAAACAATAAGTGATTTTGTCGATCTGAGAATACTATTATCTTGCATCCCTAAAAAGATAACTTTTGTTCCTTTCAACCGTTCTTGTAGAATCTACTGTTTCCGAGATAGCAATAATGATATCAACTTAAAAAACGGCCTGTATATAACTAAGTGAAAAGTTTAATCAAAATCAACTTACACAAGTGATTTTCTCAGTGTATTGAATTGGGATCTGGTGCCAGTGCTCGATAAGAGATCGGTACTTATTCTGTGAATCAAAGTTGCATTTTCACTTCTATCAGCTTCCGTACCACAGGTGGTTCCCAAAGTGCCCATATTGTTGACAACTGTGGCAGACACTTCAAATCCAGCTGAAATTAGGGCTCCGGAAGTTTTACGAGAGTTTGGTTTTTCTTCAATAATGCTGTCGGTAGGTGTTTTGCTGACTTTTATGATGGGTTCGGACTAAAGTAGACAATCAATTAGATATTATGGTATATAAATAAACTTCGAGTGTTACTGAATTTTATTATGACAGGTAACACACACTCTGTGGAACTGCGATTTGTAATAATTCTATCTCAAGCTGAGCGGGAAATGGGTTTATTGTTACTGATTACAATTAACTTGGAAAATGATTCAATCAATATCGTATTACTGCATATCGTCTAACCCGTGCCAAGGATCGCACGTTGAAAGGTAATACCTCGTTAATCAGCTCGCACAAGTTTTAACTTCTGAGGGTTGTCGCCCATAAGGAGGTAATAGCCGGTTAACGGAGTACATTGAAAAAAATGAGATGAAAAAAGTGTTGAAAGAGGTCCAAAAAAAGAAACTTGACTGAGAGGATTTTTAAAATCGGAAAAACTTAAGATAGGTTTCCTCGGAAATAATCCTTAGAAATGTTATTTATTTAGGAAGTAAAATGCTCTCTCGAAGGTTGTCGTCGAGTGAACATTACATCATGGTATTGTTATAATTCAGAAAAATTGGAATTTCCGTGGAAAAAAGTTTGTGATATTTTGTTAGCGGAAGACGGTCTCGCAGGCGTGTGACATTTTTTATTCAAATAGGCAAAAAGAAAAGGGAATTTAGAATACTAATTATTTTAAAAAAGGGTGAAGTTTTCAAGAATTCAGAAAATATACTCCATTGCTTATATTGTTTTTGTCGCTTAAATGATCATTATAACTCCTGCGAAGTTTGAAAAAAAAATTGAGCAAAATGTTAGCTTGTATTGATTTTATTTCAATTTTGGTTGATTTGTTCCAAAGATTGTGTGTTGGAATAGAATACGAATGAAATTACATGGACCATTAGCACTCCAATGATTCCATTATTGTTTCAGATGTCCCAAAATTTTGTTTTAAAAAAATATTATACGAACGAACTGAGAAGAACTGTTACCTGTGAATTTATTTTATACTGTTATGTTTTGAAAATCGTACATACTTGTATATTTGTACACTTTTGTGTCTTTTTTCCTCTCTGTGGAACCCATATATAGTGATAAGATATAAAAAAAAGAGAAATTGAGGTTATAGCTTTGGAAGTCCTTGCAAATTTAACGTCAGAAGTACTCAGTAACTTAAATCATAAGCCGACGGTTATTCAGAGGGTTTTTTACCCATAGTGGGTATCAGTCAGGTGGATGGCGATTATAATAATGCATAGTAAATAATTGGACCTACCTTACTTGGAGATGGTCCAGCGTCCAAGTAACTCAACAGCTTTGTTTCATTTATAGTGGATGGAACTGACGGTTTTCTGGCATCAAATGTGGTGTAATTCATCAGAGGAGATGTTGCAGAAGCAGGATGGTACTTAGCTCTTGGAATCATCACAGTAAGGGATCGGTCTCTTTGATCCACGAAGGATACATTGTTACTATCGCCGTTTTCCACGTCTTCCGAAATTTGCAATGATATTTTAGAAAACTTTTTTAGGGCAGTTTTTGGTTTCTTTGATTGTTCCTGCATATAAAAAAGAGCAAACTAGGTGAATTTATTGGGGTTATTGAAAATGAGCAGTGAAATTTGACGGAACCTTTTTATTTTAAATGAGTTCATTTAAGGGAGGAATAATTTGAGAACGGTGACAGTGGATTGTTTTCAGTTAAAGAACGATCGAAAAGCCTAGGTAATACAGAAGAATTCCACTGGAATGGAATGAAAATCACTGAATTATAATTGGTTTCTATATATCACGCCAAGCTGTATTGGACAAGGTAATAATTGGTGATATAAATAGATAAATGAGAAAGTCTGCAGCGAAGTAACGTATTTAATTTTTAGTTTTTCCTAAAAGGTCTTGTATGTACAGAAGAAAAAAGATGATATGACATGGGTCCCTAGGAAATACCGGCGTGAATGGTAATGGTATCCAAGAGAGGATCTGCCTTGTCCACTTGTAAGGAACGATTCTTGATGAAGTCATGAATAGAAATTCTTTCAAATAACCTTTTCATCATAATTTAGCTAGTAGTTGTGCAAGACATCATCGAAGTCTTGTAATTATCAAGCTGATCAGCCAGAATCTCTCTGTGGTTTTTTTAAATCAGGACCAGAAGTATATTGAAGTAATGAGTACAATTAGAAGAATTATTCGCTGAACATTTTTCTCCCTCATTTTTTAAGCGATAATTATGAATTATTATACGCACCTCAATATATGGGACACTTTCATTCGTGTCAGATCTACTGTCTTCGGAGCTAGTATCTTGAATCATCGCCCTCCTGTCCAAAGTATTTCCATTTCCTCCATTAGTTGCTTTTTGTGGCATAAATCTCATGCCTGAAGCATTTCCTGATTTTCCTTTGATACACACGGAGAAAATACAAATCAACAGAAGGAAGAAAAGGATTATTCCCAATGTAGCCAGTGCTATCAGGAGAACTGAAACATAATTTCAAATTTCAATACAATACAATGGATTTTAAACTCATGTCGATCCAAGTATCCCAAAAGTCTCATTATTTAGAACTGAAATTTCCCAAATAACGCGAAGAAAACTTCATAATGAATGGGAAATTCAGTTTTAAATACGAGTTCACCTTTTCATATTCCTGTCCTCATTCAGAAAAACATACATATTTAAAAAAGCATAAGTCATAATCGAGGTATACAGGATCAAACTATTACAATGTGTCTTTTTCACTATAAGTGTAGCCCGAAGCCCCGATACATTCGGGAGGACGAGCAAGCATCATCAACCATGACCACTCCCCACACCGTGGGGTAAGTGATCATTAGGTCCGAGAATCATGTGCCATAAGCAAACACCTAAACCTAAAAAGGGCAGGCTTCTGCATTTCTCCGGCTCCGTTTTCTGCCGTCGTAATTTCGAGATTCGAGAGGGCACCATTCCATCAAGGACTCCAATAATCAAAGAAACTGTATTGAGTGGTCTGGATAGAGTCTGGGGAGTTTGAAGAGTAAATCTCGATATTTTAATTGTTTTTGAGGCTATATTAGTTTCGCCAGGAGCTGAAGACTCCACGACAAATATCGTCTTCTTCTGATGGTCGAGAAGAACTATATCTGACTTATTTGCATGATTATTATTATTATTAGGTTTCATTATTATATTGCTATGTAGATGAAAAAAAAATTAATTCGAATCAAACTTGCTGAAATCACTGATGAAATGTTTCATGATCATCTCCATGAAACATTCATAGTTTCCTGTGTTCGAGAGATATTTTATTTACAGCTGCACTAACCATTTTGATAAAAAATGCTGAGTAATGAAAGTCAATAGATGAGTCGAAAGAGCTTTTTCAATTGCACGTTTCTACATCAGAAAAATATCGGAAGAAGTAAATAGTTACCAGGTTATTTTTATTTTTGTCTTAGTGTCTACTTTTTATTTAATTTGTGTCAGACATAAACTGCAATTTCCGTAGTGTGGCAATAGAATACAATCGGTCTCTTTGGATGAATGATTGAGAAATTTTCACAATGTCATTCGAAAATAGGTTGTGCTTGATTTGAAAATGAAATGTGTTCAATTTTTTAAAATTCAAAACGTAGGTTGAATAACACTTTGAGGTGAGATTTTTACTTAATACTTTCAGTCCATAATAGCTTACTTAGACATGGTCAGTCATAACTCAATATCTACATCAGGCTACAACGTGAAATGAAATTAAAATAAAATAAAAATAAGCAAAACACTGAAAATTGAACAATTGACAAATTGAATAAATAATTGAAAAAGATTTCTAGCCATTAAATATTTACATATGTTGCGTATATCTACGGTAGCTTGGCTGGATGCGTCGGTGGACCTATAAATAGTTATCTGTCGGAGGAACAGTAGAAACGTCGTGAAGTAACTTGGTTTGAAATCTTTTTTAATCATTCATTCAATTTTCTAATTGTTCAATTTTAATTTTTTTGCTGGTTTTTATTTTATTGCTATTTCATTTCACGGTGTATTGCTTGATAGAATTGTTATTTTTAGATGTTCATTTCAATTTTTAATTTTATTTCTTCTTTCAGAGATTTTGAATTATATTATATCATAATAGACAATGGAAGTTTGAACTAGTAAAATTCATCATGAAACATTGTTAACCACTTTCAAACAAACTTATTACTTTTTCTGAATCTTGATACAGATTTAAGTTGATTTTACGAGATTTTCACAAATGACACCACAGGCCTAACAGACAAATTAGTATTATGGAAATATATTTTGGGTGGTTGTGGAGTCATAATTTATTGCGTTCATGATTTCCAGTCAGTACCAACTCTATTGACTTTGTTTCCTTCACTTTTCATGTACAGGGCCTTCCAACAGGGACTTCCGAACTTTGACAATTGGCCATCTTGTTGAAGCTACATCTGTTAAATCACTTGTCATATATTCATTCTTGTTTTGCCAAATCACCATGGGCAGATAAAGCATTCAAAAACACATGCGAATAATACAATTGTTTTATCAAAATGAGTGTTCTGTCCGGGCAACGTACCGCACGCTCCGTTCATTTTACGGTCGTCATAATCGTCCTACCGAGAGGACTATTCGCAATGTAGTGAATGAATTTGAGTCCTCTGGTTCAGTAAACGATCGACGAACACCCGTACGTCGAGAAAACGCAAGAACTGCCAAAAAAATCGCTGTGAGAATGTGCAGGAGAATCCGAGGCAGTCGATTTCGCGTCTATCACAAGAACTCGGCCTTTCGCAGACCACAACTTGGCGAATTTTGCGTCGTGCACCCGTACAAAATTCAGCTGATCCAGAAACTGAAGGTGCACGACCATAGACAACGACGTGTGTTTGCTGAATGGGCTCTGGAGTAGTTGGCAACTGAACCTAATTTTTATTCAAAAATCTTCTTCAGCGATGAGGCTCAATTCTGGATGAAAAACAAACCACATTGTCGAATTTGGGACGATATGAATCCACATTCGATCCTAGAGCGTCCAATGCATCCCGAGAAAGTCACTGTTTGGTGTGGATTTTGGGCTGGCGGCGTTATCGTTTCATATTTCTTTGAGAACGACGTTGGTCAGGCCATCACTGTCAACGGCGAACACTATAGGTCAATGATTACCAACGTCTTGTGGCCTGAATTGGATGATTTGGACACCAAAGACATGTGGTTTCAACAGAACGGCGCTACGTGCCACACCGCTCATGCCACATTGAATTTTTTGCACGAACGATTTGAGGGTATATTCATCTCACGTAGAGGTGATGCATACTGGCCACTGATATCGTGTGATTTGACTCCATCAGACTTTTCCTTGTGAGGTTTTTTCAAGTCGCAGGTGTATGCGAATAGGTCTTCCAAACGAATGAAAAATTTCGATGATATCTCACACACACTTTTATTTAAATTCAAAGCTAGGAAGCGCTTAATGAAAGACCCTATATTAAAATATCGTAGGATTAGAAAATCCAGGATTTTCTCAATTCAATCTTTTTTGGCTATAGCAATCACTGGTCAACCTTGGTTCACTCTCGTAAAAATCATATTATTATCAGTTTATTTCTGTATAATCGATTTTGCAATTCTCATTTCCTCATCAAACTGAATTCCATGAACAAGTTTAGACTTCAATATAATCAATAGTATAATATATTCAATATATTATTCAATATATTGATGAGTTGATGAGTATAAAGATAGATCATTTAATACCGCCAGATTGGAGAAATATATTTTTGGAGTTTCTTTTGTAACGAAGTTACTATTTTCCCCAGTAGTACGTCAGGTAGAATTAGCTTTTATTTTATGTTTATATTATTGCTCCGTTATTTATTTGACCCCGACTGAATGAATACCTTCCTCGATCAAATTGCCACTCTATCGCGATAGAAATTCCAGGTTGCCAATGAGAATTGCCACTCTATAGCGATAGAATACCGTACTATGCCGGGTCGCCAACGAGATTCGAAAAGTATACGTTATTTGTTAATACACCGTACCACCGATGGAGGGCACAATTCTCCCATCACCAGACACCGCCGTAGAACGTAGAACTTTATTTCAAATAATATCGAGAGCATCTACCAATCCGCGAGTTGAACACAAATAAAAAAGTACATATTGTTCTATTAGACATCTCGAAGGTCTTCGACTGTGTTTGGCACGAAGGTCTTCTGCACAAATTAAACGCGTTCGACCTACCTCGGGGCCTCGTCCGGTAGATCGGGTCCTTCCTGAAAGACAGGACATTTCAGGTTAGAGTAGAGGGATCTCTGTCTGATAACAGAGATATCCTTGCTGGAGTGCCACAGGGGGCCGTGCTCTCTCCGACGTTGTACTCACTTTACACCAGTGACCTTCCGAGGCCCGAGCGTGTGAAGATATCTCTTTACGCCGATAACACGGCTATCCTCTTATCTTCCACGTGTCGGGAGCTCTCGGTGTCGTCTATATGCAACGTGCATTGGACGATCTTGAGCGCTGGTACCTTGATTGGAAGATCCGAGTGAACCCGGATAAGACTCAGGCAATAACCATGGGAAGACTGAAGTCTTCTCCGGCCAGAAAAGTGAGAATCTCTGGAAGGGAGATTAACTGGCAAGAGCGGGTAAAGTACCTCCGCCTTCTAATAGACCGTAGGCTCACTTGGAACCCGCACATAACGTGCGTCAAATCAAAGATCGAAGGTCGGATAGCACGTCTGTACCCTCTGATAAACAGAAAATCAAAAATGAGTCTAAAAAACAAAATTACTATCTTCAATACGATGTTTAAGTCTGTCATCATGTATGCTTCAGGCGTCTGGGGACAAGCGGCTCCGTCCAACATTTCCATTCTGGAAAGGTTACAAAACAAGCAAATAAGGATGATTGTGAGTGCTCCTTGGTTCGTGCGGAATGAAGCCATCCGCAAAGATTTGCAGCTGCCTTCCATTCGGCAGTCCATCCAGTCGAGAAATCAGAGAGTTTTCGATGGTGCAGAAACTCATGAAAACCCATTAGTCAGGGAAGCTATGGATTAGACGATTAGACGACCCCTCCCGATATAGAAGGCTTCGACACTCTGTCGAATGAGGCCCCTATATCTTCCGATGAAAGATGAACAACGTTTTCATCCAATTCACCCCAGCCAGGCAGGGGTACACCGTGACGGGCGGTACTGATGTCTGAGGACATTCATGCCGCCATACCATTAACACCCACATCAGTTATGACCCGTTTGTCCTTCTGGCAAACATCAGTTCAAAGGGTAAGGGAGCCAGGCTCCAACCTGACTAAATTCAAGATGGATTTCGAGAGAGCATCTACCAAGGCAGATCAGTTTGAGTCTCAGTTCGAGTTCCAGGACCAGTTCCAGCTCCGTTCGAGTCCTAACCCCGATAAAGGCAAACCGATAGACAAATAAATAGTAGGTACCCAGGATTCGAACCCAGGACGGCAATTAAAGCCTGCCGTACTGTCTACAGTTGATTAAGTCAATACCGTAGAGACCCCTGGTGTATTAACTTCTTCACTGACGCTGCCCGGAGCACGTGGAGCACACCACGCCGAAAGCTGGCGCCCGAGACAATCCGTGACCTGAACTCGGCGTCAAAGTGACCCGTAACGCGTAAAAAGCGTTACAAATTTGGCGCCCGAGCGGGGACCGATTTTATGGTATACAGAGGCCGTTGATTACCGAAAGTTGAGAGAAAACCGATTAGGAGGAGAAACAATAAATCCGGGAAGTTACATCACCAAAACCGATTGGAAACGCTGCCGGAGGTGAAATTACCTCGAAATACATCGAAATATGTCGAAACCGCCAAACTGTCATTTTGACAGATTTTCAAACTGACCCTGCGACTCCTCGTTCAATAGGTTTTCAAGTACGCAGAAGCGATTTCCACCACCCATTCATCGATTGGAAGTACCGTAGCCAAGATAGGAACCGACCAGTGAGCTAGTGAGTACCGAACTGTGGAATAAAACAACATATACGTTCTCCGTGTTTATGAAAGATGTCTGAAAATGAATCTGAAGCACCAGAGGACCCGGCCAGCAATACAGGAAGTACCGCCGACCTGAATCCTCCAGGAGAAAGCAGTCCCGCCGACACCCGAGTCGGATGGATATACCTACTGAGGAAAGACGAGCTCGACGCCGAACTGACAAAGTTCCGACTCGCGACTACTGGAACCGTAGACGAGAAACGTCGGCGTCTGATCGAGTTTATACGAGAGGGCCCAGCTTCACCTACTTCGACTACCATGACACCGTTCGTACTTCCCACCATGGTTGCAGGCACGATCGTTACCGCCACGCCACCGACCATCACAGTGACGAATACCGGTGGACAAACCCTACCAAGCCTTCTTCATGGGACGTTGGTAGGAAGCCAGTCTAACCAGCCCCAGCCCGGTGTTTCACTCAGCCCCATGCTGCCGCCTTTGAGGACCAAAGACTGGCAGATATCTTTCGATGGAAGCCAGCCAGAATCATCTGCTATATCCCCGAGAACAGCAGTTCCGCTCCCGAAGACGCCGGAGCTCACGGTAGAACAGCCGAAAGACCGATCACACGATATTGTAACCTCGTCTCCCATACGCTCCGACTCTGGGTCAAGCAGCCCCCTCCACTCATATTTCGTGGAACATCCGGAGAAAAATCCGTTTGACTATAGATTCTGGACGGCCGAGCATTTACAGGAAGCTGCGAGGGAGAACCAACTTGCGCCGCCCAAGCCGTTGCCGGTCTACCTACCGGTAGACAAGGAATTGTGTTGGCGATGTGGTCTACTAGGGCACAACCGGAGTAATTGTACACGAAGAGTTCCGGTACTCTTCTGTTCCCGCTGTGGGTTAAAGGACGTCCTGTCCCGGGATTGTTTGTGCGACAACCCACCGCTACATCCCACCAAACGTTTACGTGTCGGTACTACCAGGAACAGCGCTTCTTTTCATTAGTTGTCCCGTAAAAAGTGTCACAGACGTACTTACCCCTTAAATAAAGGGTTCGGCCGTTGAAAGAGGTAGGCACCTGAGCGGTTTTCTTTGTTTTTTTTATTATTCTCGGAAGATATTTTGTTCCTTTGTTTATGCCACGTAAATTTACTTAGAAAAAAATATGTTAGTTGACACATTTTTTTTTCCGAAGTGGGAAGGGTGTGTAACGAAGTTACTATTTTCCCCAATAGTACGTCAGGTAGAATTAGCTTTTATTTTATGTTTATATTATTGCTCCGTTATTTATTTGACCCCGACTGAATGAATACCTTCCTCGATCAAATTGCCACTCTATCGCGATAGAAATCCCAGGTCGCCAATGCGAATTGCCACTCTATAGCGATAGAATACCGTACTATGCCGGGTCGCCAACGAGATTTGAAAAGTATACGTTATTTGTTAATACACCGTACCACCGATGGAGGGCACAATTCTCCCATCACCGGACACCGCCGTAGAACTTTATTTCAAATAATATCGAGAGCATCTACCAAGGCAGATCAGATGAGTTTAGTCTGAGTCTCAGTTTGAGTTCCAGGTCCAGTTCCAGCTCCGTTCGAGTCCTAACCCCGATAAAGGCAAACCGATAGACAAATAAACAGCAGGTACCCAGGATTCGAACCCAGGACGGCAATTAAAGCCTGCCGTACTGGCTACAGTTGATTTAGTCAATACCATAGAGACCCCTGGTGTATTACCTTCTTCATTGACGCTGCCCGGAGCACGTGGAGCAGCACACCACGCCGAAAGCTGGCGCCCGAGGCAACCCGTGACCTGAACTCGGCGTCAAAGTGACCCGTATCGCGTAAAGAGCGTTACACTTTATAATCTTTGAAGTTACTATGACAGTTTTTCGGTGGTAGAGATTGATTTAACATAGTGATAAATCCAATATAAAGTACACGAATTTTTCATTTTGAAATTGTAGATATCATTCGTCACCTGGAGGTGAACTTACCTTTGAGATTGATTTGACAGCTGTCTCCAGTATACCACTGGAAACACTCACAGAGCACTTCATTTCCACCTCTTGAATAGCAGGTGCCATGGTAACTACACCTCTCACATCCGACTTGTTCCGCAGAACACAATCTTCCCGGATATACCATGTTCTCAGATAAATCTGAGAAACCTTCTTTACAGCTACAGGTGTATGTTCCTCTCAAGTTGAAACAATGTGCATTCTCTGAACAATCGTTGAAAGAGGGGAAAGAGCATTCGTCGAAGTCGTCGGCTTTGAGCACGTCTGTAGGTGAAGCAAAAATGTCGGTTCCGCCTAAGCTGTGGTTGTTACTTTTCAAATACTTCTGGAAAATGTCCATCAGCCTATCTTCTTCGATATTATCGGACAATTGGAGATAAAATTTGCTGACGATGCCTTTTGGATCTGGTTCGAAAGAGTTCACTTTCACTCCGTGAAATATGTCTCTCAGATCAGACTGCATGACCATTCTGTTCAATCCCTCACGAGTTGCTTGAGCAAATTTGTTGAATTCCGTTGAATTCGAGTCTTTCAAATCATCATAAAAATGAAGCATGTCCCTTCCGATTCTTTCCAAGGTGATATTCAATTCATATGTGTAAGTTGCTGAAAAAATAAAATGATACATTGTGATTTCGGCCAACAAATAAATTTCATAATATATTTTGCGAAAATAGATGGTGATATAAATTTCTGCTGTAGATAACTAAAATAATCAACAGGGAAATGTAGTGTATTTTATTTATTAAATACTGTTTAGATGTACATGATTTTTAGTTTTGCCTTCCTGAAATACGTACTTGATTTAGGTGGAACGTTTGTTGAATGGAAATAATTGATACGAAGTAATAATATCTTGCACTCTGTTGATTTTGAACCACTGTATTTCAAAAACTGTTTATAAAGCTGTGAAAATAGTTATTTCTTTTGATATGTTATTTGGTATTCATTTGATGAATTCATAATCAGGAGGAAATTTGTCGATTCTATTATTGAAGAAGAGTAGACAGTTATGGAAAAAGTTTAACAGAAAAGACGTACAAAAGCAAATAATACGGTAAAAAACGTATTTGTAATCTTTTAGATGTAATTATCATGATCAAAAAACAGTCGCTTGAATAAAAATGTATAAAATATATTATTGATAATAATATAATAATTCATATCATACCATATTTTTTTTATTTTGAAAAAATCTAATAATGCTAATTTTACACTTTTTCAAAATCATTTTCGACATCATAAATGAATAATACTTACGCAAGCACGGTCTATCGGGAAACATCCTAGCAAATCCAGGTCTGCAGACACATCTCATAATTCCTTCCAATTTTTGACAAAGTTCATTCCTTGATGGTTTACATTCGGGCTCACACCTATCCTTAGCTTTTCCTTCTTTTTCTCGTGGATGGTTGGCAATCAAAATACCGCCCAGTAAAACGTTATTCACTTTATTAGTTGCTATCATTTCATCTCGTTCCTGGATTTCAAAGGTACTGTTTGGAACTTGAATTATACTTTTGGTATTTTTGTCAGATATTACCACTAAGATTGATTCATTCGCATCTGCTTGATCCTTCTCATTAGGAATTGTTGGTGGGGGAGTTTCGTGAATAATGATGTCAAGATCATTATCACTGTCGTTTGTTATAAAATTCAAAGTTGAACTAGAAGCGCTAAGACCTGTTTTCGCGATATTGGGTTTTATCTGAATAGAGGGATATGGACTGCCGTATACTTCTGGAGGATATAAAGAATTGCCCTGTTGAATTGTTGTGGTAACTGTTTCTATGATATTCGTCGGCTTCACCAAAGTATGAACTTCGGTAATAGTATCGATGATTGTTTTTCTTTCTGTAGTTGTTATCAATATAGTTGACGTAGATGGCTTCTTCATGCCATGTGATTTCACCACTGTTGTTTTAGTGATAGTTACCGTGGCCGTTTTCATGTGGGTGATATATTTGGTGGGAACTGTTTTTATTCCAATCGAGGTTATAGACGGAATTCTATTTGTAGTTGAAACAGACGTAGAATCATCACTGATTTTTATTTCGTTTCCAGCATGATGAACACCTTTCGATGCAATATCTGTTGTATTGAGAATTGAATGAATTTCAAAGTCACGTGTTGGTATACCACTTTCTATCGCTGAAAGATCGGATATATCATTCGTGAACAATGCAGTTTTTTCTGTAGCCGGTGTATTGAAGAAAATCTCTGATGCAGCGAGCTCGACACTTTGATCTCTCTCGATAATTTTCACATTCTTCCAAGTACTTGGAGGCTCTTCACTTTCATTAAAATTCAGATTTGGTTTTCCAATGATAACTTCCATAGGAGGCTTGATCCTAATCGATGGTGTAGGTTTAATAACATTTTGTTCTGTCATATAGTCTGTTAGACTAGTTCTATTTGTCAGATTCGAGTTATAAAATGGATATACAGGTCTTTTCTTTGTTGTTGACCAAGTTGTTGTTGTGATGACTTTGTAATTTGGTATCCGTGTCAATGGTCTTCTGGTTGTGGTATATTTGTACTTTTGTGTTGTTGAACTTGGTACTGGTACCATCTGAACTTTAGGGATATCGATTTCCATTGAAACTAAAGGTTTAAACGTTGTGTTTGGTAACATGTTTGATATGAGAGGGGGTGGATTCATACCTAAAACTTCCTCATCCATTGTCCGTACTGGAGGAGGTACCAGTTCTTTGAGGGAATTTGATGTATATGTTTTTTCTGTTGAAGATAAAATTTTCATTTTTATAGAACCATTCTCTTTACTAGGAGCTTTCACTATTTCATTAATGTGTGGTAGTACTGATGGAGGAGGTTTCAAAACTTCCATGTCTGATATATCACTTGCAGGATTATCTGGTAATGTTATTTCACCAGTATTCAAATCGGATGTCACCAAGTCATCCGATAACGTGGATTTAGTGATGGGTTTTCGAATTTTATTGGAATATTTTTCTGTTGTGATTTGTGTGACATTTTTATTGAATGTTGGAACATGGTCATCTAAAACGATTGCTTTCTCTGCTTGGGTATTAACTGGAATCATATTAGATTGCGATTTCTCAGAATTTTCAGGAATGTCAATGGGAATATCAATCGGCAATGACGTTACACTGGGTCTCACATTTTCATGTTGAACCGATCCAGTTGGGATTTCTGGCTTATGGGCATAATTGAAAAAGTCTTTTTTATTAGCTTCCGTCTCATCAATGAAAATAAGTACTGGTTTTTGGAGATTAGTTGCACTCGTAGATGAAATGGATTGATGAATTTTTGAACCCAAATTATTATAACCGGAGTGTGATCTGTTTGGTTTATCATACGAGGAAACTGGTTTGAATCTATCATCAAAACCATAGTCAGGTTTGGAATTCGAAGATTTATTTTTACTATGTCCGTGTGAGAATTGAGAACCACTAATAATAGTTTTATGAGATTGTGGTTTAGCAACGAACTGACTACCAGCTACCACAAATACTTTCGAACTAGTAGCTTCAGAAACTCCTGGAGTGGTGCCTTTGGATTTTGAGAAATTATTGTTACCTTTCACATTTGTTTCTGTGAAGGAAATCCGATTTGCGCTAACGAAATTCGTTTCAGATGGTTTCATTTGAATTTTTTCTTTATGAACGGTCCTTTTGGTATCTGGTTTGGATGTAACGAATGGTCTCGGATTTTGAGTCATAACAGGAATTTGAATATTAATATTTTTGTCATAGTATGGAACATATTCATCATTTGGAAATCGAACAGTATTATTCGAGGAATAAGGATTTTTCTGAGCTTCAAGAATCTCTGTGGGGACTTCTCCTGGTAGTAGTGGTCTACTATTTGATTCCTGAACAACTTCACCATCTTCGTTTTCTAGATCATCATCTCGGTGATAACCTACCTTTAAGTCAGTACTAGAATATGCCGACGAATTTGATTGCGTCCTAATATGGGAATGATATTCTGGAAGACTATTGGGTATTTCAATATTTTGATAATGAGATACGTCAAATTTGTTAGGAGCAGGGTACGGTATAGCATAACTTGGATAATGCAAATTGAATTGCTCATTAAGAGGTACCTCTGAAACCGGTAATGACGTTTGCGGTCTCTTTATCGGCGGGCGTTTTGTCCAAGTATTTTGAACTAATGGTGGAGGAGTCATGTACTGTATCAAGTCTGAATTATAAATTCTAGGCGGTTTAAGCCACCACTGGCTTCTTTCTGGGATAGACGGAATTCTTGTTATGTTTTGTGGTTTTGAAATTGGTGTATGGTCAGGAGTTATTTGTTCTGATACTCCTACTGCTTGATGGCCAGCAACATCATTCACTTGTATTTTGTAATTTTGATTTTTTTGGTGTAGAATATTGCCAGGGAGACTACTTCCGTGATTGGGTTTATGGTCATAAGAAGCATCTTCTTCATTCACGTATCCATTTTGATATGTATAATGAACAGTACTGGGAACTCTATAATCAGGCTTACGTTTATCATTTTCGTATGCATGTTGATATTGCTGATCAACAGGACTTAGAGTTTTATGATCTGGCGTATGGATATAAGACGTATCTTTATCGTTAACGTATCCATTTTGATATTTATGATGAAAATCGTTGGAAGTTTTGTGATTAGGCCTGTGGATATAGGACATATCTTCATCATTATTGTAACCGTATTGATTTTTATGCTCAGCATTGCTGGGAGTTTTATATTCAGGCGTTTGAATATAAGACAAATCTTTATCATCAACGTGTCCATGTTGGTATTTATAATCAACAACACTAGGAGTTCTATGCTCTGTAGTATGGAAATAAGGCGTATCTTTGTTATTTAAGTTTGCATTCTGATATTGATAATAAATAGCATTGGATTCAGGTTTTGAATGAACACTTTCATATTTATCGTTCTTAATATGCTTATTATTATTTCTATCATCTTCAACAACCTTGTGAGACGATTGTCTAAATACACTATCAGCATGATTTATTACGTGAGCATTGAAATCGTTTCCCTGATGCATCAAACCGAAAGAAATTGGTGGAACATTCAGACTGACTTCATGATTGTTTCCAATTGGTACATAAACACCATTTTGAATTTGTGAACGTGTAGGTTTGATGTTAATGTCCACATTCTGATTTTCACTTGTGACAGGGTCGATATTGATGAGTTGATTCTGGACTTTGATAAAACCATTCACCTGTTTCTGATCTACTGAGTCGCCCTGGTAAACAGAAGCTACCTGAGGAATGCCATTATCAAATTCTATTCCTGAAAACTCTGGTTCGGGATATGGAGAAGGATCATCAAAATATTGTCCGTTTCTATGTGGTTCTGTAGATCCACCGTATATCAAGGCAGTGGTTCTGTTGAACGGAAGGCTTACGAAAGCAACCTGACTAGGCTGAATATTGACTAGCAAAGGCTGACCGGTAGATCGTTCAACAATTTCTGGAAAAACTATCGGTTCGTTGATAATTGAGGGTTTTATACTGAAATCATTGATCAACGTAGCGGGTTCATTAGCGAAATGACTATGAGCATATAATGGGTAGGAGTGTTCCGCCATGGAATTGTAGTTTTGTTGTATAGTTCCTTGAAGGTTTTGATATTGGTGTTCAAGATTGCCTTCTTTGACTTTATATGCAGAATCATAATACTTTTGACTCTCAGCAGATACTTGCTTGTTTAGAGGTACCTTGAACTTGGTGCCATAGCTGGGTTCAATTGATTTTATTAGTGGATGTAGAAGGTTTTTTCTATTATTCAGAGAGCTGTGCATGGTTCCAGGCACAGGTGGTGGAGGACCGATGTAATCATCTTTATTTGGTGCATGAACTATATTTGGAACGGGTTTATTATGATCTATGCTTAAGATAGGTATATGTTTATATTCGTGACTTTTGTTTCTGAAGTTTTTCGGAACAGGAGGTGGTTTCATTCCTATTGGTGCACCATTATCCATTGTTATGTGATATAGAGGAATTGAAGGGATTCTAGGACCAATTCGACCTGGTTTTCCAACAATAACGTCCGAATGAGCAGTAATTATTTCTCCTGGTGAAATCGGTATTCCTCCATTCAAAAGAGGCGTTTCATGAGGTGTACTAGATATCTGTTTCGATGGGGAGTCGATCCAGTCAAAATTGGCAATATTTTGACTTTCCGCTATTTCAAAATCATCCGCTAGTCCTCCAACAGGTATGTAAATTGGAGATCTATTTTGTGAGTCATAAGAAGATTCTCCATTAGCTTTATGAATTACATCAGGGTTTTTGCCAATAGTAGATCCTGTCGTGATATTAATATCATTTCTTCTATTGGTTTTCAAATTAGTGCTGATCAAACCGGCCATAGCATTGAGAACAGGGGTCAAAACTTGCAAGCTGTTGATATTAATTGATGCTAAACCCAACAAATCTGATTGGGAGGAATCCGGCTTTTCAATTTTATTTACTGGTTCATCTTGTCCATTTTCGTATAGAATGTTGACAGGCTTTTGGGTCGGAGTTCGAGTTTTTATTTTATTTGTTTCTGTTTTGGTTTTTGATGGCAAAATATTATCGTAATTGGTTTTCATTTTACTCTTAGTGGATCGTTTGCTTTTATTTGGAGCTGTTGGTGACTCACTCACTTCGATAATCTCTGAACTCACGAGGGAAGCTAAGCTATTATTATCGTCAAGAGTTTTCAATTTTGAGCTCGTAGTTAGTATTGGTGTAGCTGTAAGTTGGGCAAATGGATCATCATCTATGAAAACAATCGTTGACCCTGTGATGATACTTGGTGAGGAAGATTCCAATGTAGTGGTTTCGCTTTGTATCTTCAGTTTTGGAATTTCAGTTTTCTCTATAGGCAATGTTTTGGTTGGTTCAATTCCGTTTTCACTTTTAGTAGCGAAAGCTGTTACCTCAAGTTTCTGTCCATTCAACAAAGTTGCAACAGTAATGACTGTGTTGTGACCTTCATCGAGGGAATTTTTGAACTCATTCAAGTATGATTCATCTAGAAGGTCTGGATTTATAACTTCAGTAATCAAATTTTCAACAACTTTAGTTCTCGAACTTATTACTGTTGGGGTGGCTTCGTTTCCTTCCTGAAGAAGGGTTGTGAAATAAGTGAAAGTGGTGAAATAAGACTTTGTTGCAAGAATCTGGAATTTCTCTAGACCACTAGACTCTCTCATATCTTCAAAAAAATCATTTTTGGCTGAAGAAATTGTGCTCTCAATGATATTATTGGTTTTCTTTGGCAGAAGATATAATTGTTCTGTTACAACATCACTTGATGTTGAAACATTCATCTGGACAACTTCCTTTCCATTCTCTATTAGTGTATTGTAGTACGTATATGTAACAAAGTATGTTTTGACAACATCTGTTGTGATATATGAGGAGATCGAGGAAGGATTCTCTTCCAAGTCTAAAGCTATATATGAAGTCATTACTGAAGTAGTTTGTGGTGGTACACTTTCTGTTATGACAACCTGAGTTACCACTTCTCTGGTACTAATAACTGAAGTTTTATCTCCCTCATATAATGTTTTTTCAAGACCAATTGTACTATAATAGGTATTGGTGTCTTTCATCGCTGAAATCGTTTCCGATGGTTGCAGGAGTGAAAGATAGTCATCAGGAGCAGTGACAGTATTTGTAACAGTATGTTCGGAAGAAAGGACCAGTGGCTGTTCACCATCTAAAATTGTATTTAGGTACGTATATGTTGTATGGAAGACCCCAACGGATAAATTTGGAAACTGAAATGTGAAATGAAATTTTTTTCATCAATAATAAAAGATTTCATAAGTACATCTTACCTGAGTTAATGTTACACCCATAGCAGGTGTTGGTAAAATTTTACCCGTGTTCCTTTCTTCTGTAGCGACGTTCGACACGACCTGTTCATGACTAGAAACAGTAGTAGTACTTCCCTCTAGATAAGTAGTCAAATAAGTGAATGTTGTCAAACATGTTTTGGTAACAAACTGGTTAGTGTAAAGGGATGGCATGGTTCCAACCTGGAATTTATGAAAATTTATGGGATTGTTGCAAAATTGGTTCATTTATGTTCGATAGATACAAAATGAAATGACCCCGCATAATTTTATAAGTAGATTCGGCAAACCATAGTAAGAATCAATGACTAAAAATGAGAAGGATACTCAGGAAGGTAGTAGAAATAATTTTGATTGTTGGCTTTTTATTGAATTTCATATGAATGATGATGTTCAAAGTTTTAATGTAAGTTTCATTTCATTAATCTGAATATATTCTGTTAATATGAAAGTAGTCATCTATATAGTGGCATCAAGTGTTTCAATATTCTTCCTGAAAAAATAAATTATGTTTCAAAGAGCATTGATGAAATTACCTTTTCATATTCAATCAATTCATATGTATATGTCTATATATATTTATACTATAGCTTGTGTATCACTTCAACTTGTATTGACTTGTCCAATTCCATGTAAAAAAGGGCTTACACCGGAATAAATGGATTATCGTTATCATATGAAAATGGAGACATCCTACATTTTGTTTTATGAGAGAGAGGACACTGGCAGAGCAGGTTTTTCCGGGTTTTCCTGCAGCTGAAAAAGCAAATGCGCCGCTGGAATCAGTGAAGTTGCCCGGAGCGCCAATTAATTTTTATTGTTATTTATATATTGTACTTTTAATCAAAGAAATGAAACTAATAGTTTTTTCTGGAATCTGACGGGTATCAATGTATTCTCCTTTCAGTACATCTTAATCAACTTCTTTGAAAATACCAAATCATACTTTTATCAAATATGAAATAGGAGTGTATCCTAATTTAGACAGAATTGGGATAGTATACTGGAAGTTTACACATATTTTTCTGCGAATATTTAATTCTGTCAAACCATCAACTTTTTTCAAATTTTGAGTGTAATATTTTTGGTACCAATGTGAGTTTTCTTTTGAGCTTGATCGGAAATTTTGGCTATTGAGTTTGTTTCAGAAATGCAATCTATTTTTATTTGAAAACAAGATTCTCAAAAAGTAATGGTATTTCACAAAAATGATATTCCTATTATAATCATTAACAAATTTTTACATCTTTATTTTCATCGGAAATGTATCTGGGATGAACTTATTTCAGTATGTTACTCACTATGGACGTAACAATATTTCTTGCCAGATATTCATCAGATGAAAATATCACAAGTATGGCATCAGTATGGCATTCAAAACACAACAGTTAACACTTTTAATAACACAATAGAACACATCAGGTTGGAATACCTTTGCAAAAGTTCTTCTACATCAACTAGAGAATGCTTTAGAAACCTTAGCTGAAGCAATTAACAACATATTTTCGAGAGAATTATTTCCTGAGTGTTGGAAGGCTGATTAATCAACTGTCCAAGGGTGAGGACTGATTCAGTAAGAAACCTATAAGACCTACTTCACTACTGCCAACTATTGCGAAACTTGTAGAAACGCATGTTAATAACAAATTGGCGTCATTTGTCAGTAAAAATTATTTACTCAGAAACTGTCAATTTGAACTTCAGGAATTTGAAAGCACAAATTATGCTGATAGTGAAAAATATCTCAAAATGAATGAGGTGAGACAGAAGCAGTAATGTTTTCTGACCTCGCAAAAGCTTTTAACTTCTTGGATCATTCAATTCGTTTAAACCAGAAATATATGTTTCTAGGGATGTTGCTCTGAGATGGTTTCGATCATACTTGTCAGGTCGAACCCAAGAGTCTCCGTTGATGATGAAACTTTCAAACTCCGTTCAGTGATTTGTAGGGTATCTCACGGTTTTGTTCCGGCCCATTATATTGTTTCCGATACACTCGTCTATAAATGACTCAGCCCTTATTGATTTGTAGAAGAATGATGAACCCCGTGATGATATTTAGACTGATTTAGATTACGCTAGGAAATTGGACACTCACTTCAAATTTAGCGAAGAAATTTTCACTGGGATGTTTTGCTATAAGAGTTCTTTTGAAGGAACTGACTTTATCATCATTGAGAGCCATCATCTATTTTGCAATAATTGAGTCTCAGCTCAGATATGGAATTGGTTTCTGGCAAAACACCTCTCATGCTTCATTAAATTACTATTTCGTTTCATATGTTCTAGCTGTTAGATATATGTATAAAGCGAAATCCAGAGAATCTTGTGAAACCCTATTCTTTGCACAAAAATAATTATTAACAGTAACGGGCATTTTCATGTTGAAAAGTATGTATGATGTAGTGCTGAAATTGGCTCGATGGCTAAATACGATACAAGTTTTGATAACTTCGTGATATCGTCGCCGATACCTAAAACTACATTGGCAAAACAATCCATTATATATAATGTCAAGAAAATGTTTGATTATTTGGTAATATATATTCGATCTATATTCAGTCATGAGAAATTCAGAAATGCTGTGAAATATGTATTGCTCCAAGAATTTCATTAAATAAATTTGTGAATATTGAAATTTAAATATTAATGTTATTGACTTTGTTCACTTTCATGATAATGGTTTAATTGTCATCAATGTTAATTCTCACTGTATTTTTATTGCATTTCTATAATTATATTGTGAATATTTTTTGTATTGACAGTGTATTTAAATGAGCACTTCACTTTGTCATAAAAAATTACTGTTTATTTCTCTCTCTCTTTTCATATCATGAGTTACATTTTTTAGTGATTGAATACCATTATCATGGCCATCATCATTATTATTATTTTTCAAACTGGGTTTGCGCTGGTCTGGCCCTATCCTTCGAAGCCCCGATATTTTCAGGAGGGCGCGCCAGCATTATCGGCCAACGACCACACCGTGGGATAAGTGATCATTGGGTTCGGGAATAATGTGCCCTGAGAAAGTGCAGTGAGCCACGAATGACAGCCTTCTGCATTTGTCCGGCTAATATTTGAGCCACAGGGTGGCTCAAATCTTAGCCGGACAAATGCAGATGTTAGTACATAGGAGATTTTTTGTCTAAACCGGAGTTCACGGAGTCTTACTTCGAAATTTCTACCGGTCTGGCCTGTATATACTGCAGAGCATTCACTACATTCTATTCTATATATGCCAGATTTCTTCATTCTGTCACGTCTAGTTTTTGCATTAAATATAATTTTAGCTAAATTATTATTACTTATGAAAGATGTTATTATGTTGAATTTGGAAAAGTAATTTTAAATATTTACTGAAAGTTTACCTGAGTAATTAATGCTGCTATATTTGTATTCTGTTCTTTGATGTATGGGTACAGTTCTCTTATAATAGTTTTATGGGTTTTACCTGAAATAATCTTTTCAATTAAGGACACCTGGTTATTGACCGCTATTTGTTTGATGACTTTCAATTCATTCAATTCGGTAGAAATTTCGAAGTAAGACTCCGTGAACACGTCGGTTTAGCCAAAAAAAAAAAATAAATAAAAATTTTCAATGTACGAACATCTACAAGAAACAAACCACAAAATAAGTAAGTAAAACCTCAAAATCTTACATACATGTAGTGAAGGAAGGAAATTGAATTTGTTGGAAGCCATGGAAATCAATGAATCAATCAAAAACTCAAAATATAGAACCCTTAACGAGCAAACAGATTTGTGTAGGTCTCCACTTTTGAATTTATAAAGATGACAACGCAATTAATCACAGTTTGAAGTTTATGTAGTTGGTACTAATGAATGAAGGTATATATCTTATTACCTACTCTCAGATATATACAGGGTGTCCCTGGACTTCCTCTTTTCCTCTCGGGAATGTATAGATGGGGTCAAAATATCACCAGTACTTCATATAACTTTTTTTCCTAAAATCCTTCGTTACCAAGTAACGGGCCCTCGAAGTTACAAAATGAAAAATGTTTTTCTTTGATAACTTTTCAAGTGAATATTCAAAATCATCCAAATTTTGGTAATTGACTAAACAAATGAATTCCTTCGATGAGCTTTCATGCAGGAGTCAGTTGTTTTGCTACAAAGTCAGGAACGGACTACCCCCGATGGTCCACACCCCAAAACTTTGAAATGACAGATATTTTTCAACAAATTGAGGTTACTTGGACAATTTTATGAATAAAAGTACTCGTGTGGAAAGTCGATCGGAGCAACGAGTCTTGATAAAAATGTAGTTTCACTCGACGACATGAAACCCGCTCGTCCACCATTATTTGAAATGAATAATTATCAAAGCAGAAATAATAATGATAACGTTAATTCAACAACATTTATAACAGGAATAATACAAAGTATGCTAAAATGAAGTCGTAAACAAAAAGTACAGTACCTATATGGAAGTTTAAGTCACAATTGTGATAGCAGATATTTTTTCAAAAGAAATATCAAGTTCTGTAGATTCGTGGTGTTTTTAAACTAACAAGCTACTCTACTATGAAATATCGAATTCATTCCATATTTTGTATGTACATAATACGTGTGGAATAATCACGTTTCGTGTTGATCAGTTATCTGAATCTCATGAAACTCAACATTCGAATGTTTCAAATTTTTCTTCACAGCTAAACTGTTGAGGAGTTTCACTGATATATATATATATATATATATATATATATATATATATATATATATATATATATATATATATATATATATATATATATATATATCAAGAATGAAATAATTCGTGGACATAACACTCAAAAAATAGGGGCAAACCGCGGACACGTGTTTCTGGCTATTGGCCTCACGTGTCCGCGGTTTGCCCCTATTTTTTGAGTGTTATGTCCACGAATTATTTCATTCTTGATTTGTATCATCCACACTCGATAAAATCTCCATCTGTATATATATATATATATATATATATATATATATATATATATATATATTTCTCTTAGGTCAGTAGTGTTAGAATACTTGAGAATGGTGTAAAAACCGAAACCTTGTTCGTATGAATTCAATACATTAAGTAAGTGGAAATTAGACAAAGTATTTTATTTCTATATCTATATCATTTAATTGAAGATGAATTTCCACAAAATAAATAAGTCATCAATATCACAAATTAGGTACCATGTACCTAACTACAACCGTTCTCGAGATATTGATTTTTTTATGCAGATGCTAGGTACAATTCGAAACTAAATAACTTCGAAATGAATAGAATTCATCTCTTCGAATTCCGCCCGAGCATAAATTATGTTTTGGGCTGTTGATTTCGATAAAATCTGTTCCTCAATATTATACAGAATGTTCAAAAAAATCATTGCAACTTTTTTATAATTTCGGACAAAAATATTTCAAATCTGGGATTTCCGCAATCTCCAACGGTTCCGCCTCAACACTGCACTTGTACGTATGGGTAACAAAGTAATCATCGTCGCCAATGTTCTGTTTGCTGGTAATAAAAAAATATCTCTTATTTTAAAGGATTTTATTTTCTAAATTGTGCCTGAAATCACATATTGTCTCGAAGTCGAGCTACTCCATAAAAACAATAGTTTTTTTTTTATATTTACGGTCGAGTAGCCAAACAGAGTGGTACTCGACAAATATGCCAATATATAACACAAAGAAACTGTTGTGAAAAATCCGAATGACTCTATACGGTTAGTTGCAATCAACATATTCAAAATATGATATTATACAATCATCTATTAAATTCATATCTATGAATACCTTAAAGTTATTCGGATAGCCAAGCTCAGAAAAGACCCTTTCAAAACTTCATCCTCCACACATAGAATCGGTATCGGTTCAAAGTTTAAACCATTATACAACTTGTTACATTAGTCCCCTCTGTATCTCACTATACTATGAAAATGAATTCAACAAAACTACTCTTTGAAAGTGAACTCTATGACTGGCCAATCCCATGGCGCTAAACGCTTAAATTAACGGTCGTCAAAAATTCGTGAAGTATCCTGGCCACCGAGGTCACCCGATCTCATGCCATGACTTTCTTATGGGGTTTTTCAAAAGAAAGGGTGTACATTACTCTAGTGCTTATCAAAGAAGAACTGCGACGGCGAATAGTGCGGTGTATTGAAGTTCTGGATCCCCATGAAATTGAAAAAACAACCGCGTACAAAAGAACATTTTAAAATGTTTAGAATATAATGGATAACATTTCTAGCATTTATTGTAAAAGTATGATATTTTGTTTACGATTTTGTTATTTTCAATCATCCTAATTCTGTTATTTTCTGTACTTTCACATATTATACCCCTGCAAATTTTTACTTTTTACCTAGAAATGTCTGATTTTTGGTACAGTTGTTTCCTGGAAACTTTGAGCCATAGTAAAAAAATTATTTTGTAACATTCTGTATAATATTGAGAAACGGGTGTACCTAGTAATTGTACCTAGCATTTTTGTACAAAAATCAATAACTCGAAAACGGTTATAAATTAAATCATATTTTTTTTCTGAACTCTTTAAAATTGTAACGAAAATTATTTTCATTAAGTACTTTTCTTGTTTATTCACATTTTGTCTTCAATTGAGGACCGCCTGCCCGGTATTGACGATGTCCAATAGGCCGAAACAGCTGTCTACCGGTGGCTCTTAAATTGAAGTCAATATGAGAATGAAAAGAATAGTACTTATCTATTTATCTCTCCATTTTCATTGCATTATTTTCAGTAGCTTGACTGCATTAACCTTTCTCGATTTCATAACATTTCTAGAAACATGTGGATTCGTTTTCCGATGGTATTTCAGGTTAGCTTCCCAAATTTCTGCTACCGCAGTTGTCGGTTGATTGGTCAAACCACCAACACTGACATAAAAACTTGGCAAGTTGACTTGGGTGTTACACCAACAGATGGTTCCACTTATGTCTCACTTGCGTTTGCGAAATTATTTTTATTGAGTACTTTTCTTGGTTATTCACATTTTGTCTTCAATTGAGGACCGTCTGATCGAGAAAAAGTGGTAATATCTAAAACAAACTAGAGTAGTTTTTACATAAGGATTGCAATATACCAAAAAAATTTCATGTATAAAATGATATAAGGTTATTTTGTCGAAAAATATACTGTAAAAGCCCCAATTATAAGAAGTAGCTTACGTTTGACTCTTCCTGAGGCATCATCATGACCATGTGATCCGTAAGTGTACTCGGCTTCAATGTTACAGGTTTTTTAATTCCAGTCGATAGTAATCTTTTGAAATCCTCTCCTGGTAATGTTTTCTTGTCACCAGCAACTATAACTTCCACTCCATTGGACATAATTCTCGTAGCAAGGTTGTATCTAGCTTCCTCATTGAAATTTCTACCTTCAGGCTCTGAGTCGGAGTTATAAAACAATAACATGAATAATACCTCGATAGAGGGTTATGTAAGATGAAGTTTTCAACCACATTGAGTAAATTCAAACTTTTGTGATGGAAAATTTCATCAAAAATATATGAAATAAAATTAAAAATGATTGTCCTTCTTGAAAAAACATTATATTACAGAAACGTATGTACACAAAACAGTTAAATTTGGAAGTAAGGAATGAAATTTAGGAATTCACGAAAAGAACAAAATTCTGTACAATGTTGTTCAATTCCATAATGCCACCGTTACAAACTTAGTAAGATTTAAACATTATAGAATCGACCTTAAGTGGAGTTGTTTTATACAAAAGCAGACTCACCTTGGTTAAGAAGTTGAGTTTGTGGGTTATCCAGAGTGGTAATTAGAGTATTTTCAAAATCAGTTAAAGTCTGTGTGGCGTCTAAGTTCAACAATGTTAGAGTTGTAAATTTGATGTGAGACTCAGTTAATACGCTTGTTTTTATCTGAGGTTTCACTTCAGTTGTTGACGTTATTATTTGTTCGTCTCCGCTAACTCTGGTGATGACGAAAGTATATGTCCTTAGTCTACTTTCAGTAACAGTTCTAGTCAGAAATTCAGTGGAAGATAAAACAGTAGTCTTTAGAAGAAATTCAGGAGCATCAAGAGATTCAGTCAGTTCAGGAAAAGAAGGTTCATACTCAGGAATATCTTGGAAAGTAGGTTGATTATTTATGTTGAATATATCTTCATAATTTAGATTTTTTTTCAGTTCTACATATTTTTTTTCAAATGATTCATCTCCCAAATACCCAGAACTTATCTCGTCCTTTTGAACGTCCGAATCTTGTTTAATTCCATTTCTCTCGTATTTTTCATCAATGCTACTCATGGTGTTGATTTTATGTTCAGAATTCTCATCACGTGGTACATTTTCTGCTGCATCGTAATATTCCGTGGATATTGTGTCATCCTCAGTTGAATGGTCATCGTCATTATAATTTTCTTCTTCTTCATTAGTTGTATGATCGTCATCAGTTTCATCATCGTCATCAATTTCCTCCTCATCTTCAATTTCACCATCGTACTCATCGATTTCACTATCGTCATCAGATTCATCTTCGTTGAGCTCTCCATCTTCATTTTCAGCTTCTTCAAAACTTTCACCACTATCAACGTTTTCATCTTCGTTGTTGTCGACAATTTCATCTGAATTATTGGAACTATCATATCTTGAATGGTGGAGGTTGTTTTCATAAACAGATTCGACAGTCACACTTTTAATTTCGCTAGTCATTATCGAAGATATGACGTCGTTTGAAAGCCGGACATTTACTGTTTTATTGGAATCAGGTAAAATGCGTTTTCTAGTAATAACTACTTTCCTTCTTGGTTTTGTTGCTTGCTGCACGTGATCTTCCACATCGATATCACCTACATGGTCTCTTGTGAGATGGTTTATAATACGTTTTTTCTTTTTCTTGATTTTCAATCGTCTTATTATTCGTCTTGTAACACCAATTTCACTGGGTTTAGTATTTGTTTCGAAAACATTATTTTCTCGAGAATTATATGACGTGTCGTTCATTACTGGTTGAATCCGTATCAGCTTCTTCACAACTCTTTTCTGCTTAAGATAAGTTGGTATAATAGTTTTGATGTCACTAGTTTTTGATAAGTCTCTTCTGATCCTTGATAATTTTGAATGCTTTGATTGTATTCGTTTGCCAATTTTATGCGAAACGTAGAAACTTGAGTTGGAGAAAATGCCCCCATGTTCTAGTGACGTTTCGACCTTTGGCATGAGTGGGGCTACTTTGCTAAGGTCATTTATGCTAAAAAATTATTCGAAATTTCTTTCGAAGCTTTCACATACTCAATTTTATATTTTTCTGAAGATTTTTTTGATTTTGTAGGTTCTGTGTTGAATAGTTCAGGAGTTTGTGTCATATATTTTGGAACATCACCTATAATACTTTCTAAACTTTCTGTTTCTTTTTCAGTTTCCGATGTCTCAAGTGAAGTATCTTCAGTAGACATGACTAAACCATCGAAAATATCAGTCGTACTGAAGACCGATTCAGTAAATGATTTAGAGGGCTGTACAGGTACTTCTCTTCTTTTCCTAACACCTTCTTCACCTATTGTTACTGTCGACAGAACAGTTGTGAATTCACCAGGAGTCCTGCCAGATACATAAAGGGTCACAATACTCGTTTCTTTAAGTGGTTCTACTCGGGCGGGTTTGTTGATTTTTCCTCTTCTAGAAGTTTTTCTTCTGGGTGAAACTGTAGTTTCTTCAGTTTCTTGAAGTTTCTCAGAATCCACCAGAGCTAAATTGAGCTTATTTTGGTCTTCGTTCAAAGATTTGATTTCAGACTGATCCAAATTAAACACATTGGCTGGCTGTTGAGACAGTAAAAAATTCACTGCAGGTTGCTGCTGCTGAAGTTGCTGCTGTTGAAGTTGCTGCTGTTGAAGTTGCTGCTGTTGAAGTTGCTGCTGCAAAAGGGGTAGTAATAAAGCAGTATTCAACTGTGGTCCAGGAAAACCTAAAGTAGGCGTAAGTACTACTGTATCTGTTAAAAATTCTGTAGCAGTAAGAACATTAACGCTGCTATCGATGATTGTTGTAAAAATTTCTTTGCCTCTGAATGTAAGCGGTATGACTGTTGAGGTTTCGCTTGTTATTGTGGTTATATATGTTGTTGTTCTGGTTTTGAATTCCGTTGTAGGAGTGGGTTGTACTAATGGCGGTTGCTGAAGTCCCAATAGAGGGTTTTGTTGAGGTTGGAGGCCACCTAATAGCAACTGAGACAGCAATATGTTTGCTAGAGGTGCCTGAGCTGCTAGAGCAGGTTGAATTGTATTCACAATCTGTTCTACTTCATAAATCGTACTTGGAATAACATGAGAGTATGATGTTTTGCGCCTATTGATATAAGTAGGAGTAAATATAATACTGGTGGTTGGAGTTTCGTTAAGAATAAATTGGGTAATAACTGTTGCACCATTATTACCCGTAGCAGTATTCTCACTCAATAAAACCTTGACTTCCGTCCCAAAAGCATTCTGTGATGTTGAATATTGCAAAGGGCCAAGAACTTCCGTACTATACTTAGCAGTAACAATATTTTTATACTCTGTAATTTTTCCATTGACTACTGGTATTGTTACTTCCATAGGAATTTGATGAGTTATAGTAATTGTTCCGTCAAATGAAGGTAATACAAAGTTATCGTTTTCAATATTATCATTATTTTGATATCTTGGACGCTGAGTATTTTTGGCTCTATTATTCGTTCTCGCATTTTGTCTGTTACCACTAGATGATTTTCTAGGAATGGCTGACGATTCAGTTTGATGGTTGTTACGTAATTTTGGAGGTTTTGGTCTAGAGACAGTTGTAGTTTTGCTAGATCTACCTGATGAAGAAGTGGGGCGTTTAAAATTATTTTTCTTGTCATTTTCTCGGAGGGTGAATTGTGTTCTTGTTTGATTCGATTTAGTTGGTGATATTCTCGATCTCTTGTTAGATGGAGAAGAAGTCGTTGAATGGGAAGTTTTGGCATTTCTAGCTTTATTAGAATATCTTCCTCTCGAAGACGGCTTTTGGGATTTTTCAGTTTGTTGATGGTGATTTTCCGGAGAAGCAGTTGTACTAGTTGGTCTCCGGAATCTAGAGTATGTATCACGTTTAGATCTTTTCCTGAAGAATGGTTGAATTTGAACGTTGTTTCTACTAAGGCTACCACTCTCAGATATTTGTGAGGTAGGAGGATCTGATATTTGGATATTTATTAAAGAACTATCATAATCGGTATCTTCTTCTGGTTCGTCCTCCTCCTCTAGATCTTCGCCATCATCAAAATCTTCTTCCTCTTCTTCTGGTGCATTCGTTGTAGTTGTGAATAAACCACGTCTAGGGAACAATGCATTAGGTCTTGGTCTAAGTAAACTACTTGGCCTATTGAAAGTTGTTTTTGCTTTAGATGTCGTTTTAGTTGCTCCTTTTATCGGTAGATTTTTTCCGGTTTTCACTGCGGCGCTTCTTGGTGTAGTACGAGCTGCCAGAGGTGGCCTCCTGAATCTCAGAAGTGGATTTTGATTTCGTTTAGATGATGATATTTCCGTTGTGGATTGTAAAGCCAAAGTTGTGTCATTATCCTCTTCAGTAATGTCGGTAGGTTCATCAGTCACTATGGTAGTCAAATCATTTTCAGCATCAGAGGAGGTTTGAGATACAATATTTGAGCTGGGAGATCTAAGTAAACCAGAAACTAGAGTAGGTCGAACTCGGGGTCTAGCTCCGAATAAAGAACTAGGTCTGATTGAAACTCCAAAGCTTGAAGATCTGAATCCACCTCTTCTTGAACTAGATCCAGATATTGTTGGTTGAATTCGTGAACTACTGCGTCTTCCACTTCCAAAAGTTGAGCTGAAGCCATTTCCACTACCGGTGGATTTTGGTCTTGAAAATCGCCTGCCACCCGATGCCGTGGGTTGAATAATGTTAACACCCGAAGATGATCGCCTGCCACCGAACCTGTTCGGTTTAGATGCAGGAACTGCAGTGACAGTTGGAGTAAAATCGCTTCTAGTAATGGTAGCAGCTGTACTTTGTCCAGATTGTTTGCGTTTTGGAGCAAACGTAGGTCTTTGTCTTGAAGCAAATGGTCGAATGGCTGGTGTACTGGTTCGTTTTCGAGATTGAAATGATAATTTATATTTCGTTCTACCACTCTCTTTTTCATCCGGTTCGTTTTCATCATTCTCTTCAGAACTTATTTCTTCATCTTCTTTTGCAGAGTCCTTAATAGACCCCTCTATCGCAACTGGAGATGGGGAAATGGTGTTGGTTGTGGAATGTATTTTCTCAGGTGCTTGAGTGGGAGTAGGTATTATACTGTGTTCAACAATACTTGGTTTGACAGACACTTGGGCTCCGACGAGAAAGCTAGAAGTACTTTCTATAATTTGTGCATATTTTCCATCTATGTTGGTACCAAGAACTTTTGATTCATAAAATGTTGTGGTATCATTTTGAACAATGGATCCTTCTATGACTCTAACCAATCCCGTTCTGTGTGCTATTGGCAAGTCTGTTGGCAGTGCTGCTTTCTTTACCTCATCAACGGCAAGTGAACTCGTACTTTCGATTACTTGGGCATATAGATTATCAATGTATGTTCCAATAGCCTGCGTTGTATAAAATAAGGTACTAACACCTTCAGCATCAACTATCTTTCCCTTGTTGATACTTACTACTCCGGTGGGGTTTAAATGAACCGATTCAATAGGGGATGATTTTATTTCGTTAGTCGAAATGAAAGAAGTACTCTCGAGAACTTGAGCATATAAACCATCAATATAAGTTCCATAAACATCGGTTGATAATATTGTGGTGGTGCCATCGTTTTCTAAGGAACTAATCAATGTAGACAACAGTCCGGTTGGCTTGATAGTACTAGTAATACTGGGAAGTTCAACCTTTAATTTATCATCAGTTTCCTCTATCCTATTCCCTTTACCGGATCCAACTGCTCTACCAATATGATTACTGCTAAGTTCGAAAGAATTGTTCAAAACGTTTGTTACAGTTTCCAGTCGACTATTCAAAACAGTATCATCCCCAATATATGATGTTGTGTAATACGTATATGTTGTGAAATAAGTAGTCAGATCATCGTCTCCTATACTTGAAGGAACTATATTTTCAGATGTTGTAGGGAGTATTGTACTTGATGATTCTGCACTTGTTGGAACTGACTCATTAATTTCTGTTGCTTCTATAGCAGGTGTTTCAATATTGGAAACAGTTTTTTCCCTACTGGTTATTTTTGTAGTACCGTCTTTATATAAAGTGGTCCAATACGTAAATGTGGTGAAATAGGTTATAGGTAAAGTAAGATCTTCCACGCTCAGTGTTTGCGTTGGTGTTAACGTTTGCGTTACTACATTTGTAATTGTTTCTAGTCTACTGACAACATTGCTAGAAGTTGTACCATGATACATGGTGGTGAAGTACGTGAATGTCGTGTAACTAGTTTGAAGGAGCAAAGTAGGCGAAGGTATGATTTCAGAATCATTATTTGATTCCGATACAATCTGGTCATCCGCCAGCACATTACGTTTATCAACATTATCTATAACCCTACGAGCTCCTTCTGAAGTACTGCTTCGCACATCTGTCACCATTGTAGCAATGGTTTCATATTCACTCAAATTAGGAATATTGTTTTCTGTTATTTCATCGCTATTTGAACTATTTACTTCACGTTCCAACGTTACATATTCTGTTGATTGTTTTGCTGAAGTTGAAATTTTGTCTACTGATTTATAATCTGAAGTTTCATAAATTTCGTTGTCACCTTGATTATCAGAGTCATGAGGCTTTTTTCGATTTATCGTATTATAATTATTTTGAGCTCTTATATTTGATTTTAAGATTTTCTGTCTGATGTAATCATTATCATCATATTTTGTTTCTGTTTCTGTATGTTCTTCCCCCAGAGAGGCAACGTTTGTGGGTTTTATGTCTTTATCAAGTATACTTTGGAACGAGGGAGTAACGTAGTTCGTGTAAACTTCTGTTCTACTGGATATTTCAGTTTCTCCATCAACAAAAATTGTTGTAAAGTACGTATATGTGGTGTAATAAGTTTTAACACCATTCACAGTTTGCATGAGCTTATTATCGTCAAGAATAGGCGTTGGTCTAGAGAGAACAGATTCCTGAAAATCTGTGGGAAATTCTTCTGAGTTATACGAAATAGTGGGAGCAACAGTTTCAGCACTAGAAGGGTCCATGTTAGCAACATCTTCGAATGTCACAGTTTTCGATTTATATTTTGAGAGTAAACTCCTATCGTTATCAAATAATCCAGATACGGCATCATCCGTAGCATCTTTTCCTGGATCCAAAGTTGACGTGATAACGTTTGTAGTAACAACTATTCTACTAGCGACTGATGAAGTTGTTTCTTGAAAGTACGTTGTAAGATACGTATAAGTTGTGTATAATGTTTTAAATATCACTTCAACTTCATCTCCATCTTCAGTTGTTGCATCTGTTGATTCCCCTTCTGATTCCGTCATATATTGGCTTTCCGTTGTTATTTCTTGAGGAGTTGTTTCTGAAAATTCAACTGTAGATATTACTTCCTCCGTCACTTCTAAAATATCATCAGAAATGGGAGTAGTCTCATCAGTTTCTTGAATAGTTGTGTTATCATCGATAACTGGTTTTGGTGTTTCGGATTTTGGAAGCATGGAAATTTGATCACACAATCTTGTCTGATAATTAATTTCCGATGATATAACTTCATTAGATTTAATTGAAGTTGTCGTTGTTCCATCACTGGGAATGAAAAATGTTGTCAAATATGTCAACGTTTTATAGACAGTGGAAGGAACAATTTTACTTCCATCAGAACAAACAATGTCAGCAAATTTATTATCCTCATTTTTTCTAATATCTGGTGTTATTACTTCAAATGGTGTGGTACTAATAATATTCTCACTAGTCGTTAGAATTTCATCTTCAGTTGTCGTTTCTTTTTTGAACGTTGAAGGTTGTGTTTCAGATACTTCTTCCGTAGTTATGTATGTAGTTATTTCTCTATCAGTAGTCATCGATATTTCTTCTTCAACCAGTTTGCTTGACAGTGAATGTGTTGTTGAACTTGTTTCGATTGGGAAGTCATCATCGAAAAATATTGTTGTTGCTCCACTTACACTGAGATCTTTGAAAGTTTCTTTGGGTGGATCAGGAATGTTAGTGGATACTCTGTTGAATGGCTCTGTTGATTGTCTAGCTAAGGCTTGCAGAGATGCAAGAACATTTGCGATATCTTCATCGGAAGGTGTTGACAACATTATTGGTTGACTCTCCGATGGTTGAATAACGTCTGAAGAGAAAGTAATTGCAATTTTACTACTTTCTGTTTCCTGTCCCTGTTCATGAGCTAAAACAGAAGATTTTGCATCCATGTCTATTTGTTCATCAAGTATCTCACTCTTAGGTTCTCTTGCTCTATCTGTTTTATCTATCACCATAGTCGGAATAGAAGTTTTCATTTCTAGTTTATGACCTTTGAAAGTCTTTGTTTCTATAGGTGGCTCCAAAGATAAAAATGTTTTGATTTGTGTTACTAAAGGTGGTTCTTGTAGAGTAGTGGTGGGCTGAATTAATATAGGTTCGACAGATATTTTTGTAGTTTCAGCTAGTTTTTGTATTTCCGTCGTTGTATGTGGTGAAAAAATGATGACAGTGTCTCCAACAGTGGTAGTGAAATCTGCGAAACCACTGTAGGTTATTGATGTTAGATCTTTAGGACTTGGTTTGGTCAAACCAGCTCTGAATAATAATTTTGCCCTTCGTTCAGCTGGTGTGGTTATTTTAGCTCGTTCTGTACGTTCCTCAAATTCTGGGAGATCCCCCAAAAACGATACGGAGGGGGAAAATTCATTCCTGACGGTGAAAGTCGGTAAATTTTCCCAAGGTTTCACTTTCGATGGTGCAAAATTATCGAAAAGAGGTTTATCATTCGTTTCTTTGTGATTTATGATATTTTCCTGAGTGATATCACGAATTTGTGGACTTATTTTGAATACCTTCACGTTATTTTGAATTGGAATATCAACACTGTTTTTTAAATCATCATCAAAAGGCACCCTAAAGTTATTTGATGGTGATTCTTTCAATATTTCCTCTTCGATAATTTCCTGTGGACTACTTAGAGTTTCTTCGTAACGGTTATTTGTAATCGGTATATGTGGATTTCCCAATTTAGTAGGAAATACTTGAATACTATCCACGTTATTGGGAGAAATATAATCAATGTTTCTTATGAATTGTTGAGGATTGATGAGGTTTTCGTTCAGGTGCCATCTTTTATTGGATAGTTCGTGAGCTTTCGTTGGAGAATCGTCGTATAGTACTCTGGAGCTTTTTGTAAGTAAATGAGCATATAAACGTCCATTGTCAAGGGTAGTACCAAGTACTTGAGTGGCGTACTCCGTGGTTACTCCCTCTTGTATGAAAGTTCGAGCAGTTGAGGTGATAAGGCCTAGGTCTGGTTTGACACTGAGAAACCTTCCGAAAGAAGACCTTCCACGACTGTCGACCAGTAGTACAGTGGTGAGATCTATAGGAAAGGAGGGAAAAAGTCAGTTTTCACAATAGATGGATCAATTTACATATTCATATACAAATGGACCCTTTTCCAGAATGAGTTCATTGTTAGTAGCACAATGCCTTCTACATTGAAATTATTGCTTGCCCCCATGAAATATAAATTTTCGTCTCCATCTCGAAATTCCGTCCACGGCACATTTTATGCGTTTCTTAAAAAGTTATCCAAATTTCTAATATTTTAAAATATAAATCTATTTAGTAGTTGTGATTATATCATTTCTCATCTAATCTCTCTCATGGAAGGTTGAGATGAGATCATCATCAAAACTGCAGACAGAACAATGAACATCTATATTTCTGAAGTGTTCTGAAGTTTATTCTCGTAAATGAAATTACTTCCAATTATAGTATCTATATGAAAAATGGAACACTTCTAAAAAGTGAAACTTTTTAATGAAATGTGTAAATCATCCGCAAAATATATCTTCAGATACAAACTATGAGGAAAAGTGATGATTAATTCTTTCAAATGGAATTTTATATCAATTCTTTTTTATTCATTGCTCGGTGTAGCCTTTCTTTCAAATGACATCTGGTCATATGAAGGTTTGGTGTACGAAATGAGCCAAAAAATACGTTTTATTTATTGTATATTTACTTCTCTGAAATAGTTCTGAATCGGATCGGGAAAAAAACAAAACGGTTCTAGAACGAAACCGTAACTATACTTAGTGAACCAAAACACATTTTGTTGACTGCGCGTGATCGAACTGTACCGAACCGAGAACCAAAACAAACCCGTTCACAATAAATGAAAATTATAAATGAATGAAAACAAAAAACTGCACAATATGGAAGAATTAATAATAAAATTATATCAATCAGTGGCAGAACTGAATAGTTTTAGTTCATGTTAGCATCATCTCTTGATTATGTCAACTGAACAATTACGGACTGTGCTCCAATTATGAAAGACCACTTAAATCTATTCACAAGAAAAAAAGAAATACTTCAAATAACTATAGACTAATTTTTCACATATAGTCAGTGGGCATACTTGAAAACTGGCTATAAATCAAATCATCTGAAGGCACAATTCGTTCAGGCCAGTCTCAACTCCCTGCACTATAGGTTAATTGACTAACACTTATAGACTAATTTCTTCACTATTAGTGAAAAATAATAGATAAATAGGGTCGGACTGGCATATCGGGCGATCGCCAGTTCGGTTGAACAGTTCATGAGCCAGTGTGTTCGATGGAAGTCTGTCTCCCAATAACATATATCTTTATCGCAGGTCATAACGGGAACATTCATTGAGGATTTCATACAAACCAACTTTCTAGCTAAAACTTGAAGTATCGTATTCAAGCCTACACTCAGTATTGAAAAATCATGTTTTCTTTAACACGGATTCTTTCCGGCAATCAAAGACCATGCGGTTTTTTGAAATCCCGACTCAATTGAAGTCGCCGCTCCTTTTTCCTGTAAACCCAAGTTCAACGTTTCCGCGATATATGGTTATTTATCATTTATTTTTCATTTTTTCAGTTTAGAACTACAATCTAGAAGCTTATGGTGTATGTAAATATTAAATTGTATTGTTATCATAATATTTAAATCAGAACCTCAGCGCCAAGTGTATTAAAACGGTAAGTGTGGTTATTTAAAATTATGTTGAAATAAATACCGTCTGCCTATCTGCAAACAGTTGAGCAGAACAGAACAGCCAAGTGATGATGAGTACAAGTGCATACAAGAAATATTTGATGGACATACTACTTTTGATTACATTGACAAAAATAATTCCTTTGAACATTTTGATAAAAAGTTTGTTTGAAGGTGGTTGACAATGTTTCATAGTGCATTCCATCAGTTCGGATTTACATTGTCTGATATGATATAAAATGAATTAGAATCTCTGAAAGAATCAATAAAAAATAAAGAGATTAGTTAAAAAAATGTCAATTATATCAAGCAAAAAACTGAAATTACATTAAAATAATATATGAGCAACAACTGGAAAATGAACAATTGGCAAGAAATGAAAATTAAAATATTTCAAGACAAGTTACTTCACGACGTTTCGATTGTTAGTATCCACAATCGTCTTCGGGTGATGACTGGATTTATTCCTCCGAGAGCTGATTATTTATAGGTCATTCGAGTGCTTTCACCTATTCCCTCTTCTCTCTCCCCGCTTCATAGGTTTTAGCGAGAGCTGACCGTTTGGCGGGAGTTGGCCGTTTTCCGCTTGATTATAGGTTTCCAGATGTTGCGTATCTATACGCTAGCTGGGCTACATGCGTTGTTAGACAACACATATGCGGCTTCTTTGAGTTTTCTCCCAAACCAGTGTTCCTCCTTGTGGATGATTTCAGCTTGAGATCACTTGATGTTATGTTGATGAGTCCAAACATGCTCTGCTATTCCTGATTTGCTGATTTCTCCTCGCTGTATGTTTATTGTGCTTGGCAGTGCGAACTTTCAATAGCTTCTTAGTTTCATCAATGTAGGATTATCCGCACTTGCAGGGTATCCGGTAAATGCAATTATTGGAATCACAGTCGGTGTTTGGTGGCTTGGTTGTCGTGAGGCTGCTACGGATAGTGTTCCCAGATCTGAAGCAAGTTCTGATGTTATACTTGGACCAACTTCTTCATCCACAAGGAGGAACACTGGTTTAGGAGTAAATTCAAAGAAGCCGAATATATGTTGTCCAACAACGTATTTAGTCAAGCTAGCGTAGAGATACGCAACATATGAAAACCTATAATCAAGTGGAAAACCGCCAACTCCCGTCAAATGGCACTCGAATGACCTATAAATAGTCAGCTCTCGGAGGAGTAAGTCCAGTCATCACCCGAAGACGATTGGGGATACTAACAATCGAAACGTCGTGAATTAACTGGGAGTGAAATATTTTGATTTTAATTTTCATTCCTTGTTAATTGTTCCATTTTCAATTGTTGCTTGTATTTTATTTCATTGTAATTTCAGTTTTTTTCTTAATATAATTGTTATTTTTTAGCTGATTTTTTAAATTTCATTGATCCTTTCATGGATTTCAAATCATTTTATATCTGTCTGTTTTAAAAATCTGTTTTTCCGTTAACCAGCTGTCGCAACCCCTACGAACGACAACCCTCAGAAGTCGAAACTTGTGCGAGCTAAGGATTAACGAGGTCTTACCTTTTAACGTGTGATTCCTAACACGACAATGGAAGTCCAAACTGATGAAATGCCTTTAGATGAAAGTAAAGAACTCCTCGGATTCTACTCATAACAAGGAGTTTGTTTTTAGACCAAATCTGGTGAAAAACTAATTTGATTCAATTACAACAATCGATTGGAAAGTTTTATTGTTGGATTTACTTCAGGTGTGAGTGTGAAAGTAGCCGTCAACATGTCCACACCAGATTGTAAGAACATGAGTTGAGTATATGTCATATAAATATCTCTGAGCCTTTTTTGTTATATGAAAACAAAGAGGATGCGTGCAATGGCGGAACTCAGGGCTAAAAGTGACAATATTAAGCAAATGATGACAGGGATTATTGGAATGGTGAAAATGATAGGGAAACGAGGGTATGAAATATCGTGCCAATGAAAATTAACGTTTCAGAGTAAAGTGAGAAAACTCGAATACTTCAATGTCCATCCGGTCAAGATCCCAGTATTCCACGCAATCTGTGCGGAAGGCCAGTAAAAAATGTGTTACAATTGTATTTTGTGCTGCTATAGGGTTCTGATCGAAAAAAATATTTGTATTCTGAAACTTATATCGATTTGGTATAAGTTGGTATAAGTTTGGTATATACATATCTTTCAAGTCTAGTTATCAAACAAGTTAGCTGTGAACGATCGTTTTCGAAACTGAATTATATTTTAAATAAAGTTCGTAACAGTCTTGGCCAGAATCTTTTGGAAACATTAATGTGGATGGCCAGTGAGAAAAAAATTGGTTTGAAGGTGGTTAACAATGTTATGGTGCATTTCATCAGTTCTGAATTCCATGTCTAATATGATTTACAATGATATGGATTCCCTTAAAGGATCAATAAAATTAAAACGAATAGCTGAAAATAATCATTACATTAAGCAAATAACTCTGAACTGTAATTTGACTTTCAAGCCAAGTTACTTCATTGACCGTTTCGCTGCCAACTCCCGATGGATTTGGATGAATTATATGTATACTTGATAAAATTTTGAAGATGATCATCAACATTTCATTACATTAGCAATTGAAAATGGTTTTCTATCTAAACTTCGAGATGGAGCGAATCCCAAAGAAAACTGTTATTTTAGTCTGAGATGAAAATGTCAGCTGTAGTATTAAAAGTAAATAGAGTCAAGAATTTTGCATTCCCTAGAAAATAACAAAATAGAATATCAGCTACAGTTAGTTCCCTTCGTAATAAAGTTGAGAAATCCAGAGATACACTGAATGTGTTTCGTTTTCACACTAAGGTTGAGTTCCTTCACTCAGTACGTTATTACCTATAATATCAATTTTATCAATAGGGAAAAAATGTTGGTGCCCCTTTGAAGACTTCATAAAATTTTCATTCAGTGAATAGTAAATATCTAACGAGTGGTAATTTCCATATCTTCATTTTCAAGCTTTTATTCTATCTTGAGAGAATGACAAAAAATGAATGAATGAATTTAAAAAAAAAATGATCGAAATCGAAAATAAATCATTAGTTTTCCACAGTCCATCAATTAGTAAATAAGTATTTGTTATTATCACGATATGATTGATAAAATCTATTCTCACTTATGCTCTTATCAAAACAAAGGTAACTAGTATATTTCAAACTGAATGGTTATCACATAGATTATCAAGCTCAACATTAATTATTCATGCAATGACAGTATCACTTTAACTTGCAGTTATACCTTTTTCATTTTGCCGCCTTCTCCTAGGTGTTTGATTTATATCACCTTCAAAACCTGAAAAAATAAAAAAAAGAACATTATTAGTGTTTCATCTCAATTGAAAATAAGTATCCAAATTATTTCTAACTAACTAGACAATTGCATATATCACTATTTTTATCTAAATATTGGACTACCGACTTTCACGTTCTGTTATTTTTGGAAAAAATTATGTAGATAGTATGAATTATAGTTTTTGGAAGGTAGGAACAAATACATGTTTGTAATTTGTAAGTTAATACTATCACAACGAATCATCACATTCAGACGTCCAGCACATATATACGAGTACCATTCAACTGAAACTGAAAATGTTTATTTGAACTTTGAATTCAATAATCATTATACGTAGTGGAAATGGACAAGAATGGCAGTAGCAGATAATATGAAAGCAGTTCAACAATAGTAATTTCTATATTATTATATTCATGACATTAGACAAACATTCAAAATGATAAATTGATGGATGTAGCCGTTACTACGTGGTAGGAAATCATAATGAAGAAAAAATTGAAATTTTTTATGTTTTTACCACTTTTATTTGTAACTAACGTTACTGCAGTTTCGTCCTATGATGACATTTTCAAACTTATGCATTACAAGTTTCAATTCTCTTTTCTTCATTCAAAATGATGCTTGTCGGAAATCTACTTTTTCATTTCAATGACGTACCCAAAGATAGTGAGTCTAATCTGATACTCTTCCATTTATAGTGGTAAAGTGTTTCTAATTTTCATTAAATCTAATATTTCTACTGGAAATGGGTGATAAAATGAATAAAAGCCTGTTTGAAATAGAAAATCATGTCAAGCTGACTATAATAACGTCTTTCAAGGAACATGTTTCACATATTTGGTTTTGCAAACCAGAGAAGTCTAGTGTCGCCTAACATGCCTTAGAGAACGGCCATAGAATAACTAATAACTGAGAAAAATGTGGAATATGAACAGCCAACAATGGTCCCATTTCGAACAACCCCTTACTTACTCTTTTGCGTAATACTTACCAGGGAAATATTAGGTATCATTACGAGTAGTCATCAACTTATAAATTAGGATGTAATGACAAACTAACACATTGAGTAATACTAGGATTTCTCAATTAGGTAGGTGTATAATGATAGTTCATCTAGAAATGCTAACTTGCGAAACGTGCGTCGAGATACGTTATTTTTGTTCTAGTATGGGAAAAGTATTTTTATTATATTCGTTCAACGAAAGACGATCCATGTTCTATCTTGAGAAAAGTTTGGGTGAAACGTTCTTTGAATAACCCTTTGTTTCTCAGATTACTTTTCTGGCAATTCAGTGGTCATACTTGCAGAATTGAAACACGATAACACAAATTTCAAATCAATTCGTGGAAGAAGTATTGTTCAAATTACCTATATCCTGCCTTCAGAAAATGTGTGTGTGTGTGTGTGAGAGAGAGAATGAAGCATTGGCGTCGCCTATAATCATCGCTAATATACGTCATTCAAAACAGTCGCCGTTCCGCAGTCCACTAGATTTCAAAGCGGAAGAAGTTTTAAATCCGTGTGAAGAAGCCTCAAGCTATCCAATGATTATGAAAGTGAAGACACACCCAGTCATGGTGAACTTACACCCAGAAACACACATTCCATCAACCTGTTCAGACATTCCAAATCCATATGTAGAGTATTGACGCTATTTCTTTCATACATCTTGTACATAATTATACATTTTGCATATTACAGTATAAAATATGTCACCAAAGTGAATACAGTATTAACAAAAAAGAAATATTAATTATATTCTCATAACCATATTCTCAAACTATTATTCTATGCAGATTTTTGGGAAATATTAATTATATTATTATAAGGACTCAAATATTAATGCAAAAATTCAAAACATAGATGTACTAGTGTGGTGCTGACATCATATATAAAAAGCTTTTGATAATGACAAACAACCATATGGAAGGACGGAAAAATATTCTAAAAGGAATATTATATTCGATGTATAGGAATCAAACTCTGTTTGAGGGTGCCTAGAAGATGACAGTACTACCAACTGTCGAAAGCATTCGCAGATAATTTAATAGAAGATATAAAGCTTCAAATCCTTGTAGAATTTAATATTGAAATATTGAAATATTATATATCATATATATGTATATATATATATATATATATATATATATATATATATGCTGAACTGGTTTTTCGGGTATTTGATCCGTGTATGTGATATTATCTCTAATTTCACCGACGTTTCGACAAAATCTCATTTGTCATTATCTAGGTGTGCTGTTACGTGTTCAGAAGTTTTGTTGACCCTGGCTCAAGAGCCACCGGTAGACAGCTGTTTCAGCCTATTTGAGCATCGTCAGTACCGGGCAGGCGGTCCTCGATTGAAGACAAAATGAGAAAAACCAAGAAAGTACTTGATAAAAATAGCTTCGTAAACGCAAGCGAAACATAAGTATATATATATATATATATATATATATATATATATATATATATATATATATATATATATGGGAATCTCAGTACCTGTTGGAGATACAGCTTAGGTTAAATTAGGAAAAAGTTGCGTTCTTTAAAGCTTATTTACATGCCGTTTAGAAACTTGAAGAATTTTCATGGCCTGCTGAGATATTTGGGAAAAACGAGAATTTGACAATATCAATTCTATTTTTTTCTGACTTTATTTGAAAATATATCAAAAAACGAATAACACTTTTTCATTGGCACTTTTAAGGTACTACACGATGGTATTTTTAGATTTTATATCCGACGTTTCGTTTTCAAGAAACCATCATCAACTTTATTTTTTTATATGACCCGAAACAAAAGTACACCCTGTATCTGATTCCATTTTTTATTACGAATTCAACGATGTATCACATGCCATTGTTTTCTTTTTAGTTCAAAGGAAAATTACATTTTTTCTATTTAAAAAAAATCTTTAAGTAGGCGTTGCAAACAAATGCTTTGACGTAAATACCTGTCACCGAGCCTGTCAAATATTATTTAATTACACGATAAAATAGTAATTGTCGTTGTTGTTAGCCTGTTTGTCGAGTTGTTGTTTTTAGAGTTATTGTTACTGTTGTCGTTATTATTGTTTATTGTTGAATAGATAATATTGTGTTATTATCGTCGAATATGCCGGGTGAGCATTATAGCCATGAAGAAAAGTTTGACATGCTAACGTGCTACATTTTGTGCCACAAAAATACTGTAAATACAGCAGCAATGTATCTTAATACATATCCAGAAAGAAAGCAGCCATGTAAGTCCATTTTCTTAGAGCTGGCTCGAAATTTAAAAGAATATGGTTCATTTAAAAAGCCTGTTTTATCTCGAAAAAAGGAATCTTCAGAAGAAGCCCAAAATAATGTTTCACAAGCAGTTGTTGAGAACCCTGAAATATCAACTAGGCAAATCGAAAATAATGTAGGAGTAGCCAAATCCACAGCTCAATTTATTTTGCGTAAAAATAGATATCACCCCTATAAATTTAGGATTTGCCAAAGACTTAAACCAGGGGATTTCGAACGGCGCCGAAATTTTTGCGAATGGTATACACGCGCGTGTGAAGAAGATTATAATTTCCCTTCAAAAATAATATGGTCCGACGAAAGTATGGTCACTAATAATGGTATCTTCAACCGCCGCAATACGCATTACTGGGCTCAGCAAAATCCGCGTGTTAAGAAAATATCAAGACATCAAGAACGTTTTGGGTTTAATATGTGGTGTGCAATTTTAGGAACTAAAATACTAGGTCTGTTTTTTTACTATAATTCTTTGACCGCCGAACGGTCAAAACTATGTAGAAGACTGTTTAGATAATTTACCTCTGGCACAGGTCAATAACTATTGGTTTCAACAAGACGGTGCTTCTGCACATAATTCTAGACAAGTTCGAGAGTATCTTTCGCAGCGATTTCCTGGAAGGTGGATTGGAACCTTTAGTGAAGTGTCTTGGCCAGCGCGATCCCCTGACATAACTCCTCTGGACTTCTTCATATGGGGTTTTGTTAAAAACCGGGTTTACCAACATTCTTTTGAAACTGAACAGCAGTTACGAGAATGTGTAACTGTCGCATTTAACAGTATTACACCAGAGATGTTACGTGATGTTTTAAGTTCTACAGTTAGAAGATCATACTTATGTTTGGAAAATAACGGAAACCTGTTTGAACACCTCCTTTGAATTAAATAAAAAATGCGTTAATTTCTTTGTTGTTTTCATTACTTTAAAAAAATCATTATTAACCTACTTAAAAATACATTTTGAAAATAGAAAAAATGCAATTTTCCCTTAAACTTAAAAGAAAACAATGGTATGTGTTACATCGTTGAATTCGTAATAAAAAATGCAATCAGATACAGGGTGTACTTTTTTTTCGGGCTATTTAAAAAAATAAAGTTGATGATGGATTTTTGAAAACGAAACGTCGGATATAAAAACTAAAAATACCATCGTGTAGTAGCTTGAAAGTGCCAATGAAAAAGTGTTATTCGTTTTTTGATATCTTTTCAAATAAAGTCAGAAAAAAATAAAATTGATATTGTCAAATTCTCGTTTTTCCCAAATATCTCAGCAGGCCATGAAAATTCTTCAAGTTTCTAAACGGCATGTAAATAAGCTTTAAAGAACACAACTTTTTCCTAATTCAACCTAAGCTGTATCTCCAACAGGTACTGAGATTCCCATGCTTAGGATCCTTATCTTGGACACACTATACATATATATATATATATATATATATATATATATATATATATATATATATATATATATATATATATATATATATATATATATATATATATATATTATAGATAGAAAGCAAAAATTATTTGAAAAACTACAGGCTCATAGTAAACAAAAATGTATGCAAATTGCGAAACGAATGTATTAATGTAAATATATAGTAAAAATGATGATGATAATGATGACGATTTTGCAGAGAAAATTTTGAAACGTTACAATTGTGAGTGTGACTCGGAGGGGTATTACTGATGAGATCTATGACAGATCTATATAAACTTTTTCCAATTTCAAACTCCGTATGTTTATTTGAAGGTGGTTGACAATGTTTCGTGGTGTATTTCAGTTCGGACTTCCATTGTCTAATATAATATAAATTGATTTGAAATCCCTGAAAAAAATAAAAAATAAAAGGATTAACCGAAAATAAAAATTTTATTAAAACGAAAAAATTAATTACAAAGAAATAACATACAAGCTACAACCAGAAAATAAAAAATTGACATAATAATAAAAGCTGAAAAATTAAAAAATATCATTAACTAAAAGAAAAATAAAAATTAAAATTAAAAGATTCCAAACCAAGTTACGTCACGACGTTTCGATTGTTAGTATCCACAATCGTCTTCGGGTGATAACTGGACTTATTTCTCCGACATCTGACTATTTATAGGTCATTCGGGTGCTTTCACATTTCACCTATCCCCTCTTTCCGTTTCATTGGTTTTAGCGGGAGATGACCGTTTGGCGGGAGTTGGTCGTTTTTCGCTTAATAAGAGGTTTCTATATGTTATATATCTCTACGCTAGCTTGACTAAATGCGTTTTTGGACAACATATACGCGGCTTCCTTGAATTTTCCCCCAAACCAGTGTTCCTCCTTGTGGATGATTTCAGCTTGAGCCCACTTGATGTTATGTTATCGAGTCCAAACATGCTCTGCTATTCCGGAGTTGCTGGTTTCTTCTCGCTGTGTGTGTTTCTTGTGCTCAGCAATGCGAACTTTCAATGGCCTCTTAGTTTCACCGATGTATGATTCTCCGCACTCGCAGGGTATCCGGTAATTGCAATTTTTGAAATCGCAGTCCGCGTTTGGTACCCTGGTTTTCATGAGGCTGCTACGGATAGTGTTCCCAGATCTGAAGCAGGTCCTGATGTTATACTTGGACCCAAATGGGCTCGAGCTGAAATCATCCACAAAGAGGAACACTAGTTTAGGAGAGAATTCAAGGAAGCCGCGTATATGTTGTCCAACAACGCATTTAGTCAAGCTAGCGTAGAGATACGTAACATATGGAAACCTCTTATCAAGCGAAAAACGACCAACTTACGCCAAACGGTCATCTCCCGCTAAAACCAATGAAGCGTAAAGAGGAAAGAGGAGATAGGTGAAAGGTGAAAGCACCCGAATGACCTATAAATAGTCAGATCTCGGAGAAATAAGTCCAGTTATCACCCGAAGACGATTGTGGATACTAACAATCGAAACGTCGTGACGTAATTTGGTTTGGAATCTTTTAATTTTTATTTTCATTTTTGTTAATAATATTTTTAAATTTTTCAGCTTTTATTAATATTTAAATTTTTTATTTTCTGGTTGTAGCTTGTAAGTTATTTCCTTGTAATTTAAGTTTTTTGTTTTCATAAAATTGTTATTTTCGGTTGATCTTTTTATTTTTTTCAGGGATTTCAAATCAGTTTATATTATATTAAACAATGGAAGTCCGAACTGATGAAATACTCCGTATGTTTCTGATTATATTCAATCCGAATTTCTGAAGCACCTACATGAGTTGTCAATTAATTTGTTTTTACATTAACGTTTTACCATTTTTAGATAAAAATAAAACTGTGTATTGAGTATTGAGACAAAACTAGACTCAAGAAATTTAAATGTATTTCATCAAGAGCACTAGTTTCTCTGAGGCAATCATGTGAGAGTCGTTTTGAAGATGGTGAGAAAGTTGTCATGTTTTTTCCAAAAGCGTTCAGGATTTTGAGTTCTGTGATCTAGAAGAGATGTAAAACAAAAAGTACATAGAATCCGTGGAACCTATATTAAAAGGTTGTTTCAGAAGTTTTGTCTTTTTTAATGTCCTGTGTTTTTGTAGCTCCATATCACAATAAATATTCTTTCTATTGTGTCGTGGTGTATACTGATCGATAGATGATATTTTTCGTCTCATTTCAGTTGTTAAGTGATTTTTGGAACATTTTTCTCTATGACTTCAATCTGAACTGAAGCGCTGCCAAAACAACCAAAAAAAAGTAACCAAGCATTTGACAATGAAAGTGTTAATGAACACACTGTTCGATGTTGGTTTGCGAAATTTCGTTCCAAAGATTTTAGCCTAGAATATGAGCTCCAAAGTGGTCGACCTACAACAATCTTGGACGAGGATTTGAGGATCTTGGTGGTGATTGACCCATTACGAACGCTGTGTGGGATGGCGGAAGAACTGGACGTCAACTCCTGTGTGGTTTTTGATGGTTTAAAACTTATTTACAATTGTCAAAAAGTTCGAAAAGCGTGGGCCCCTCGATTTGAAAGATTGACAAAAATTTTCTCGTTTCCAGGTCTCTTCTTCTTTGCTTTTGCGCAACTGAAAGTATCCTTATTGAAATCGGATTGTCACGTTTGATGAAACGTGGATCATCTACAACAGAAAACATTCAGGGCAGTGGTTAGACATCACCAATTAGCCACCCAGGCAATCCCCAAAGACGAAAACTCACAAAAATGACCATGATTACTGTATGGTGGTCAGCGGCTGGTGTAATTCACTATAACTTTCTGCAACAGGGCCAAACCATCACAGCAGAGTCCTATTGTGAGGAAATCGACGAAATCTACCAAAAATCGCGTCAGCAGCAGCCGGCACTGGCAACAGAAGAGGTCCGTTCCTCCTCCAGAACAACGCCCTTCCGCACGATACACAAATCACCGTCCGAAAATCGAATGAATTGAGCGTCGCATGCTGACGAAATTATTCGACTCGTGTTATGTTGGCAAAAATTCAATAATTCAAATGGTGCTTATTTCGATTAAATTGAATGAGTATTCACTGAGATATTACAGTTTAAAGTAGACTCATGAAAACGGATAAAACTTTTGAAATAATCTGATACAAATTTGAAATATATCTCAAGAATTCAAAGGCGAGTTCGTTCCTGAAGTAAGGAATGCCTTTTGAATGGAGAAACTTCCAAAACTATAGAAGTGATATTGAAATGATTCATGTTCGATGAATAAACTAACAGACTTGTCAATCAGATATATTTGTATTGTGTAGGTACTTGTATTTTATTTGTAATTCCTATTACAATTTGTAATTCCGGTTTAGTATCCACGTCTAGCTGGCGGCTAAGGGTTGCACATATGTATCTCCCATTATTAGCATATTTGCCACTAGTTTTTTTATTTCAACTAACTAATCGTTTCAATTTCCAAAACATTTCTTCATATTATGAGATTTCTATTTCGAGTGCTTGTTTTGCAACGCATCTTAGATTCAGAGTATCTAACAACTTTTTTAAATCTTGTCAAACATCGTCTACCTATCTGTTGCCTTATAGATGAAGTTGATGAATCAGAAAAACGTCATGTAGGTCGTACATAAACCGTAACTGCGTTATGTTCTGTATTTAACTGTATTATTTGCTAACCGACTGTATTATTTCCTGCATTTCGAAACGGTTATCGATCGCATTTTCTTGATTTGGCTTACCGATTTGTTTTCAAAAGTTTTCAGAATTGACTAATCGTCCTGTTTCTCAAATCATCAGTGATGAGGACATTTAGAAATACATCACACAAGCGGATACATGAGGGCCATGTTCCTCCCACATGACTCGTTATTTCACGACCTTTAGGAGTTGGACGGCATTTTTCCGCAAAAATTTCAATCCGTCCAGATTAAAATTATTTGCAAATCAATTGGAATTAAAAAAATCAAAAGTTTTCTGGATAGATCTGAGATTAACCTATAAATTATTAATATCAATTGTTTTATGAAAATAAAAAAAGGCAAATGTCGTGCGAAGGAACTTGCGGCGCTATAAAAGTTTCCCTTGTGAGCCAAATGTCAGCTATTCCTGAAACAATGTCATTAGTGTTCCAGAGATTAGCATAGGAAGCGGGTTAAAAACCAACTGAACTGGTTGGAGATTGAACCTGGAACGAGATGTAGGATACATAAGTTATCACGTTCGTAATTGTGTTCAATATTTTATAAAATGGAAGAATAAGCTTTTTTGAGTATTTGTTTGATATTTTCATTTGATAATAACTTATAATCGGTGGTCTTATAGTATTTGTGCAATCTGGCTTTATCTTTAATAAGTTGAAGAAACTCAAATTGGTAAACATGTTGAACACCAACTGATTTCTCTCAAGATAACACTGAATAATTCGTGTATGCAGAATTCAATGTTCTGTAATTTTTATTCGTATTGAAATTGTTACATTTTGCAGAAATATATTAATAGAGATAAATTCATGATAAGATATTTGTTAGCTAGTACTACATTTTTGTGATTTGAATTGAATTCATCATTACCATTATCAAATTCAACAACTCATCACATTCATTTAAGGTATATAATAATATTGTTTCATGTTTCTATACTCCGCATTCTCGATGAACTATCAATTGTGACAAGAAATAGAGGTGGGGAAATATAAACTCAAGCAAGTAATACAACTCCACCATAATTGATTCTTATTAGTCGAATTTTCACCCATTTTGCCGCTCCATAGCTTTCATATGTGTTCTGTATCTCGAGGTGTAGAGTGTTTTCAAAACTTTGCAATTGAATAACTAGAATGCATGTTGAAGAAAAGAGAATTGAAACTTTCTGTTTTTCACCACTGTCACTTGTAACTAACGTTACTGCAGTTTCATCCTATAAGGACATTTTCAAACTAATACATTTTTAGCTACCTCGAATGTAACCGAAAATTTGTGAAGGTTGGAATAATTGAAAAATCAAATCCTATGATGTTGACTATATGGATTAATTACTTTCCAGTTGTTTCGGCGTGTCATTTGTATGTATCAGAACTGAACAATGGTAACAGTTGCACGCAAAAACCTGCAAAGAAAAAAGTATGCGTCAATTCTTACAAATGTGCAATTCCTAATTCTGCTGCATTTTCTAAAATATGCGAAATGACGAATAGTCATTCAATTGATATTTTGATTCCGTAATTCCGTGAGAGAAACTTATTGTATACTTTTCAGAAAAGTATAAGTTCGTTATTTTGAAAGTAAATTCAATATTCTCGTTGGTATTGAAGCATGAACACTCTCGGTATCTTTGGTATCTCGACGGTATTTCATATGAGAATCGTGAATTGCCGAATCGAAACGCTTGAAAGGAAATAAACGTAAGCGACGACGGCATTTTCATGTTCAAGCAATCTCGAATAGCTGTAGGCGTAGACAAGTGACCGACTCTCGCATGACCCACATCAGTATAGCGATGGGCTACACGATTGGGGGTCTTATCTACCGATATAATTATAATTTGCTTGAAAAAATTGAAAAAATAAACCCTTCCCTTCAATTATGAGTTTACATGTTGAGAATAATGAAATCCAAATTGATATTATTTAATGGTCTTTTACTGCTAGGGGTGAGACAATAGACTTTTGGAAGGTTGTATAATGTCGGAAAAATGACCTTTGTGATGTTAGCAGATCTATACAGTTCCAACGTAAGTAGTTCCCCCACCCTCGAGTGTAAATAATCCCCCCATCCTCTTGACTTTTGAACGAAGCAAAATATTAAAATAGGACAAAATTTGTATGAAAAGGAATAATTTTAGAACCTCTTTATGAGGTTCTTTATGAGGGCGCCATCCACTTTTTTTTTTAAAAAGATAGGCAGGTTTTACCAAGGCATGTTAATTCTCTATACAACGACCTTCACTTGGATAACCGGTTGCGGAGTTATTGGTGAATGAATTGTAGATTAGAAAAAATTATTAATTCGTAACTTTGCAATCAAAGGAGGATTGAAATAGCATCAAAGTTAGTTACCACAGGTTACACGAAGTTTGTTTAAAAAATCTGTTTAAAATCTGTTTTCCCGTTAATCAGCTGTCGCCCCCATACGAACGACAACTTCAGAAGTTGAGAAACTTGTGCGAGCTAAGGAATAACGAGGTCTTACCTTTTAACGTGTGATTCCTAACACGGTTGCAGAATCATCCCAGCTTCAACCAGATAAATTCTTTCGAGAAAAATATCTGGTCGAGGCAGGAATCGAACCCACGGTCTTCCGATCGTGAGTCGGGTGCACTACCACCGCGGCCAATTCCACAATGATGTGTGAGTCCAAGAAATTGTTCACGGAAATGATCCAACATACTTCGGCAATTCATTCACAGTGGCGCTAAGCGCGATGTTCAAATTTGGAAACGATTCTTGTTCCATCTATCAACATGTGTAAATAGTTGAGTCAATCTCATTTCTCGTGTGGAAAGCTTTTGACAAAACAAAAGCGGATCGGTTTTAACACTAGTGTTTCTATGCATCTTAGTATTTTGTTAGTTTGACAGCTGTCACTATTATTACTGAGAATTCTCTTCATTTATTTTCTTTAAAATTTTTGGAAATGGTTTGCGCCAGATCTTTAGGGGAAAAACAAAAGCGATCCTGAGACCAGACGTAATTTTCATCAGGCAATGCAAGAGTTCCTGATAATCCGATCAGCTAGAGAAGCTGAAAGAAAATCTATCTCGGACGAGAAACAGATGGAAATCGTTGCGTCTGCAGTGAATAACCCTCTGCAGTCTACGACAGTTGCAACCACCGTCAAGAGGTATCTCAGAAGAAATGTGTTTCAACCCAATAAACTGAAGATATATACATGCAACAAAATGAATATTTCGAAAAGAAATTTTGAAACTTCACCTCACTTAACGTTCTTTTTGTCTAGAATCTGGTAAATTCCTACCGGAAAAAAACTAGTTTCTCGGTTAATAACACGATGGACATTGAATTATATTCGAAAGACACAGAAATAATATTGAAATGAAAGTTCACATACTTGGAAAACTATCATCCCTAGGTGAACCTCTAAAACTTCGGACAGAAAATTATTCAAAACTTTCAATAAACACATTCATTTTTGGTATAAGACTTCGACTTTATGTCACCGGATGACTAGATTCTGCTCTTGTTTCAATAACAGTTCGTTAAATCAGTCATACGATTAGTTGATAAATCCCAGACGTAGAAACCTAGAACGAGATATTTGAAAATTTTTTGTATTTCAGGTAAATAGGTAAAAATTTTGAATTCACACAACTTCGTGGTAGGCTGCAGCATGACTGGGTTATGAACCTTGGAGTACTCAAACTTCCATGGTAATTGAAACGAAGGAATATTTTGTTGATCACCACACACTCATGATATACATTTTTTAATGGAATTTCTAAAAAAAATGGAAAATTTTATTCAATTTCTCTCCACAATATGTACGAATATTATATTGTTTTGTGAAGTTCTCGATACTTTACTGATTTAAAAAAATTTTGTATACAATGTGATACACTTAAGATGAAGGCACCCCCGTATTTTGGTCATTTTCGAAAGTAGATATTTGATTGTTGGTACAGGCGAAGACCTTTATGGGTCGCACTTTTCGCAATACTTAGCCCGAGTGACAGCCTTAAACCCAGCCTACTGCGATTCCGTGAAAAGGGCAAATTTGTAATTTTCAAAATGATTTCGGATAAGAAGCTACAGAAATAATAAAATAGTCAAAATCTATGAAAGGAATGTTTTCATAATGAATATTAGGTTTTTTCTTATTCTTACATTATAACGAATTTATTATTTTCGTAGCTTTTTATTTTGAACCATTATTTGAATATAGGATATGAATTTGAAAATAACAAAAAATCTAAATTCTAATTTTGCGTTGAAATTCGGTATATAGGGTCAACATTTATTTCTAAGCAACTTTTTGAAATAACTTATTTAGGTACCTCCAACGCGAAGTAAATACAAATTGAAATCACGTGAGCCAGATTATTTTTCAACATAGCATTCCTCAATGTCTCTGTATAGAAATCAACTTCAACTTCATCACTGATATTGCTTTTTATAATTGAATCAATAATGGCCAAATCATGCTTTCATGATGTCATGATGATAAGAAATGAAATGTGAAATTGAAAGCGTATTCGTGTATTGCCAACAATTCACTGGTTTGCTGTAAAAAACTTTGGAGAAAACGAAACACTTCAGTAATTAAAGTTTTTATTGTTGACGCAGTCGAATCAGTGAAACAAGAATTTTATATTCGCTGACCTCTTTTTCCAAGAGATTTTCTGTTTAGGGAAATCTTGATGAAGGCTGTGAAATTATAATGGAAGAGATGAACTGATCAGAAATGATATAAATATCAAATATGATTTATGGGCACAATTGAAAGCTAACGTATTTTCAACCTAAACTATTTTTTCGTTATTTTTCATATATTTTCATATTATATCGACACTTTTCATTTATTGATTTTTGTACAAATTGAGAATGAAAATTGATTTTTATGAACAATTTGTTCATTTCCCAGTTTGAGATTAGTGGGTCATTTTTTACAAGTAAAAAATATTGATTACGTGATATCTTATTTCAAATAACTTGATTTGTATGTACAAATATCAATTCCATCTATTAAAGTGAGATATAAGGAATACATAGCAAGCACACTTAAAATATGGAAGACCTGAAAAATCAGCAGTCGCCCATCATATTTTGCAACAAAACCATTCCATAGACTTCAGTTCTTTAAGATTAGTTAGACAAGTTAATAACAACAGGCAACTAGATGCCTATGAGAGTGTGGAAATAAGTAAACATAACAATATTATGAATAACGATAACGGACCAATACCAAATAGCATACTATATAGGTTGTTGAAATAATATTGTTGGGTTTACTGATTACTACAAAAAGACACATTGTAAATATATTTAGATAGGCAATATTGTGAAACTAATTTTTATATAGCTGAAAATTGTTCTATATATAGCTGTAACATTTAAACATACATAAGGACATATTGTAAATAATAGAAAGGCCAATTGTAAAATTAATTTAGGGTGGTACACTTGTATGGGTGGTATTACTGATTACCTACCTGTATGATGTACCTGATTAGTATAAGTAGCTTGAGTTTTGAGTAGTTATTAGTTTTATCTTCCTCTTGAAGATGATCACTTGGTGATCGAAACACGTGTCGAGGTGTAAAAATAACGATTTGGTGTTGGGAAAAAACTCCAGTAATATTCATTACTACACCAAAGGTTCCAAACAGTATATCACAAATACACTGACTTGATGAAAATCAATAGCACTATATCCAAAATAATAATTATAGATTTTACATAATATATATTTTTTTAAGACGCGTTTCCTTATACTGTAGTTTTTGTAGTTAACTGGTGCTTCACGAGTCCGTCCGGATAACCAGACTCTTAGTTCATGTTCATCATGAGTACGAATGTTCTAGAATATAAAATGGATATACATCCAAAGTATACTACTGTTTAAATCCTTAGGGATTATATGGCAGGGCTGTATAGCTCGTCTCCAGCCTACCAACAAAGAAGTGGTAGTGGCAGTTTTACCGTCCGATGCACTGCCATGTACACTACTACTTTCCGAATCGGAAGGATAGAACTCCGGCCTTATGGATATAAGTCCTAGATAGAATGATGCTTCCACTATTCTCTGATCTAAAAATCATACCGGTTTGCATCAAGATTACAAAAAATTTCAACCTATAAAATTTAGATGGCTGTCACATTTACTTCGCTACTTCTACTCAGGGCACACGATTCTCGGATTTGATGATTCATTTCATGGTTATGAGAAGGGGATAATGATACTATCACACAGTTCAAATGGATCAGAGCTTTGGGTCTGAGATCTAACCAGAATAATCCAAGAGGTACTTTATTCTGCTAACGAAGTCGTAGTTCTATCTCCAGTTGGCTTGATTGAAAAGGATGCTCGCATCATGCAACTGGTGCAGTCAACTTGAACACGCATCAGGGCGCTCCACAAAATTATATCGCTGAAGCCATAACACCTGGTTCAACTTCGAAAACATTTGTAGGTTTTGTCAAAAAATGAGCAGTTATGTAATTGTTGTTCAAGAACAACTCAATCAAATTTGAATATAAAATTTAATTTCAAAGAAACATATATATGTATATATATACATATATATATATATATATATATATATATATATATATATATATATATATATATATATATATATATATATATATATATATAGGAAATTACGAGAAAGAAGTAAGCATGTCACGAACAGATTTGTATTTCAATAAAAACTTCTTTGAATTGTGCTTTTCGGGTGAGGTTTCATAATTATTGTTTCACCTTCTAGAGTTGTTATTTATACCTTTGGACCAATTTTTTCATAGGATTTTCAATGATCAATCAAAATAATGGGTGATTAGTTTTTTTGTCATTTTATATCCCAGAAATTGATTTGGGCTTTTTTATATCATATTTTGTTTATGATATACGAGTATATAACTCATTGAAAGTTTCTTAATTGTTACACTATATATTGACAATGAACGAAAGGTCGTCGACGTTTTTAGATGAAATACATCGAGGTCTTTCGATCTGTTGATACTCATTCCACTTTAATTAGTCTTCGTAACATGTGAAGGATTAAAAGTACAAAAAAATGTCACAGCAGTTTTACGACAAAACTGGATCAGACTAACACTGACCTTCTTTTATACCAAGGAAAAAGAATCCTCAGAATCAAGAAAACATTATATTCGTTCATGTAGTACCTATAAACTTGACTCAAACCAACCACAATGAAAAAAAAATTAAACTAGACACACCTAGATATTTTGTAACCTGAACTAATTCAGTTCAGTTAGTTGTTAATAATTATCTTAATTCATCAATAAGACTGAAGGTAGAATTGCTGTATAATTAAAATGTCACCGGAGTAACAAGTAACAAACAACAAGGACAGCCATACCCTAAGAGAAGAATCCACCGAATTGTGATGTTTTTGTTTATCATCCATACTTTATTCTCCAGCGGACTGTAGAATCATTTTAAAGTGGTTTAATTTTCAATGCAACAACTAATAATAATTAATAATAAATGACATTTCCGAGCTGTAGTTACGAGCTGAATAATTTTGTGAAAATATTTAAAGGAAACTTCTTGATGGGAAAACTTTAAACGTGGTCGTAGAGACACCGATGATGCAGAACACAGTGGACTTCCAAATGAGACACTAACACCAGAAAACATAAAAAAAATTACGAAATCTTTTGAATGATCGAAAAGTGAAATTGCGTGAATTAGCTGACGCATTGACGTGTTGGCTTTAGATTGCATTTGACTATCAGAAAGTTCTGTTGACACTCAATTGGTAGCCTTTAGCTATAGGGTTTTTACCTTCACAATCTGAAAAATATAGAGATTGTTATGGAACACTTTCTATAGGTTTAGAAAGGTCAAACTTATAAGTTCCCCCTGATAAGGAACATTTTCTATTTATCAGGAACTCATTGTATTTACGAGTATTAGTTTTGCTTGTCAAAAAAGAAGAAGAAATCATACAGATACTTAACGTTTGGAGGCTAAAATCTATTGAATCGTGTAGATTTTTTATCCTTGATATAAGTATCTCAAAGTAGTTTCGAAATGTGAAATATATAAATGTTGTTGATTGACTTCTGAAAAATTCGATGTAGGTGTTGTCTGATATTAGTCTGTTGCAATTACGCCACAATCCATGCCTTTCGTCAAGACGGGTAGCCAAATAAGATCCATTTTTGAAAAGTTGTATTTTAATACACTCTTCTCCAGATATAAGAATATATGCTGATTGTTTCAGGTACCTCTCTTTCAGTAGGGTTAATTGACAATGATTTCCGTCTTCTTTCATTCAACTTGATATCAATATGTTGATTCTTCTGTAGCCATTTTCTTTCATTTTTCTAAATATATGTACTACCTGGCATGAAAAGTGTGGGGCCTAACACATAGATGGCGCTAGTCTTATTGCATTCACCGCTTTTCCAGTTAGGACTAACTTTCAAAAGAAAGCTGTTGAAATTTCATGATATTCTACTCAAAAGTTTGTAAGTTATTGTGCTAAGAATAACCCAACTTTGTTATTTTCAAAACAATGGATCAAAAACAATTTCGTTTTTTTACACTGCTTCTTGATGGGAAAACTTCAAACGTGGTCGTAGAGATACCGACGATGCGGAACACAGTGTACGTCCAAATGGGACAATAACACCAAAAAACATTTTAAAAAAATCAAGAATTCGTTTCGAATGATCGGAAAGGGAAGTTTCGTGAATTAGCTGACGCATTGTATGGATATCAAAAGAACGTGTTGGACCCAATTTATTTACTCAGGAATCAAAACGATCGTCATCTGAGTGGAGAGCAACTATCTTGAGAAGGGAAATACAATCAATAGTGAATATTATATAGCGTTAGCGAAGTACGTGAAGCAATGAAACGACCGCATATGGCAAAGAAAAAAATGGTGTTTCATCAAGACAACGCACCGTGTCACAAGTCAATCAATACAATAGCAAAATTGAATGAATTGAGCATCCATTTGCTTCTTCATCCACCTTATTCTCTAGGTCTGGACTCCAGCGACTTTTATCTAATCGCAGATCTTAAAAAAATGCTCACCGGTAAATCATTTCGCTCTAATGAAGAGGTTATTGCTGAAACTAAGGCCTATTTTGAAGCAAAAGATAAATAGTTCTACAAAAATGATATTGAAATGTTAAAACGGCGCTGCAATGATTTGAGAGGTAATTTCTATTGTCCATGCAATGATATAATTTTCAAATATGAATCTAACTTGATCAATAAAATACAGCTTTCAACTCATCAGATTCCACACTTTCGTATCTACAGTTTTTCGAAGTTTTCTACATTTCAAAATATCTGATTATCAGACTTTATTTTTGTACCGAAGACAATTTCATTGAGATTTTCTTCATCTGGAAAGAGTTATTTCAACTCTAGAACTCCATTTTTTCAGAAATTCTATAAAGAGTTGACAGATTACAGTGATGTGAAAACATAATAGGGACCAATAATTTGAATAGGAACCAAAATTGGTTCTTCTGTCGTCCCCATAGGAGTTATAGATCAATGAGGTTTTACCTTTAAACGGAACGGAAAACCAATGAATCTAACCAACGATCATAAAGATATAACCCTCTTTTCGCGGACCATTTGGACTTCACGAGATGATGTTTTTCTTTTTTCACAACAAGAAATTGTGAATTTTTCAAACACAATTTGTCTTAAAATAATTATTTTTTTATGTTGCACGGAAGTTCTACGTAGTTTAGGAATGGTTTTCATGTATGCAGTACCACGAAATTTCTTTTCAGTTCTTTCTATTATGGATTGAGAGATTTAATGATCATGTGACCATCAAAGAACCGTTATGAAAAGATGAATTTCTCATGCAATTCAAGAATGGATTATCACAACCGACATGTATTTCATTAAATATCTTAAATAATATATGTGGTTTTAAACTTTGTATAGAATATTTCTAATGAATAATTGATAGAATTAAAAAAAAAAAGGTATAAAATAAAATCATATGGTATCATACTGCTAGGTGACATGCTATTTTTATGACAAATAATATCACTTTATAAATTAAAATTGACATTTTTCAGGATTTTTTTCATAATTGCAAAACCTAAATTCGTCTGTTATCTGCAAACTCCAGTTAAATACAAATTTTGTTATATTACAAGTTAAAGAACATATAAAGTCAGACTCGGTTGAAAACCTTGGAAATACTCGTATGGAGGTGTGGAACCATTGCGAATAAATAGAAATATTTTAAAATGAATATTACTGGAGTTTAATCCCAACACCAAACCGTTATTTTTAACACTTCGACATGTGTTTCAATCACCAAGTGATCATCTTCAAGAGGGAGATTAAAGTCACTCTTGAAAATGAACATGTGTCGAGGTGTTAAAAATAACGGTTTGGTGTTGGGATTAAACTCCAGTAATATTTATTACTACACCAAAGTTTCTGAACAGTGCATCTCAAGAAATATTGATATCGTTGGTTTATGTTTATAGCCTACCAGCTGGCGAGCTGGTACGAGAGTACTTCGATCATTATTGCTATTTCAATTGATATTTTTCCAAATATGGTTTGATTGACTTGAAAAGACCGATGGTGTTTGTAGGTGGAGAAAGCAAAGTTCTGTATCGTTTGTAACTTGGAGGTAGATTCTGGCATAGTGTTTTCTGTAGTAGACAAGAAAAGTTGCTTGTGTCATATTTAATATTAGTAGTGATTCATACAAAACTGTGTGCAAATGATGTGATTTTCTGAGAAGGAATAACAACAAATGAGAATTTGTTCAATCATTCATTAGTGGTGATGAGTTTTTCAAGGTTTCTGAGGAAAAAAAACTTATATAATTCCTTATTGTAATATTTACATAGTTTCATAATCTACATAAGAACATATTTATACTGTTGTTAAAGTCAAGGTGAGGATGATATTTGATTATATTATTTATGCTGGTGGTATATTCACGACGAAAGTAAAAGTGAGTATCCTCATGCACCAACATGCACCAACATCGATTAAAATAATCATTGATATTATATTTTTATAGTGTAGCCAGAGAAAGTTTTGATTATCATCAATATATTTATTTCAATTTGTTTTTTGTATTTGAAGTGAATGAGAGTGGAATATGAATCGCAAGGAAACATGTCATAGCCTTTTAAAATATGGATTCGATATAGATTTCACGAAAACTGTTCAAGAAACAAATCAACCAATTTGCAATGGATCATTTTGTCACTTCCTAAATATATGGTCTTCATCATCAGCAATATCGGAAAAGAATTATGATCCACGTGAGGAACTCTGAACAAGTTTATGGCGAATGTTCTCAAATATCAGTTATGATATTAGACCGAAACCAGATGTTTTCTGAATATCACTTGCCATTTCCTACTGTGGATATGGGGAGATTACTACTTCGAATGACACTTAGGCAAGTTGGAAGAACGAGTTGGCCATTTTGCCTTACTATATCTGCCAATCTAACAATTGGGAAAAATTTCATCCAAATAAGCTCGAATTCCAAAACATTGCACCTCAGAAATTCCAAATGAAGATCATCGTTTACTGTTCTGTCAAAAAACTATGGCTGTATTCTGATCATCTGTTCGAAACATGACGAGCTGTCTCTATCCGTTTGATGCAATGCCTGCAGTTAAGGTCTCTTTTGTACCGCCATATTGTATTCAGATGTTCTCTGAATGGACCGTTTTCACGGAGTAACCCTGCTTTGTTGAAGCAGTTCTTCAGTTCACTCCTCGGACGATCCCTTTATAAAGGTTTTCTCGTGTGTTTCCTGATATGTTTTCCTAGTACTCCCTATATTTCCAATGACCCACTTTACGATCTGGTTCCGTACCAGTTACTTTGGATTCATCCGTTACTTTTAGAACGCAATGTAGTGAAATTCACTGAAATTATGTGATATTCACACTTTAGGAACCATTAGTATTATGGTATCAATGTACAGAAAACCTAGAAATTCAAGGAGTGAATAGTGGGAGCTAAAAACTTGATAAGAACGGTCGATGATTGTAAATCCATCGTATATTTTTCCAACTAATTCGGATTGCAAATAAAGTAGATCACATACTTTCAGCGGAAATGAAACTTACTGGAATCACATTCAATCTTCATTTACGAAAGTTGATGGTTAATTGAATATGTTTTGAGATGCCATTAATTGAAGACTCCTTTTAGTTACACTAAGCCCGAGGACCCGAACGAAGACCTCTCAATAGTAATTGGGCATTATTTGAAATGCATAACTTCAGATAGATGTCACTTGCTAATATAGGACCAGAACTTATAGACCTATTGAAATATTTTTTTCGAAACATTTCGTCTGATCTTTAATTTCAGAAAGTGCAAGATGAACATTATACACCAAATATTATTGATTTTTTTAGAATGGCGTGCAATCATTTTCACTTGTGAATTATGTCTTTCGTTATCTTATAAAATGTAAGCAATACAAAAATTTCGGAATGAGATATTATATCTAGAAATGAAATCTCGAAATATTCATTTATCCCACAGCAGACTCTGGTAAATGTCTGTCGCAAAACAACTACTTCCCCGACTAATATCACGATGAGCATTGAATTGAAACATTGAAAGAGATGAATATTTCGAATTTCAATTCGAAGTATTCATTTTCTTATACCCATGTATTTCTCCTTTATATAGTCGTCAGACTAATTCGATGTTATATTGTTGATATATGAGATATTTATCTCCCGCTTTTGGCGCTTTGTTCACGATATGGAGTTGTTGTAAAAATTCGTTCTTCCAAACGAAGGTTTGATGCATGTATTGGGTCGGATCATTCCTCCACTGATGAGAGTTAATATTTCGAAACCGGTCTATAGGTGATCTACTAGATTGATTTCAGCGTGGTCCTGCTGTTAGATGAACCAAAAGCATCAGCAAGATTATTCCATGTGAGGTAACTTTTATAAATGTCTTTCTGTTGATGAATGTTTCGAGATTTCATTTCAAAATATATTTTTCTTATTCCTCTCTTCGTTTGAGTCATCGAATTTATTTGATTTTTATTGATATCGATTTCCTTGGATGAATGTGTTTTACAATTGATCTCACACCTATTTATTCGAATCCATTTCACAATTTATTCGAATCAATATAAACGACATTTCTTCATGATTATAGTTATTTGTTTCTGGAGTAAGGTTACGGCTATCAACTTAATAGACCTTAACGAAGGTGTAAGTCATTTCATATGTTTTCACCATGAAAAATATATCTCATATGCTGTTTTTCAGAAAGGGAGATTATTATTCAGAAATAAATATATGTGTGTATTTCAATCTCTAGATCACATTAAATGATTATATTCGTGAATAGTAGCGAAGTTCTCATCATCGTGATATTTTGCAACTATTCCAAAGAATCGTTCTAATATTTTTTAGAGAAACTCAGCGGTTACATAGGATTTCCAAAGAGAAGCTGAATTATGGATATTCCTTTTTTGGCGATTACTTCAGAAATCAGTGAGTTTAATAACCAAATGTCAAAAAAAGTTGGATAGAATGGAGTAATTTGATTACCTACTAGTGATTTCAATAGCAACAGCTAAATGGTCGTAATCAGATATCTAATAAGTAATATTTTTGAATAAATGCATAGTTTCAGAAAGGGTAGATGCAAATGCTTATGCGTAGAGTTATGATTTCCTTTAGTATTTCGTGTTAGAAATCACACGTTAAAAGGTAAGACCTCGTTAATCCCGAGCTCGCACAGGTTTCAATTTCAGAGGGTTGTCGTTTGTAGGGGTGCGACAGCTGGTTAACGAAAAAACAGATTTTTAAACAGATTTCCAATAACACAAATTCGTAGAAAATGCCAAAAGGGCGATTTTAATGATATATAATCATGACAAATTTGACAATCGAATCTGTTCAACGATTCTGAGGATGTTGTTATTCAAAGCTGAATTGCAAAAGGAACTGGCTTGTTTGGAGTTGTTTAGGCAGTCTTTCTTGAATCTTATTGCCTGTTCGAATTCGGCTTCGCTATAACCATTTTCTTTGGAGACATTTTTCTAATGGTTGAGTTCCTCAGGGAGAATTCGGGTCCATATATGCGTCGAATCCTCTTAACCAAAATCTTAATTACGCCCTCATTTGTATTGGCCGGTGGTTGGACTTTTTTTTACAGATACATGTATGTATGTGTTAACTTTCTGTGCAATTTAAGACCCAATGTCCCATCTTCTCATTTGTTCGTCTAAGATAGCGATTGTTCTTTGGGACGAGACAATGGGACATTGGGTCAAAGAGTGCACAAAAAATTCAAAATATTTGAATACAAATTTCAACCACCAGATGGGACAAAAGAGGGGGATGATTCAAAAGGATTTCAAAGGGTCGACGTAATGTAAACCAGAGGATTTTCCTGGTATTCAGAGGTATTCAGACTAACAGAAATCATATGTAAGAGTTCAAAGAATACCTGGAGTCCTTTAGCAACATTCGAAGTATACCGGATTTCTTGTAGCTGTGCTTTGATCTCTATTAGAACCACGGAGAGAAATGTGAGTACCCGGCTCTTTGAACACAAGATGCATTATCGCATGAGGCATACAATTCCATTTGTACTCACAAGAAGATTGTCAATAATTCACGACGTTATTGGTTCCATGGTTCGTTTACTTCTTGTGTTTTCAACTTCCTCTTTCCGCAAACTTTTTCCTTGAAACTAATTTTTTTGAATCAGAGTATTGAACTGTATATAAGTTCTATACTAGCAAAAACCAGATTTCATAACATTCATACCCAAAGTGTAGATCTTTTTATAAATTATATCAAATCATCTTTGGAACATATGAATGTTTTATATTACGGGGTGAAATTACTAGTTTGACCTTTTTATACTTCAGTAGGTTCTCTATCGATTCAGCTTTGTTTACTTTTCAGTTTGGAAAGGGTTGAATACCAATGAAAAATCCAGCAAGAAACAATGTTATAGGATTGTTAACAAACTCAACATATGATTATTGATCAGGTGCATGCATGCAGGGATTTATCGTTTATATTTGGTGTTGAATAGACGTGTCTTGAGAGCAACTCTTATTTAAATAACTCTTTATTTTACAAATATCTGTTGTAAAGTTTACCTTTCTAATCCTATTATAGAAGTAGTAACGTATAATAGATAATATTGAAGGAAGGGGAGATAATCCCCCTGATCCAGGAGGATATTGTGATGGACAAATGTGAATACGAAGACAGCTTTACAAAAATTAGAAAACAGGCTAGAAAGAATCTACCTTTAACCTCTAACATTCAGATAACAAAAACTATGACTCCTCTTCACTATGAAAAAAATTACACTGGTCCTTTTTCAGTGATGATGGAAGCCAAAGATATGTTAAAAAATAGTGGCAGATTGCTACTGAAATATTCGAACTTCGTCTAAAAATACAGGAAAACTATAATCAATGAATCTATCCTGGGGCATTGAATTAGAAAGAAGTTGCCAATTTATTGGTAAAAGAGCTGATCCACATAAAAATTCAAAATAGGTGATACATTTTCGGAAACGAAACGTTGGCTTGAAAATCTATAAACATCATCTTGTACATCTTGAGAAAAGAAAATGGTGTACCTTCATAAATAACGTATGAAAAAATATAACGAAATATTCAAATTTCTGTTCTTTTCGAATATCCGTGAAAATATTCTGAATTTTCTACACTCTGAAATGGGAAAATTTATCCGAATTTAATGGACTTTGTGTCGTCATACACATTTGAAATTTTTTCTCTTCGAACAACAAACAACATATCTATCTCTCGACTGTCTGCCTTGACAACACAGACAATACAGAGCATGTGTTTTTCGATAGAAATATGATAACCTAGGTATGTATTCCCGAATACTGGAAGTAACTACATAAAATCCTGTTCTTCGACTAGGTGCGATCATTGTGTGATAAAATAGGCGAAGATTGCTTGACGATGTGCTCGTCCTTCTGCGTAGTAAATATCGTTAGGAAATTGGGAGATGTGCCTTTGACAATCTCTTTTACGCATATTCTGGGACTCGCTTACCGACCCGCTCGAAATTTTGCAGTTAATGCATTTTCACAATTCGAGTGCAGCTGTGGATAATTAATTCTTATTGGTGGAACGGTAACCGCTGTGCTGTGTGATCCGGTTCAAATCGCGAGGTCGGACGATTGATTTTCACTTCCTGTCGTCCAACCAGTGCTAGGCATCGCACGTTAAAAGGTGATACCTCGTCATTCCTTAGCTCGCACAAGTTTCCCTTATGAGAGTTGTCGTTCGTAGGGGGCGACAGCTGATTAAAATAAGATTTAACGCTTTTTTTAATGTTTTGATTCCAACTCATTAATACCGTTCATTGTAACTTTTCACTATGAACTTTAATTATAAAAAATGTATATTGAAAATCATACAATAAACTGCATTAATGAGTTTTAATATTGATGTTCATCAAGTATCGGCCAGTTCTATTCAAGTTTTGATTCTATGTATTACTAAAACGTATTTCGATAACACGATCAGCAGGCCCGTGAATCAAGTAGGTAACATAATTACTCGTCTGTCAGAAAATATGTTCCACATTAATAGAAACATAAATGTTTTTTTTCCTCGACTAAGAAATTTGACAACTACTTGTTTTTGAAAATGAAAACTCATCGCTATTGACTTCGTTTCCTTTCGTGTTAAACACAATTAAGTACATCAAAGAGTTTTTCTCACTATTTCGTGGTTGAATCATTTACGTAGATGACAAAACTGACTTCATAATATTGCTTTCTTAACTTGCATGATCCTTTCAATTTGAACAGTGAATAATTATGTATTCGATAACTTCAATGTTATAACGTTAAATTCAAGAAAGAATAATCAAGTCATCAGACCGTAACAGTTTTCAATAATAGACCTGTAGTAGGAGATTTGAGCCGGTTCTAAGCCTCCCCCCACCACTATGACGTCACGTGGGGTGGATGACCTAGACCGACTCATGTGACCCTGAGAAATATGTCTGGTGCATGCCACCTTGAAAAATATGTATGGTGCATATGACCTTGAAAAATATGTCTGGTGCATAGGTGGTATGTGTACATCACAGATTACAGCCAGTTCTGGGCCTCCCCCCACCACTATGACGTATCAATTGCTTTTTTTGTTGTTGTTTAGTAACATCAAGGCGATGTGACCTTGAAGGGTCTGGTGCATGGATCGTTCAGAATTTTCTTCATATGAGATTTTGTGTGTGTGTGTGGGTGTGACATAGTGACGTAATTACATTTGATTGGTGTGTGTGTGTGATAATGCACGGTACAGGTTTTCATCATGTGCTTGTCTATGTACAAACATACGTCTGCATACTTCGAAGATCCTTCAAGTAATGAATGTTCCATCGATGTGAACCCACCAAGTTAGTAGTGGTGTGACGTCACAGCATCAACCGTTCAACGGTAAGAGAGCGAGATGTTCACTCCACGACGTGCGGCTGAGTAATGCGTATTCATCGGTGTGCCCTCACCTCTATCGCTGTGACGCTGAAGGCTGTGACGTAACGCATCGCTCTAGCCTCGCTATCGATGGTGACACGCAGGTGGCCGAGGACTGTGCTAACGTCTGCCCTCTTCGAGAGCGCAACGACCACTGCCACTGCCTGTTCGCATGACATCCAGTTGGGAGGTGGGCTTGGCTGTGACGTCAGGCATCTCTAGTGGGTAGCGAAGTAGGGTGAACTGAAGAGAGTTAAATAACGTGCATTTGTATAGATAATATTGTAGAGTCTCGTGAAGTATTAATCTGAAAATTATCAACTTGAGCTGTGCCAAGGTATGGTTAGGGCGAATTGGATACATATAAAAATTGACAGAAATTCACTCTATTATAGCAAAATTTGATCCCACATTTTCGCTTTGAAACCTCATTGAACTATTGAGGCCCGCGTCGGACTGCAAAGTTAAAGGTTATAAAATAATTGGAGATAAGTAATGAGAAGAGTTTATTGCATGTATTCAAATGATTCAACATGAAACAAACCAATGAAGCACAAGTGATAAGAAATGAGAGTTCAGAGAGTGGATTCTTGTTGCTTGTAACTATCCAATGGAATTTAAGATCTGAATCTTGTGCAATGTTATATTCATGATGACGAATATTATTTAGTTAGTTATTATTTAGGTCTATTTTATGTACGGAAAACACTGAAGAGAGTGAAATTGAATTACAGAATACATATTCGTAAGAGAAATAAATACAGTAGGATTTGGAAAAATCTTGTGATTTGGTTAGAATTTAAAAATTGTCGAAAGAGACAACTGCTTTGATGAGCCGATTTTCTATAGTTTGTGCCTGTATTTGCCGTATGTCAAAAACTTGTCGATTTTGATATTGCACGTAGCTTTTGCATTCCGTTTCGACCTTCACAGCATATGACATCAGCGTAACTATAACTGAAAAGTAGGATGTGCCATCACTTTGATCGATAATAAATTCATTCACCTGTCATTGCCAAATTTACCCGGCAAGTTTGGTTTGACTTTGAATGCAAGGTTATTATCTGCCCCAAAACAGATGCGTAGACTCAACACATAACATTTTACAGGAGAACAAACTGACATTTCTCACGCATATGCATGTCTAACATGAACTAGGTACCGCCTACTTAATGATGATTCAAAATGCTACACTATATTTTTTCTTGAAATATGATAACATTACAATTTGAACCAACATAGTGGATGATATTGACGTAACTTCAACTGAAACGTGGGTATCGCCTCACTTTGGTCTCTTTTTTTCCACACATTGGCAAAATCTGATGGTGAAGTTTGGTTTAACCTTGAAACTAAATACTAGGATTTTCTCGAGGGTCGAGTTTTCATGTATGCCGATGGCACAACATTGTGACGTCCCCAGATCTGAATGAAATTGAAAATGAAACGAAACTAGTAATCAATGAATTTGAATGTTGGTGTAGAAACAATCATTTAATAAATAATGGAAATAAAACAACATTCATCCAGTTTTCAAGTAAGTATCAGTGACTTTCCAAATAAATCTAGGTTTCGAAACTGAATTGTCTTTCAATAATCACATCGAATACTTGTGCACTTCTCTGAAAAACGTATTTTGCCTTCCTAACAATGAAATTAAATTTTTTGAGACATAATCTCTTGGATATATACTATGGCCTAGTGTATTCTAAGCTTAGTATAAATATTACCATTTGGGGACACTCATCAGAAATAAATAGAATCTTTATAAGGCAAAAACGCTTCATTAGACTAATTTTTGATCTCAAAAACAGATAATCTTGTAAGAAAACATTCCAAGACAAAAATGTTTTTCACATTACCATGCATTTATCTTTACAAAAAATTAAGCTACGTTCATGTACATTCCCATTTGCTAACAAGAATTGAGGAAATTCATTGTCATTAAACGAGACGGAGAAACGATTTCCATCAGGAAAAAATGAACCATAATGAAACAAATTTTCTCATATTCAAGAAAAAAAGTCAAAGACTTTTTGGTAACAAGTTGTTTTTACTTCCTGATAGAGTATGAAAATAATATTTTTATGTAACATGTGCTGTTATTGATATAAGTGCTATAAGATAAAATATTTTTTGTAAAATGTGACGTGTCATATATACATTCATGTATCAAAAATGATGACTAAAATTTGACTTTCACTTCTCCTCCAATGTCATGCTAGACGGATATTTCTCACACATATGCATGCCCTACATGAACTTCCGCATGCTTGAAAATGATGTAATAATTTAAAATGTCACACTACGTTTTTCTTTTCGAAACATGATTGATTACAAATCTGAAGCCATACAGTAGATGATATTGATATGATTTCCACTGAAAAGCAGGTTTGTTCTCACTTTAGTCTGTTTCTCCCCCACCATGTCAAGATCTGACAGAGCAGTTTGGTTTGAGCTTGAAACTGAACGCCCAGGTTATGCTAGACGGAGATTTGCGGAGTTTCCAAAAGAGATGCGTAGGGTCATGCCATTTTGCAGTAGAATATATTGATATTTCTCACACATGCATATGCTCGCCTAACAAGAACTTTCACGTATTGCAGTACAATCTAATCATTTGAAATTCAACACTATATTGCAGTATCTGACGGTGGAGTGTGGTTTGACTGTGAAAATGAATACAAAGTTCATTCTTAGCGAAAATCGTGCTAAACGGGGTTTGGAAGTTCTCCAAAACAATGTATACAGTCACAACACAACATTTTGCAGCAAAAAAGACATATTTTTCACTCATAAATATATTCTCGACATGAACTTTTACATGTCGCAATACACATGTTTCAATTTGAAAAATATTACTATCTTCTTCTTAAAACCCAATATTATCCAAGATTCAAGCCAATATACCATATGACATAAGCGTGTATTCAACTGAAAAGGAGGTATTTCCACACTTCAACCTGAAAACTGATTCCTCCCCTCCACCATTTCATGATCTGACCTTGAAGTTGAGTTTGATCTTCAACTTGACTACGTGGTCATCTTCTGTCGATTTCCTGCTATACTGGTTTGTGTGTCCCCAAATATTACATTACACGCATGCTTCACGCCATGCATGCTTATGTTTATGTTGTAGTATTTTTCTCGAGAGAATTTATATGGTTAAAGCTGCGATGATTCTGCAACCGTGTTAGGAATCACACGTTAAAAGGTAAGACCTCGTTAGTCATTAGCTCGCACAAGTTTCTCAACTTCTGAGAGTTGTCGTTCGTATGGGGGCGACAGCTGATTAACGGAAAAACAGATTTTAAACAGGAACAGAACATTTTCTTGCTGCATGATAAAGATACAGTAATGCAACTTGTCGCTATCGAATTGGGTACTATAATAGCGTGATCAACATTTTTGTCAACATTTTCACTGTTGTTCCTGTGAATATAGTATTTCAGACTAATATATCATCATAGAAATTCAGTTTTCTGATATACTATGATTCCATAAGACATGTGTCTCAATAGCAGATTTTATTCATATTTGCTCACATTACTTCTAACGCAAAGTTTTCCCCGCTAGGTAGTGCTGTTTCTAATTTACTGTTCGAGGAATATTTTCTGGCGCTCCATTTCGGTCAATCAGTTATTGTTGAACCTGCTTCTGCAATTTTGAAAAATGTTTGCTGATGTGATGAAATATATCGCATCTATCTTGAGCCTCATAATAGATGAATTCAAGGAGAAAACAGTGAAGGATGGACTTGAAGAGTGTTATAAGGCTTCTAAACGAATAAAAAAAACTGAAAAATACTACTACTATGGGTGGGAAACAAAATCTACTAGCATTCTTGATCAATAATACAACACTACGTAATCAGATGAAATTTGAGATGAAGAAAGGAGCAGGCCTGATTAGCCGGAAAGAGACAGCCTCTAATCGAGTACATTGGGATGATTCAGAATCGGCATTCAATTCGCGTATCCGGACTGAAGTGATTAGTAATCTCAAGCATAAGAACCCTACCTCATTTTTGATCGACTATAAGACCCTTTTTGTGAGACTAATTCAAAATGCATTGAAAAAGGATGCATTTTTGAAGGTTAATATGACATTCGGTGGAGAATTTGAGGTTGTCAAAGGCGATCGAATTTTCAACGAATATAAGTATTTCTCAATATCTAACGCATCCATCCATAGTAACACTGATATGAATATGTGGTTTGAGGAACATGTTATGGAGCCAATTATGATAAAGTTGGAAGAGTTTCAGGAACGTCACAGAGGTTAGACGTTGAAAGCAGTAGTGAATTTGGGGGTTACCGTAAACAAATTTGTGCCGCAGAGAGGTTCGTCATACATTGAACTGCCTTCTCAAATCAAAAGAAAAATCATGATATGATGCCTGATTCGCTTGGGCCATTGTTTCGGCGTTGTATCCAGTTTCCCATGGACAACATTCAGATCACATCCTAGGTTATCCTGACTATTCAAAAGTTCTGAAGTTGTGAGGTATTCACTTTCCGATGAAAATCATTCAGATAAATAGTTTCGAAGAGCAGAATGATCTCTCAGTCAATGTTTACACGTTCAAACTTTTTAAATCCAAGTATACTGTAATACCGCTAACATTGAGCATAGCAAAAAATAAAAGCAAACATGTGAATCTACTCATGATTCAAGACATGTATTACGATGAAAGATGTGAGGATTCAATAAATGTCTATGATGTTACGTCGCCAACCAGAAAACAGTTTGTTTGGATAAAAGATCTATCTAGTTTGGTGAGTAATCAACTCGACAACCATAATAGAAAAAAATATTTTTGCCATAGGTGTTTTCACTGTTTCTCCACGCAAGCTATGTTAGATAAACACCTTGAAGACTGCTCGAAGACAAAGGAATGCCTACCAAAATTACCTATGGAGGGAAAATATATTTTGAGGTTCAAAAATTTCAAAAATAAAATTACATCGCCTTTCGTCAAATATGCCGAGTGTATTGGTATCTGCACAAGATGGCAATAAATATCAACGACACATTCCGGCATCTATTATATATTATCATTTTATCGATCATTTCGTGATGAAAATTGTATGAAATGGTTTGCAGACGAGATAGGTCAGTTTGCTGAAGATGTTGCAACTCTGTTCCAGTGTCCTGGAACACAGTTGCAACATCTTTTTTTAGGCAGCAACTCATTGTCATATATGTGACAAACCATTCAATATATCAGACAAAATAGTATGCGACCATAATCGTCAAATACCTAAAAATAATTAATAGCCAACCATCACACAATGAGTGCATTATAAACTATCAAGATGATCCAACAATTCCCATCGTATTTCATAACTTATCAGGGTATGATGCACATTTTGTTATAGAAAATATTGCATTGGATATCAATGGAAGTGTCGCCGTTTGACCGATAACAAAGAAAAAGTATATCTCCTTCATTAAAAATATTTCTGGTAGCAAGATCCACTTCAGATTTTTTAACTCATTCAGATTCATGAGTTCTTCGCTGGATACGTTAGTATCATATCTATCAGATTTTCCAAATCTCATATCATAGTTCTCCAACCGCTCGAATGATGAAGAGTAGATTTTGACAAAAAAGGGTGTAATGCCGTATGACTATATCGATTCTTTCAAAAAATTCAATGAAGATTGTTTACCCCCTATCGAAACTTTTTACAACATATTGGAGAAAAAACCGTGTCCTAGGAGATCTTACTTACGTGCCAAGCTGATATGGGCTACTTCTAATATAAATACATCGGGAAAATATACGAATCTGTATTTGAAGACGGATGTTATGCTTCTGGCTATGTCTTCGAGCAGTTCCGCTCAAGTTGTCATAAAACTCACGGTTTGGATCCTGCCCATTATTTCACTCTGCCTGGCTATACATGGGATGCTATGTTATTCAAAACGAAACAGCAACTTGAACTTCTCACCGATGTAGATCAGTTGATGTTTTTCGAAAAGGGAACAAGAGGTGGACTGAGTCAAGTTTGCTCCAAGCGAAGAGTCACACCTAATAACAAATACATGGGTGACAATTATGATAAAGCCAAAGCTGACTCATACCTAATGTATTTCGATGTTAATAATCAATATGGTTGGGCAATGTCTCAATATCTACCATACGACTGGTTTGAGTGGATGGACACCAACATTGATATCACAACTGTGCCTGATGATGCCTCGGAAGGTTATATACTAGAAGTTGATATGGAGTATCCAAACAACCTTCACGATATGCATAAGGATTTACCGTTTTGCCCCGATCATGTGGATCCTAAGACAAAAAATCTCGAACCGAAAGTACATCGGATGTGAAACAATTTAAATTGATGGCTACTCTACAGTCGAAGAAATAGTATGTAAATCATTACAGAAATCTCAAGCAGGCCTTAGAACATGGTCTCATTTTGAACAAGATTCATCGTGTTCTAAAGTTCAAGCAGTCCACATGGTTGAAGCCCTACAAAGGTTTGAACACACGTTTGCGAACTGCTGCCTCGAATGATTTTGGAAAGAACCTATTCAAACTAATGAATAATGCTGTATTTGATATGTACTGCTATCTTCAAAACTCAATTTTTGTCCCATATATATAAATATTTGTTTAAGGGAAAACTATGGAAAATCTGAGAAAGCACTCTGATGTTCGCCTTGTAACGAGTTGGGATGGGCGATATGGTGCCGAAGCCAGAATCTCCAATCCTCGGTTCAAGAGTTTGACTGTCTTCGATGAAAACTTGACTGCCATTGAATTGGGAAAATCCAAAATATTCTTCAACAAACCTATATATGCTGGAATGGTAGTACTGGATTTGGCAAAGTTGACCACATATAATTTCCATTATGAATACATGGCTCCTAGGTATAGAGAAAATTTTTGCGCAGTTTATACTGACACGGACAGTTTGATTTATGAAATTATGATCCATATGAGATGATGAAAAATGATTTGTCATCAGTATTTCGATACTAGCGATTATCAATCAGATATCATTTACAATATTCCCCGAGCGAATAAGAAAGTGATTGGATTGATGAAGGATGAGAACAACAGAAAGCTTATGCTCGACTTTATTGGACTCAGATCTAAATTATACTCAACTAAAACTGCAACGTCAGAAGATTAAATCACTGATCTGAAAAAAAAATGAAGCAGGAGAATTATGAAAATGATGAAATCAAACAAATTGTGGCCAATTTCGGAGTATCCAAGAAAGCGAAGGGCGTTAAACATAATGTTGTCAAAACAAAAATCGCTTTCGAAAATTACGTGGCCTGTTTGGAAAATTATACCGAAAAAGCAATCACACAAAAGAATTAATGAAATCCTATAAGCATAGGGTGTATTCAACAGAACAAACGAAGATTGCTCTGAATCCTAACAATGATAAACGCTATCTAATTCCTGAAACCTACCATACTCTTCCATGGGAACATTACTCAATTCAAAATCTATGAATATTGATTAATAACAATATCAACTACAAATTATTCTCGTCTCACATGAACTGTTCTATGTACGAGTGAAAATCACATATCACATTGGAAGTTTTTGTTAACATATTATCTTGTTGCTGATATACAGGTGTATTTTTGTGAGTCAAAGCAGAACTATTGGAAAAATAAACCCTACTGTCATTTATTTTGAATTGAACCACACATCTATTTTCTTTCGAGAGAGGTTTTATATAGGGCTATTGGCGATGTTTTTCTTCCTCTACAATCTAAAAATCAAACGCTCCGGCAGCTCTAACTCCTGGGTGGTGTGGTGGTGTTTTAACAATGAACTCACAACCTGATGATATCAACCACTTGTCCTCATTTTTAGGGTAACATTTCTTGGTCTCTTCCTTCGAAGGGCTCATAAGTATCTATTAAGTCGATGTATTTCCTGCAAATATTAAATTCAACTCTTCCATCATATCTTTTGTAAACAGACAACAATAAAAAATATTTATATATTGTGTAAGATCTTGTTCATTATATCTTTTCGGTTTACATTTTGTAAGAAGTTGTTTTGAATCATCAGTTAATTTGAGTGTGTTTTTATTGATGTTCAAAATATTAATTTCAATAGAAACATACTTTTTCTATGACATCCATCATCTTGTAGAATCAAACCATAACACAGAGGAAATATCCATGTTGACTTTACGACGACAGATTGACATTACCAGAAACATAACCAAAATAACCAAAAAAATAGCCATTAAATCATCTTGTATGAAAGCTGTTTGGAAAAATGTGTAACTGAAACTGGTTTTGGTCTATTTCAGTTTAAAATCAATTCAAAAATATCTGTTAATTTCTCTTGAATACATGTTGTTGATATAAATAGACGAAAACACACATAAAAATTCAGTTTTGACCAAATTGCAGTATATTTCATAGCAAAGCACTCCATTAATTATGAATCTCGATATTATAGAAAATGCCAAGTCGAAGAAACATGTTATTATCAGCATATACCCTTTTCAATATTAGTCCTTATTGAGATCAAAATCTTTCATAATTACCAATCAACCACATCTATCCTTCCACTATTCTAGACAAATATCTTCAATTTCATCAAAAGTCAAATATGGAGCTACATAATCGAAAATTGTTATGATGGAGATTGCGATCATACTGTTGGAATGGAACAATCACATTACAATTGTAGCGAATCAATTGTTTTGCTATTCGTCTGTAGTTTTGATCTAAATACATAACATCGATATCTTTATGGCTACACATTGAAAACATTTTATCAAATTTGTTCCAATATATTTCAAATACGCACTTGGTGTTATGAGAGTTTACTTGATTTTGAGATTTACTGGTGTGTAATTTTTCTGCGTATCAGTAGAATGGCTTCAGTTTTATAGGCAGACTAGATCAAGTTTTTTTTCTTTCAACCATTCTTAGCTGGAAATAAAGCCCAAACATAACGCATTTATGATTCAATACCGGACAGCCCTGTTTCGACCCGCCATAGCTCTCATCAGTGGTGTTACGCTGAACCACAAATTCATTGCTAGAATCAACTGTAATTGAAGAACAAGCTATAGTAAAGAAGCGGGTTTACATCTCTGCCCACGGCGGGGGTGGAGTTTGCAGATCGGTTTCGGGCAGTTTGGCCACTAGACTTTATGTTCATTATAGACCCGAAACCGGTCTGCAAACTCCACCCCCGCCGTGGGCAGAGATGTAAACCCGCTTCTTTACTATAGCTTGTTCTTCAATTACAGTTGATTCTAGCAATGAATTTGTTGTTCAGCGTAACACCACTGATGAAAGCTATGGCGGGTCGAAACAGGGCTGTCCGGTATTGAATCATAAATGCGTTATGTTTGGGCTTTATTTCCAGCTAAGAATGGTTGAAAGAAAAAAAACTTGATCTAGTCTGCCTATAAAACTGAAGCCATTCTACTGATACGCAGAAAAATTACACACCAGTAAATCTCAAAATCAAGTAAACTCTCATAACACCAAGTGCGTATTTGAAATATATTGGAACAAATTTGATAAAATGTTTTCAATGTGTAGCCATAAAGATATCGATGTTATGTATTTAGATCAAAACTACAGACGAATAGCAAAACAATTGATTCGCTACAATTGTAATGTGATTGTTCCATTCCAACAGTATGATCGCAATCTCCATCATAACAATTTTCGATTATGTAGCTCCATATTTGACTTTTGATGAAATTGAAGATATTTGTCTAGAATAGTGGAAGGATAGATGTGGTTGATTGGTAATTATGAAAGATTTTGATCTCAATAAGGACTAATATTGAAAAGGGTATATGCTGATAATAACATGTTTCTTCGACTTGGCATTTTCTATAATATCGAGATTCATAATTAATGGAGTGCTTTGCTATGAAATATACTGCAATTTGGTCAAAACTGAATTTTTATGTGTGTTTTCGTCTATTTATATCAACAACATGTATTCAAGAGAAATTAACAGATATTTTTGAATTGATTTTAAACTGAAATAGACCAAAACCAGTTTCAGTTACACATTTTTCCAAACAGCTTTCATACAAGATGATTTAATGGCTATTTTTTTGGTTATTTTGGTTATGTTTCTGGTAATGTCAATCTGTCGTCGTAAAGTCAACATGGATATTTCCTCTGTGTTATGGTTTGATTCTACAAGATGATGGATGTCATAGAAAAAGTATGTTTCCATTGAAATTAATATTTTGAACATCAATAAAAACACACTCAAATTAACTGATGATTCAAAACAACTTCTTACAAAATGTAAACCAAAAAGATATAATGAACAAGATCTTACACAATATATAAATATTTTTTATTGTTGTCTGTTTACAAAAGATATGATGGAAGAGTTGAATTTAATATTTGCAGGAAATACATCGACTTAATAGATACTTATGAGCCCTTCGAAGGAAGAGACCAAGAAATGTTACCCTAAAAATGAGGACAAGTGGTTGATATCATCAGGTTGTGAGTTCATCGTTAAAACACCACCACACCACCCAGGAGTTAGAGCTGCCGGAGCGTTTGATTTTTAGATTGTAGAGGAAGAAAAACATCGCCAATAGCCCTATATAAAACCTCTCTCGAAAGAAAATAGATGTGTGGTTCAATTCAAAATAAATGACAGTAGGGTTTATTTTTCCAATAGTTCTGCTTTGACTCACAAAAATACACCTGTATATCAGCAACAAGATAATATGTTAACAAAAACTTCCAATGTGATATGTGATTTTCACTCGTACATAGAACAGTTCATGTGAGACGAGAATAATTTGTAGTTGATATTGTTATTAATCAATATTCATAGATTTTGAATTGAGTAATGTTCCCATGGAAGAGTATGGTAGGTTTCAGGAATTAGATAGCGTTTATCATTGTTAGGATTCAGAGCAATCTTCGTTTGTTCTGTTGAATACACCCTATGCTTATAGGATTTCATTAATTTTTTTGTGTTATTGCTTTTTCGGTATAATTTTCCGAACAGGCCACGTAATTTTCGAAAGCGATTTTTGTTTTGACAACATTATGTTCAACGCCCTTCGCTTTCTTGGATACTCCGAAATTGGCCACAATTTGTTTGATTTCATCATTTTCATAATTCTCCTGCTTCATTTTTTTTTCAGATCAGTGATTTAATCTTCTGACGTTGCAGTTTTAGTTGAGTATAATTTAGATCTGAGTCCAATAAAGTCGAGCATAAGCTTTCTGTTGTTCTCATCCTTCATCAATCCAATCACTTTCTTATTCGCTCGGGGAATATTGTAAATGATATCTGATTGATAATCGCTAGTATCGAAATACTGATGACAAATCATTTTTCATCATCTCATATGGATCATAATTTCATAAATCAAACTGTCCGTGTCAGTATAAACTGCGCAAAAATTTTCTCTATACCTAGGAGCCATGTATTCATAATGGAAATTATATGTGGTCAACTTTGCCAAATCCAGTACTACCATTCCAGCATATATAGGTTTGTTGAAGAATATTTTGGATTTTCCCAATTGAATGGCAGTCAAGTTTTCATCGAAGACAGTCAAACTCTTGAACCGAGGATTGGAGATTCTGGCTTCGGCACCATATCGCCCATCCCAACTCGTTACAAGGCGAACATCAGAGTGCTTTCTCAGATTCTCCATAGTTTTCCCTTAAACAAATATTTATATATATGGGACAAAAATTGAGTTTTGAAGATAGCAGTACATATCAAATACGGCATTATTCATTAGTTTGAATAGGTTCTTTCCAAAATCATTCGAGGCAGCAGTTCGCAAACGTGTGTTCAAACCTTTGTAGGGCTTCAACCATGTGGACTGCTTGAACTTTAGAACACGATGAATCTTGTTCAAAATGAGACCATGTTCTAAGGCCTGCTTGAGATTTCTGTAATGATTCACATACTATTTCTTCGACTGTAGAGTAGCCATCAATTTAAATTGTTTCACATCCGATGTACTTTCGGTTCGAGATTTTTTGTCTTAGGATCCACATGATCGGGGCAAAACGGTAAATCCTTATGCATATCGTGAAGGTTGTTTGGATACTCCATATCAACTTCTAGTATATAACCTTCCGAGGCATCATCAGGCACAGTTGTGATATCAATGTTGGTGTCCATCCACTCAAACCAGTCGTATGGTAGATATTGAGACATTGCCCAACCATATTGATTAATAACATCGAAATACATTAGGTATGAGTCAGCTTTGGCTTTATCATAATTGTCACCCATGTATTTGTTATTAGGTGTGACTCTTCGCTTGGAGCAAACTTGACTCAGTCCACCTCTTGTTCCCTTTTCGAAAAACATCAACTGATCTACATCGGTGAGAAGTTCAAGTTGCTGTTTCGTTTTGAATAACATAGCATCCCATGTATAGCCAGGCAGAGTGAAATAATGGGCAGCATCCAAACCGTAAGTTTTATGACAACTCGAGCGGAACTGCTCGAAGACATAGCCAGAAGCATAACATCCGTCTTCAAATACAGATTCGTATATTTTCCCGATGTATTTATATTAGAAGTAGCCCATATCAGCTTGGCACGTAAGTAAGATCTCCTAGGACACGGTTTTTTCTCCAATATGTTGTAAAAAGTTTCGATAGGGGGTAAACAATCTTCATTGAATTTTTTGAAAGAATCGATATAGTCATACGGCATTACACCCTTTTTTGTCAAAATCTACTCTTCATCATTCGAGCGGTTGGAGAACTATGATATGAGATTTGGAAAATCTGATAGATATGATACTAACGTATCCAGCGAAGAACTCATGAATCTGAATGAGTTAAAAAATCTGAAGTGGATCTTGCTACCAGAAATATTTTTAATGAAGGAGATATACTTTTTCTTTGTTATCGGTCAAACGGCGACACTTCCATTGATATCCAATGCAATATTTTCTATAACAAAATGTGCATCTACCCTGATAAGTTATGAAATATGATGGGAATTGTTGGATCATCTTGATAGTTTATAATGCACTCATTGTGTGATGGTTGGCTATTAATTATTTTTAGGTATTTGACGATTATGGTCGCATACTATTTTGTCTGATATATTGAATGGTTTGTCACATATATGACAATGAGTTGCTGCCTAAAAAAAGATGTTGCAACTGTGTTCCAGGACACTGGAACAGAGTTGCAACATCTTCAGCAAACTGACCTATCTCGTCTGCAAACCATTTCATACAATTTTCATCACGAAATGATCGATAAAATGATAATATATAATAGATGCCGGAATGTGTTGTTGATATTTATTACCATCTTGTGCAGATACCAATACACTCGGCATATTTGACGAAAGGCGATGTAATTTTATTTTTGAAATTTTTGAACCTCAAAATATACTTTCCCTCCATAGGTAATTTTGGTAGGCATTCCTTTGTCTTCGAGCAGTCTTCAAGGTGTTTATCTAACATAGCTTGCGTGGAGAAACAGTGAAAACACCTATGGCAAAAATATTTTTTTCTATTATGGTTGTCGAGTTGATTACTCACCAAACTAGATAGATCTTTTATCCAAACAAACTGTTTTCTGGTTGGCGACGTAACATCATAGACATTTATTGAATCCTCACATCTTTCATCGTAATACATGTCTTGAATCATGAGTAGATTCACATGTTTGCTTTTATTTTTTGCTATGCTCAATGTTAGCGGTATTACAGTATACTTGGATTTAAAAAGTTTGAACGTGTAAACATTGACTGAGAGATCATTCTGCTCTTCGAAACTATTTATCTGAATGATTTTCATCGGAAAGTGAATACCTCACAACTTCAGAACTTTTGAATAGTCAGGATAACCTAGGATGTGATCTGAATGTTGTCCATGGGAAACTGGATACAACGCCGAAACAATGGCCCAAGCGAATCAGGCATCATATCATGATTTTTCTTTTGATTTGAGAAGGCAGTTCAATGTATGACGAACCTCTCTGCGGCACAAAATTGTTTACTGTAACCCCCAAATTCACTACTGCTTTCAACGTCTAACCTCTGTGACGTTCCTGAAACTCTTCCAACTTTATCATAATTGGCTCCATAACATGTTCCTCAAACCACATATTCATATCAGTGTTACTATGGATGGATGCGTTAGATATTGAGAAATACTTATATTCGTTGAAAATTCGATCGCCTTTGACAACCTCAAATTCTCCACCGAATGTCATATTAACCTTCAAAAATGCATCCTTTTTCAATGCATTTTGAATTAGTCTCACAAAAAGGGTCTTATAGTCGATCAAAAATGAGGTAGGGTTCTTATGCTTGAGATTACTAATCACTTCAGTCCGGATACGCGAATTGAATGCCGATTCTGAATCATCCCAATGTACTCGATTAGAGGCTGTCTCTTTCCGGCTAATCAGGCCTGCTCCTTTCTTCATCTCAAATTTCATCTGATTACGTAGTGTTGTATTATTGATCAAGAATGCTAGTAGATTTTGTTTCCCACCCATAGTAGTAGTATTTTTCAGTTTTTTTTATTCGTTTAGAAGCCTTATAACACTCTTCAAGTCCATCCTTCACTGTTTTCTCCTTGAATTCATCTATTATGAGGCTCAAGATAGATGCGATATATTTCATCACATCAGCAAACATTTTTCAAAATTGCAGAAGCAGGTTCAACAATAACTGATTGACCGAAATGGAGCGCCAGAAAATATTCCTCGAACAGTAAATTAGAAACAGCACTACCTAGCGGGGAAAACTTTGCGTTAGAAGTAATGTGAGCAAATATGAATAAAATCTGCTATTGAGACACATGTCTTATGGAATCATAGTATATCAGAAAACTGAATTTCTATGGTGATATATTAGTCTGAAATACTATATTCACAGGAACAACAGTGAAAATGTTGACAAAAATGTTGATCACGCTATTATAGTACCCAATTCGATAGCGACAAGTTGCATTACTGTATCTTTATCATGCAGCAAGTAAATGTTCTGTTTCTGTTCAAAATCTGTTTTTCCGTTAATCAGCTGTCGCCCCCATACGAACGACAACTCTCAGAAGTTGAGAAACTTGTGCGAGCTAATGACTAACGAGGTCTTACCTTTTAACGTGTGATTCCTAACACGGTTGCAGAATCATCGCAGCTTTAACCATATAAATTCTCTCGAGAAAAATACTACAACATAAACATAAGCATGCATGGCGTGAAGCATGCGTGTAATGTAATATTTGGGGACTCACAAACCAGTATAGCAGGAAATCGACAGAAAATGACCACGTAGTCAAGTTGAAGATCAAACTCAACTTCAAGGTCAGATCATGAAATGGTGGAGGGGAGGAATCAGTTTTCAGGTTGAAGTGTGGAAATACCTCCTTTTCAGTTGAATACACGCTTATGTCATATGGTATATTGGCTTGAATCTTGGATAATATTGGGTTTTAAGAAGAAGATAGTAATATTTTTCAAATTGAAACATGTGTATTGCGACATGTAAAAGTTCATGTCGAGAATATATTTAGGAGTGAAAAATATGTCTTTTTTGCTGCAAAATGTTGTGTTGTGACTGTATACATTGTTTTGGAGAACTTCCAAACCCCGTTTAGCACGATTTTCGCTAAGAATGAACTTTGTATTCATTTTCACAGTCAAACCACACTCCACCGTCAGATACTTCAATATAGTGTTGAATTTCAAATGATTAGATTGTACTGCAATACGTGAAAGTTCTTGTTAGGTGAGCATATGCATGTGTGAGAAATATCAATATATTCTACTGCAAAATGGCATGACCCTACGCATCTCTTTTGGAAACTCCGCAAATCTCCGTCTAGCATAACCTGGGCGTTCAGTTTCAAGCTCAAACCAAACTGCTCTGTCAGATCTTGACATGGTGGGGGAGAAACAGACGAAAGTGAGAACAAACCTGCTTTTCAGTGGAAATCATATCAATATCATCTACTGTATGGCTTCAGATTTGTAATCAATCATGTTTCGAAAAGAAAAACGTAGTGTGACATTTTAAATTATTACATCATTTTCAAGCATGCGGAAGTTCATGTAGGGCATGCATATGTGTGAGAAATATCCGTCTAGCATGACATTGGAGGAGAAGTGAAAGTCAAATTTTAGTCATCATTTTTGATACATGAATGTATATATGACACGTCACATTTTACAAAAAATATTTTATCATATAGCACTTATATCAATAACAGCACATGTTACATAAAAATATTATTTTCATACTCTATCAGGAAGTAAAAACAACTTGTTACCAAAAAGTCTTTGACTTTTTTTCTTGAATATGAGAAAATTTGTTTCATTATGGTTCATTTTTTCCTGATGGAAATCGTTTCTCCGTCTCGTTTGATGACAATGAATTTCCTCAATTCTTGTTAGCAAATGGGAATGTACATGAACGTAGCTTAATATTTTGTAAAGATAAATGCATGGTAATGTGAAAAACATTTTTGTCTTGGAATGTTTTCTTACAAGATTATCTGTTTTTGAGATCAAAAATTAGTCTAATGAAGCGTTTTTGCCTTATAAAGATTCTATTTATTTCTGATGAGTGTCCCCAAATAGTAATATTTATACTAAGCTTAGAATACACTAGGCCATAGTATATATCCAAGAGATTATGTCTCAAAAAATTTAATTTCATTGTTAGGAAGGCAAAATACGTTTTTCAGAGAAGTGCACAAGTATTCGATGTGATTATTGAAAGACAATTCAGTTTCGAAACCTAGATTTATTTGGAAAGTCACTGATACTTACTTGAAAACTGGATGAATGTTGTTTTATTTCCATTATTTATTAAATGATTGTTTCTACACCAACATTCAAATTCATTGATTACTAGTTTCGTTTCATTTTCAATTTCATTCAGATCTGGGGACGTCACAATGTTGTGCCATCGGCATACATGAAAACTCGACCCTCGAGAAAATCCTAGTATTTAGTTTCAAGGTTAAACCAAACTTCACCATCAGATTTTGCCAATGTGTGGAAAAAAAGAGACCAAAGTGAGGCGATACCCACGTTTCAGTTGAAGTTACGTCAATATCATCCACTATGTTGGTTCAAATTGTAATGTTATCATATTTCAAGAAAAAATATAGTGTAGCATTTTGAATCATCATTAAGTAGGCGGTACCTAGTTCATGTTAGACATGCATATGCGTGAGAAATGTCAGTTTGTTCTCCTGTAAAATGTTATGTGTTGAGTCTACGCATCTGTTTTGGGGCAGATAATAACCTTGCATTCAAAGTCAAACCAAACTTGCCGGGTAAATCTGGCAATGACAGGTGAATGAATTTATTATCGATCAAAGTGATGGCACATCCTACTTTTCAGTTATAGTTACGCTGATGTCATATGCTGTGAAGGTCGAAACGGAATGCAAAAGCTACGTGCAATATCAAAATCGACAAGTTTTTGACATACGGCAAATACAGGCACAAACTATAGAAAATCGGCTCATCAAAGCAGTTGTCTCTTTCGACAATTTTTAAATTCTAACCAAACCACAAGATTTTTCCAAATCCTACTGTATTTATTTCTCTTACGAATATGTATTCTGTAATTCAATTTCACTCTCTTCAGTGTTTTCCGTACATAAAATAGACCTAAATAATAACTAACTAAATAATATTCGTCATCATGAATATAACATTGCACAAGATTCAGATCTTAAATTCCATTGGATAGTTACAAGCAACAAGAATCCACTCTCTGAACTCTCATTTCTTATCACTTGTGCTTCATTGGTTTGTTTCATGTTGAATCATTTGAATACATGCAATAAACTCTTCTCATTACTTATCTCCAATTATTTTATAACCTTTAACTTTGCAGTCCGACGCGGGCCTCAATAGTTCAATGAGGTTTCAAAGCGAAAATGTGAGATCAAATTTTGCTATAATAGAGTGAATTTCTGTCAATTGTTATATGTATCCAATTCGCCCTAACCATACCTTGTCACAGCTCAAGTTGATAATTTTCAGATTAATACTTCACGAGACTCTACAATATTATCTATACAAATGCACGTTATTTAACTCTCTTCAGTTCACCCTACTTCGCTACCCACTAGAGATGCCTGACGTCACAGCCAAGCCCACCTCCCAACTGGATGTCATGCGAGCAGGCAGTGGCAGTGGTCGTTGCGCTCTCGAAGAGGGCAGACGTTAGCACAGTCCTCGGCCACCTGCGTGTCACCATCGATAGCGAGGCTAGAGCGATGCGTTACGTCACAGCCTTCAGCGTCACAGCGATAGAGGTGAGGGCACACCGATGAATACGCATCACTCAGCCGCACGTCGTGGAGTGAACATCTCGCTCTCTTACCGTTGAACGGTTGATGCTGTGACGTCACACCACTACTAACTTGGTGGGTTCACATCGATGGAACATTCATTACTTGAAGGATCTTCGAAGTATGCAGACGTATGTTTGTACATAGACAAGCACATGATGAAAACCTGTACCGTGCATTATCACACACACACACCAATCAAATGTAATTACGTCACTATGTCACACCCACACACACACACACAAAATCTCATATGAAGAAAATTCTGAACGATCCATGCACCAGACCCTTCAAGGTCACATCGCCTTGATGTTACTAAACAACAACAAAAAAAGCAATTGATACGTCATAGTGGTGGGGGGAGGCCCAGAACTGGCTGTAATCTGTGATGTACACATACCACCTATGCACCAGACATATTTTTCAAGGTCATATGCACCATACATATTTTTCAAGGTGGCATGCACCAGACATATTTCTCAGGGTCACATGAGTCGGTCTAGGTCATCCACCCCACGTGACGTCATAGTGGTGGGGGGAGGCTTAGAACCGGCTCAAATCTCCTACTACCTGTCTTTGGAAATCAATTTCTCAAATTGAAATTGATAATTTCAAGCATTTTATGCCGTATAATTCATTTGAATTAAAGATTTTTAAAAATGAAAGAGATATTATCAACTTTGCTATCGTTAGTTTCGTAAGAAGCGAATAAAAATGAGAATTAAGTACTTTGTTGGATGAATTAAAGGTACCTATACTCTATATAATTATGGGATCAAACCAAAGACTACAATAGAAATAAATAATGTGCTTAAGATCACACTACTGAATTTATATATATATATATATATATATATATTAAACTAGCAAAAGAATATAACAGACGATCTTTCCTCCTAAAATGCAGAACACTTGGTCTGTCGCCTGCACATATACAACAATCAAAAAAACCGATAGATGATTGTTTTTACTAATATATATATATATATATATATATATATATATATATATATATATATATATATATATATATATATATATATATATATATATATTATTCATTTCTTGTTCTAATTTATCTTGTAGAAAGTTTTTCAAGAGTTGTCCATCTTAGGAGACGGGAAATTAACATTGTAATCTTCTGCTGAAATCAGTGGGAACGTATGATAGTTTTCTTCTAATATACACCTCGCCCGATAACATTTTTCGTAATGCTTTTCGCATTCACCAGTTCACTTCCCAAGTCAAGCGCACGTAAAGAAGTTTTACTTCAAAAAGGTAGATTAGAAATTCTGAATTCACTGAAAAATGGACCCCATTACTTTTGTTTGAAGGTGGTTGACAATGTTTCGTGGTGTATTTTATCAGTTCGGACTTCCATTGTCTAATATAATATAAATTGATTTGAAATCCCTGAAAAAAATTAAAAAGATTAATCGAAAATAAAAATGTTATCAAACAACAAACTGAAATTACAAAGAAGTAACATACAAGCAACAACCAAAAAATAAAAAATTAAAATATTAATAAAAGCTGAAAATTAAAAAATATTATTAACAAAAAATGAAAAGTTAAAATTAAAAGATATATATATATATATATATATATATATATATATATATATATATATATATATATTTATATATATATATATATATGTTATCAAATGTAATCATTGTCATTGAATGTTCAATGAATAAACGAACTGATATTGATAGTCTTAGCAAAATTTACACGTACCTACTGAAATATGATAAAGAAAATAAAAGATCTAGTAATTCGAGTATCATTCAGAATTTTCCCACTTGATATTGTCAGCCAAAATTTTTATCAACTCTCATTATTTAATGTTTTTCTATCTGTTTTTGAACCATTTTATATTTATATATTTTTTACAAGATATATAATCTTATTATTGTAGTTGTCCTGAGCAATTATTCGATTCTGTCCTTAGTGAATGAGTTTTTGATGAGTGATATCTTTATTCACACACATATATCTTTTCAATGTAATTCATCAACATTTGTAATAGGGTTATTCTATGATAGATCCATCATCAAGTATTTGAATCGTGGTTTTATTACTAATATCATTCTGATAATCCTCCCTCAGTATTTTTTTTTATTATCACTTTCTTCAACTTTTGACCTGAGTGTAATTTATTCTCTTCAATTCACATACTTCTTTGTGAAGTTTGGGCTATGTCAAATTGAAAAAATTCAAGGACTATTTAATGTCACTGAGTCAACCAAGACCCAGTACGCTGCCCACCGTTGAAATGGGTGAACTAGAACATCATATCTTCTGTAAGCATACAACTACTTACTAGAAACTCTAGTGGATCTCTCGCCAAAGAGTACTGCTGGCATAGAGTGGCAAGCAATCTCAGGAGCTCCTTTTCATACGAGTACTTCTGCCAGAGGGGTAGCTGTTGTAAGGTAGTCCACCTCACCATGGATATCGTCAGAATCAATAACGAATACGTTCAGAAGACGGACCATTTTGTAAAATTTCTCTTGCCTTTCCTATCTGAATGTAAATTATCTATTTAATATTTATACTTGAAATTCATCAACTTTGTGTTGAAATAATTTATTGAGAAATTAATTTTTCATATTGTGATACATTTTAATAACTCACATTATCAAATTCGATCATAGATTCAGCCAATAATTTGTAATTTATAGTTGTAAAGATTCACTTGGAGTACATTATTATTTGTGAACTCCCTATTTCCTTTAGGCAGCACAAACTTTATTTTTCAGAGAAGTTTGGCATCCCAAACTTATTTTGGAAAGGTCTCAGTGAGACCTTGGAGGACATACTTGCTTCAGCTATTCATTATGAGTGAAAATCTCACAATGAATTTCTGATGGATTTTTATTAAGTATTACCCAATTCCATCATATATCTTAACGATAAATTTCTCAAGTCGAAATCGTCAACTTTTATTCATGCTTTTCCTCTTGAATTTTTGTCACCACATTATTTTTTAACCTTCATCCCAAAGTACAGATTTCTCCTGAAAATAATTAATTACTTTATTATTGCAACAATAGTTGCAATATGCGATTAGGAATCACACCTTAAAAGATAAGACCTCGTTAGTCCTTAGCTCGCACAAGTTTCTCAACTTCTGAGAGTTGTCGTTCGTTTGGGGGCGACAGCTGATTAACGGAAAAACAGATTTTAAAACAGATTCACCTATTTCATTATTCAGTAAATTACATTCGAATCTCCTGAGATAGAACCCTTTATACAGTTAAATAACCTGAATCCAAAATTCAAAATAAATTTCATCACTTTTTATTTTAAAGTTTTTCAATCTATAATATTTTTCGTCGCGCATTAATTAAAACATTCTCTCTTCAAACAAGTGACGCCATCTTCATTCTTCGAAATGAAATTTTCAATAGGAATATAACGTACCTATTCATTCAAGTATTCAATCACTTAACTGTAAAAAATAAGCTTATTTCCTGTACATTATCAATTTCAACACGCTCTCTGAGTTTATAGATTAACGTTCTAAATAGTACACAAAACAAGAATAATTTTCCTCTTGAATTTTTATCACCACATTATTTTTTAACCCAAAGTACAGATTTCTCCTGAAAATAATTAATTACTTTATCGGCATATTGCAACAATGATTGCAATATGCGGTTAGGAATCACACGTTAAAAGTCCTTAGCTTGCACAAATTCCTCAACTTCTGAGAGTTGTCGTTCGTATGGGAGCGACAGCTGATTAACGAAAAAACAGATTTTAAAACAGATTTAAAATGGATTCACCGATTTCATTATTCAGTAAATTACATTCAAATCTCCTTAGATAGAACCCTTTATACAGTGATATAAACTTGAATCCAAAATTCAAAATAAATTTCATCACTTTTTATTTTGAAGTTTTTCAATCTATATTTTTCGTCGCGCATTAATCAAAACATTCTCTCTTTAAACAAATGACGCCATCTTCATTCTTCGAAATGAAATGAAATTATCAATAGGAATATAACGTACCTATTCATTCAAGTATTCAATCACTTAACTGTAAAAAATAAGCTGATGATACTTATTGTTTATTTCCTGTACATTATCAATTTCAACACGCTCTCTGAGTTTATAGATTAACGTTCTAAATATGTACACAAAACAAGAATAATTTTACCTTTGGCTTGAATATCGAATTGATTTGAAGAATTTTACAGTACCTAATTACTGTATTGCAATGAAGAATAACGGACAAATTATGCTAGTAATTTATAAGTATATTGAGAATTCAAAGACGAAACTGAATAGTTCCAAATACTTCTCTCGTAAGAGATATAAAAAAAAAAATCAGAAAAGAAACAATTGTTCTTCTTCATTGAATGGTGTAACTTCAACTGTCTGCGCGGCTTTATCTGGGTTAGCTGTTGATAAATTGATGGATGTAGCCGTTACTACGTAGTAGGAAACCATAATGAAGAAAAGATAATTCAAACTTTCTATATTTTTTACCACTTTTATTTGTGACTGAACGTTACTGCAGTTTCGTCTTATGAGGACATTTTCAAACTTATTCATTGAACTTTAATACATAAGTTTGAAAGTGTCCTTATAGGACGGGGTCGGTCGACCCTTGAAAATGGCTTCAAAGTCGAAGCCGGAACGTCGAACTACTAAAAACACTAGACATGATTCAACCTTGACTTTAAATTATCAGATTGCTGAAAACAATCAACCGATTGTAACTAGTCAAGTATTTGTGTAGGCATACCTCTTTAACGCACTAAAATGGTTTTTTGGTCTGGACAATGGAGTGAAAAAATTAGTATTTTTCGAGTTTCTTTGGGTTATTAACCTTCCATAATCTGGAAATCTGATATACCAAGAATAATAGACTACCTAGTTAAATGTAAAAAGGGGTAAACTCAAAAGAATATGGTTTCCAATCATGATTGAAGTCTTTTTTTATTAAATTATCAGATCCGTTCTCAAGAGTACAAGGGCCGCAAAAGTATGAAGGCATTGTACAAAAATTCATCCATAGAAGTTGAAACTAATTTTTGATGAATTCAAAAATAACAAATGAAGAGTTCACGCTGGACCGTCAGAAACAATGAAAGTTTTGAGTTTGAACGTATATTAAAAGTTTTCAGTTGGAACGTATATTCAAACTTGAAAAATCAACTATTCACAATTTTGAATTGAGAGTGAAATGGAAAGGTTCATAAGAAAAAAAATGCAGATGTATTTTTTTTTTGAAAATGCTCGGTTTTGATTTCTTCAGTCATACATAGCCTAGTGCTCAGGTTTGACTGGTCTGATAAAATTTTATTAGTGTCATGTAATGCAATGCAATTCTATTCTATTCTATTCTATTCTATTCTATTCTATTCTATTCTATTCTATTCTATTCTATTCTATTCTATTCTATTCTATTCTATTCTATTCTATTCTATTCTATTCTATTCTATTCTATTCTATTCTATTCTATTCTATTCTATTCTATTCTATTCTATTCTATTCTATTCTATTCTATTCTATTCTATTCTATTCTATTCTATTCTATTCTATTCTATTCTATTCTATTCTATTCTATTCTATTCTATTCTATTCTATTCTATTCTATTCTATTCTATTCTATTCTATTCTATTCTATTCTATTCTATTCTATTCTATTCTATTCTATTCTATTCTATTCTATTCTATTCTATTCTATTCTATTCTATTCTATTCTATTCTATTCTATTCTATTCTATTCTATTCTATTCTATTCTATTCTATTCTATCCTATCCTATCCTATCCTATCGTATCCTATCCTATCCTATCCTATCCTATCCTATCCTATCCTATCCTATCCTATCCTATCCTATCCTATCCTATCCTATCCTATCCTATCCTATCCTATCCTATCCTATCCTATCCTATCCTATCCTATCCTATCCTATCCTATCCTATCCTATCCTATCCTATCCTATCCTATCCTATCCTATCCTATCCTTTCCTATCCTATCCTATCCTATCCTATCCTATCCTATCCTATCCTATCCTATCCTATCCTATCCTATCCTATCCTATCCTATCCTATCGTATCCTATCCTATCCTATCCTATCCTATCCTATCCTATCCTATCCTATCCTATCCTATCCTATCCTATCCTATCCTATCCTATCCTATCCTATTCTATTCTATACATATACATATTTGAAACGAATATCACAAACTTGAAAAAAATATTGAAAGTTCTACATTTTGTGGAGAATTTGTGTGAATTATTTGAGGGAAAGAAATTTACTTCAGTTTCTGAAAATTTGATGAAGTTCATCATTTTGTGGAGGATTTGTGTAAATTTCGTGAGAAAATAAAATTCTACTCTAGTTTCTCAAAATTAGATGAAAGTTTTCGAAGAGAAACCGAAAAACTATAATTTCTATACTGATCGCATACGTGACAATAACTTACAATTTGTATTGATCATTAGGTATCTACTTGAATAAATGTAATTGAGCATCACTAAAGTTCGTAGACCTAAACGAATAGGTATTCTCAAAGTCGGCATGCATGACATTACTATATTATGAGGTTGAGAGCACCTAACATCAATCATAAGTGATTTAAATTCTTACGTTGGGTTGTGTAGAATATCAATTGAAGTAATCACTACGCTGTTTTACTACATAACTACTTGATAATCTCAGTTAAGGTCATCATTTTATATAAGACTTTCATCTGTACGGTATTCAACCAAGTGACGAACAACATTAGTGATTTACTATTAGAAGTTATTTTCCTGTCAAGTAGATGCAATTTACATGAAAAATTAACTTGCAAAAAGCTTCCGCGACTTTGAGTTGAACATTTCTTAATTTCAATTGTGATTGTACCGGCACAAACATATGATCAACAACCTTTCTCTAGCTCACACCAGTCTCTAGAAGACTTATCTAGAAGCAGCTGCCTGGATGTTAGAAAGAGCTGAAAACAGTAAAAGTAATGAACATCTCAAAAACATGTATCCAACTTCTGTATCTGTATCTGTAGAGTAGGGAGGGTGAGTGTAAGCCCACGCACTTAGGCCACATGTGACCCATTGTACATCCTCCTGAGGAGTTGTCCTCCTAGGTCATCGTCCATCCTGTCCTTTCCAGGAAGGTGGACAGGTCGCTGGGAAACATCTCCTTTATATCGGCAGGTGTAGGCCAAGACTCGCCGAACACACACTCACTTATTGACGATAACTGCGGGCACTCGCACAGGACATGCCTGACAGTCTCATCTTCCTGTTCACATATCCTGCATAGAGGTGTGTCCACTAGCCCCATATTATGTATCCAACTTACTATTTTTCATAATCATTCATGAACATTGAAAAAGGATTAGAATGTTGACGTTCATGATATATTATTCATATATTCTTTCATTTTCAAAATCCAATAATATTATGAAACAATTTTTTTTTCATTTTTCTGAAAGTTTCTCACATTTTTTGTTTGATGATCTCTCCTGAAAATATTCCTTTTTCAATTTAGTAGATAAGTAACATGTTGAAAATCAAGATATATCATGATGAAACTTCGTAACAAAACCCATAGAAGCATCATCTTTTTTCAAGTTTATTTAACACGAACATGGAACTCAAGAATGCTCTCATCAACTTTTGGTTCATAAATTCTCTTTAAAATAATTTTAAAGTAATGTGCATATTTGTTACATCAACAATTCATACATTATACAAATTTCTATCTACAGGAAGGCTCATTTCTAGACAAACTTGAAATAATTGAAATAAAACCAATTCACAAATCAGTTGAATGTGCTGAAATGAATAATCAAATACTTATTTCGTTACACTGAGTTTATTTGTCGAAACGTTTTACACTTCATGTCCCACTCGACCACGACCTACCAGCCCGGATTTTTTTTCCATTGAATATATATATATATATATATATATATATATATATATGTGTCTATATATATATATATATATATATATATATATATATATATATATATATATATTATATATATATATATATATATATATATTATATATATATATATATATATATATATATATATATATATATTATATATATATATATATATATATATATATTCCCATTACCTTTTAACTAGTTAAAACTAGTTTAACTTATTTGATTACATAACCTGTATATTATCTATTTGAGAACCAAAAAATACTTTACTTCTACTGCTGACGACAAGAGCTGACTTATACTTGATTGTAGTATATGAAAAACATTTTCCGAATACGCCAATATAACTGCACTCGTCAAAAATATGTGTGACAAGAAGGCCCTGTGACTTCGCAGTGTAGACGTATTGTCAACTGTGAATATCTACTTACTTGTGCGTCCTTTTGAATAGAGTCAAGACTAGAAGAACGTCATAATCTGAAGAGGCTACAAGGCGTGAATAATTCTGTAGGTTGTCATTTCCTCTTCCAGTTGTACTTCTTTATCTGTCGTTTTTGATAGTGTTGTTATTATGATTTTTTTGAGAGAATTTAAGTTTTGAGTTATTAGATTTTTATCAAAATGGAAGTTGTGCAATCTTATTTTCGTAAATATATTCTATTATAGCCCGCAAATAGTGCACGTTTCGGTATTGCACATGTACCTCCGTGTCCAAATCCAAAATATGTTAATGGAAGTTTTGACATGTGACGCCAATCAATCATAATGCATTTTGATATGACGTTTATTAAAGATTTTATGTAGTCGTAATCATGAATAGAAGGTAGATCAAAATCGTTTCAAGCGAGAATCAATTGTTCCTCAATGAGCAACCTCAAAACTTTTCTGGAGATTTGTGAGCACCAAAAACATAATAATTGAACGAACGCACTAAGCCGATACCATGAGAAATTGAGAATCAGTATCATATGCATTACTTCGTGCTTTTGGTCCACTGAATCACATCATTCAAGATCACAAAAAAGGATATATTAGCTCCTAATAATCTGTAAATCACTGTTTCCGTTGTGATCTCACCACATCTTCACTCAGACCAGATTCAATTATTGGTAACCGATCAGTTTCTTAAAAACTGACAACATAGTATGCTACCTGGGGCCCGGGGCTCCAGTCGACCTACCGACACCGACACTGTGCAATCCGCCGTAATACCGCTAACTTCTGACCCACACTCTCGTCTTAAATGTTGACACACACACACACACTAGTTAACGGTCTGAGCCTATTAGATATAGACTCATTAGTTGATGAGTCTTTTGGGCTTGAACGTCTGCGTTTTATGAGGAAGGTCAAGAAAGATCGAGGACAGTCGAGCAAGTGCTCTGAAAACTGCATTCACAAGAGTATGCCACTGCATTCAACAATCAATCATGATAAAAGAATTTCTCAAATAATCGAGAAAACTTTTACTTTCTGGTACTTGAGTGAGAGGAAAAATTCCGAAAGATGAAATTTGTCAGTTCAGTTATCCTGAAGACTATAAAGACTCTCAGTCCATGCAAAGCTGATGATATCACAAGTGGTAATTTAGGAAGTTAATGGACACAATTTTTCTCTAATAACAACTCTGACTAACCAACTTTCAGAATATAAACAGTGAGTGCCATCGCAAGGCATAACTGTCTGAGAAAATTGTTCCCGAAAATCAGAAAATACATCAGGGTAAGGGGTTTTGACTCAAAAACCATTGCAACTCTCTGAACGGGGGAGTCATCATCCAATTTTTTTCCAATAAGAAATGGGGGTTAGTTTCATCTCATTGAGAAGGGATTTTGATTCTCTATCCATTGAATGAATGAAAATATTTTATATTATTCTGCATATCAAAGATACATTTGTTCAGAATAATTTTCAGTTTCTGACGAACAGTAATTATCAGGGTTTTGTTTGCCAAAAGTACTAATTTCATTCGAATATGATTCGGTTGGTGCAAGTACTTACTAACTTTGATCGCCGAAATTATGAGTAAACGAGTGATGGGATATGGTAACTTCTTATCTGATAAGTATTTTGGGGAGACTGTCAGTACTTTATTTTTTAACTGTATAGTTAATCTCCGCAATTTTTGGAATTAATTGGAGAGCAATCTCAGGGTTATTCACGTTGTACATACCCAAAACCCTCAAAAGTTGACCGTGTGAGCAGGTATTTTTTGAAATTCCTTTCAGAGTTTTTTTTTATGAAAATTCAACCAGTATCATGTACATTTCTTAGTTTACTTGAAAATGCTATCAATCAAGCTCTTACCAATAGCATAGCGAATAATCATGAAATGAATAAAATAGATCTATATTTCGGCTACTTTACCAGAAATATTGTAATTTTTATCTATCTGAATGATGGAATTTCATGAATTTGATGATATTATTTATAAATTGAAAAGAAACGAGAAATATATCTCAGTCGTGGTTTTCAAATAAGATAATGTATTTTTTGGGAAATCACTCCTAAAAATATAACCCCTTCAATTCAAGATAATGTACAATTGAATTCCACTTGGATGGTTGGTTGTGGAAGCAATAACAAAATATACTGAATCTGGCCACTGCTGTTGGGGACGATACAATAAAAAATATGATCAATTGAACACAAGTGACGTTTACAGTTTCTCCAAATTGAAAAAAAATCATGAGACACAAATACAATAATACTGGATCAGAAGCTACATATCCCACTAGGCAAATAAACAAAATCGCTTATAGTTCATTGAGTTTTATGTTACTATTTGAAAAATTAACAGAAATTGTCTCGGATATTTTTTATCCAAAAACCAGTTTTCTTTCCTGAATTTATTATTGTACTCGTTTATACAAAAATTAGATTCGTATCTCTATTCAATTATACCTGCTCCTATTTAATTTTCCAATAGCTATGTAAATAATTGTGTTTTATTTCAATAATGAAAGGTAACTAACTACTATTTAGTACAAAGATTTACAATAAAGAGAAATGAAAGGAAATACTTTTTCAGGAATGTTTTTCTAAAGTTATTGAAAATTATTTAAGCTTCTAGCAGATGTTCGAAGTATCCATCATTCTGCCGAATACATTCTAACACTTCTTCTTATTTCTTCTTATTTCAACTGGTTGCATGATTTCTAAAGCAGTTTCAACCCTTCCGCGGAAAACTTCTACCAATTGGGTTGATATATTCTACATTTAATTTTCCAAATAACCTCATGAATGAAAATATGATAATTTTGATTCCGGAGATCTAGCTGGTCACACGAGTTGACCCCATGTGCTGATCCATGAACTGGGAAACGATCTACCCAAAAAAGTTTTCACTATACCCGCGGTATGTGGACCACCATAAAAATCCCGTTGGATAAAGAGTCGGCTATTCCGATAGCTTATGGGAAGATCGTCTATAATTTCCTCTAAGATATTCTAATACTAATTTGCATTTAGATTTCTCTCTATGAAATAAGATCCGAAAAAATTACTGTATCTTAGGTAGCACCAAATATTCAAGAAATACTACTTATTGAATCAAATGAGGGTGTTCTGTGGCATAAAAATGCTTCTCAAATAATATTCTAATTGCGATTTTTCTGATCCCGTATACAAAGTATCAACATTCTTCCAGCATCATTGCGATGAAGTTTTTGAACTTATGAGCATGGATTCTATGTCGTTTCAGTTACTTCACTTTTCCATAAACTGCACTCTCTTGGCTACAGTTCTTGATCCTATGCCTGAATTCATCTGAACTTGGGACAGAACAATGATGTCAATTCTGGTTGGTACCGCAAAATTGAAGAAAATGTTAGATATTTTTTCAAATATTATCATGAAACTACAAATTGATCGAACATGATTTTTGCCCAAAATTTTCGAAAAACAACGTTTAATTTCATATTGATGGATGCAGTCCACCAAAGAGAGAAAATGGATTGCAGCACAATAATCGTGAAGTAAATATTACTGACATTAGGCAACTCATTGTGACTTTGCATTCATAATTACCAGTTTTATCTATCATCTGTAATAATCGAACAATATTCCAGGTTTCAGAAGCATGTATTGTACCAATATTTATCCATTTTCAAAGGAATCGAGATTGTATCAGTAATATCCGCAGATTATGTTTGGTGAATACAATAGATTAAAAACCCATTTCCAACAAGCTAGTGAAAGGATATATACCTATGCCTTGCGTAATCTCAACAAAAATATTCTGAAGAGGAGGACGATAAATACCTTTTTTTAAAACTTTTAGATGAAGCAATTTCAATCATTATTATGAGAACTTGATAGTGTGATATAAAAATAACTTCAAAAATCCCTTTTACGTTTTCGAAAAATATTAATTAAATCTCACGCAGTCCGAAGTGATTTACCTTGCTGCGATCCGCAAGGTAAATCACTCCGACCTTTGCAGAATCGCCTTTGAAAATGCCTGCTGCAGTAGCAGATGAAACGTCAGTCATAGAAATTTTCAGACCATGCACGATTAATAAACCTGGTAACATCGGATAATTTGTTAGAGACCGGCCATGAAAGTTCACACACCAGTATCGATATTGGGTTTGTTCTTATTCTACGAAATTCAGGTTCTAGGATGTCAGGATCATGAGCAGTTGATGTAGAGCGTTCTGGTTTATTGAGGATAATTTCAGACTGATGAATCCTCTGCTCTGGTTTCGACTGCGAAATGATCCTAAACTGTTTTTAACCGTCCCGAATAGTTCTTGCTCTCGAGGCTGAACTGTTGAGAACTGTTACCGGTGCTCATGCGCATTTATGTGAACATTTGTTTGGGCTATTTGCTAGGATATTTTTTTATTTATTTTATTTGAATAATTGATGATTGAGGTTAGATAACATTTGAACTGACGATAAGGATACGCTACATAACAAAATGGGCATGATCAATAGTATTTTCTTGTCTTCATCTCTGTTTGAGATTTTTTGCTTGTACGCATTATGTCTGGCGCTGTTTCCAAACAGTTTCAGATGTTAGAACCAAAACAAAAAACCATTATTGTACTATATCAATTCTACATGAGCAATGGAGTTTCCATATCGGAAAGTCTATAAAATTTAAATATAATCAATCAATCAACTGACACATATATTAACGGTTTCAATGGAGTTCATTCTTTTAATTTGTTACAAATATTTGTTCTGTGTTTATAATGGAACTTAAATTTATTTCAACTAGTATATCATTATTCCTCAGGAAATATCCATAAAATTCATTTTCTTGAGTAGTATCATAGCGTTTGAATTGTTTAGTTTTGATATACCCATAACTATGCATTCAATGAATGCCCTGTATAGACGACAGTGCATTAATTGAAGTTGTTGTTGATTAAGACAAGTGAAAACTGTAACAAACACAAAATTGAATTCCTTTTGTCAGAAGCAACCCCCAGTCTTTGGTAGAAGATGATTTTTATCAGCATCCTTAATTGTAAACAGATATTTATGTTATTTCTCGAAGAAGAAATCGACCATTCGTTTCAGAAAGTATAAGTTATCTATGTGCGTGATTGTTTTTTAGGCAAAAAGATAAACAAAATTTAGAAAATGTAACAATGATTCTGTTGAATACTCTTGTCACTATCAACAATAGTACTAATTTTTTATTATTATTAGATATAAAGAGATGAATTGATTAAATATCTCATAATTAGTAGTAATTTTACACACTGACAACACAATTTTAATAGAGATATGTAAATGTCTGTCAATACGCCATTGAAAAACCATTTATATTACGCAACTGAAAAAGTTAAATCAATAATGAATTACACTTTTTCAAAACAATTTTTTACAAAAAATCATGTTTATTGTAGAATGATTATTCGATAACTCAAAGAGTACATGAATATTGCTCACCTGAACTTGGTCAGGTCAGGTCAATATCAAAATGTCTATTCTGATATAAGATCGAAATGAAAAAATATTGCATTTTTAGAAACCATTGAAATATATTTTATGTAGGAATGCGATTTTTTAGTTGGGAATGCCAAACATAATTTTTGGGGTTATCCACAATTATTTATCAAATATGCAATGCAATTCTTGATAGATGAAATAGTCACGTTATTTTTGAATTACTTGCGGTCTGAATTTATTTGTTCTTAAAATGAAACAATCGTATTACCTCGTCTTCGAATGCTGATTTCAGATATAGGTATATACATGTAGCAGTTGAGAGAAAATCTTCTTGATAATAATTATACTCATGTGTTCAGTTCATCTGATAGTTTTTGCATTTTTTAAATATGTATTCGATCGGCAAAACAGATAACAATCGATTCACCGACTTGGACATAAATATTAATGAAAAACGATCGGTTGCAAAACCAAGCTTCAACATCGACAGCCGAACGAGTTTCTTTCAATCGAAAATTCTGATTGAGGATCACGTCTCAGTACGTCTGAGAATAGAATATACAAAATTAGCTGCTTGAAAGTGAAGATTAACCTTTGAGTAGAAAAAGAAGCAAATTACCGCTCAGTAATCATTTTCTACGACTGCTTGTTCTACAAAAAAATACTGAAATTTTGTGTTGACGCAAAATGCCCCTCATGTGATTGGAAAAATGATATATGTATTCTAATTTTCTTCAGTCAACAACAGTTTTCAGATAAAATTTCCGGACATCGTTAATATTTAGATATCGAATATTTCTGAGATACCTAACACAAACGTGCAGAATAAATCAGGTCCACCTATTCAGATGAATGCATGCTAAATTAAAAGATATCTATATTCATTCTTTCCATGTCACACTCTTAAGGTTTTCGAAAGGGAACAAGAAAAAGAGGAGAATGTCCGAAACATATTTTAAAATTCTTCAATATTTTCCAAATGGAATTCGCAAAAAAAGAGATCCATGTTGCAAAGATTATTCAGCCTAGGGTAAGTACACAATGAAGCCGGGATGAGCGTTTACTGGCACACAAGCTTTGGTACTCGCAAAGTAAACTAGAGCTTGTTAGGAATGGAGGGAAGATGTTGGCGCTAGAAGCTTAGTCGTTTGATGTCGATCATTTCAATGATGATACTAATCATAAGAACAGCCCTAATAGTGCTTTATTACCATCAATGGCACATTTACGGTATTGATGAGCCACCGGTGTTGTCCTACGCTGCGGGGGATATGGAATTTGTTATGGGAAACGAGATATGCCGAATTATTGAAACTATTCGTTCTCCACCCTCAGGTTCATGTAAGCTAATAAACCTGATGTAAATCTTCTCAACCATAAGAGATATATCCTATTTGTCGTGAAGTTTTCAGCTCCTGGCGAGACGAATATCGTCTGAAAAGGAAAGGAAAAACGAATAAAATATCGAGATTTTCTCTTCGAACTCCACAGGCTCTATCTGGATCATTCTGTCGAGATGGCTGTTTTGATTATTGGAGTCTTTGGAGGAATGCTGTCCTCTCCACTCTCAAATCATAAGATCAAGCCGACTTGCCACACTGAGGTAGAAATCTCGCCCGAACAAATGCAGAAGATTGTCATTCTTGGCTCACTACCCTTGCTTTGGGCACATGATTCTCGAATCCAATGATAATTTATCCCACTGTATGGCGAATGGCACCCTCGCGAATGTATAATAATAATAATAATCGTCTTCACCTCACCAATCTATTAGAAATAAAATACAATTTTGAACATATTAAATAATAATAAATTGATTGAAACTAAAAAGCGAAGTTCAATTTCCATTATAAAATTTGGAATGATTCTGTTTCGAAAGCAGAAGAACTCAAAAGGAGGACTCAGAGTACCTACAAATCTAACATTCAAATTGTGAATGTTATCTTCCTGTGTAAGTATGAAGGTGCTTCATCAGTTATTATGACGTGTAGCACAACGAAGCACATCATATATATATATATATATATATATATATATATATATATATATATATATACTTCAATATTAAATTTTACAAAAAGGATTTAAAGCTTTATATCTTCTATTGATTATCTGCGAGCGCTTTCGCGCTTTCGACAGTTGGTAGTACTGTCATCTTCTAGGCACTCCTCACACAGCGCGGCCAGCACCGCGCTGATGAGGCCAATAGCCAGAAACACGTGTCCGCGGTTTGCCCCCATTTTTTGAGTGTTTTGTCCACGAATTTCCCCCTTTTGATTTATATCATACACACTCGATGAAATCTATATCTTTGTATATATATATATATATATATATATATATATATATATATATATATATATATATGTTGAAATTATTCTTCGAGTTTATTCCGTGTGGTGTATTTTGAAATGTTAATCGAAGGTTTTCACGGACAGGAATACGTTGAAATTATTCTTCGGGTTTATTCCGTGTGGTGTATTGTCATCCCCTCTCATCACCTCATCTCCCCTTTACGGGGAGATGAGGTCATATCGAGAAGAAGAAGAACTCAGGTACCAAAACATACAGGTACCAAACTTAGGTAATCAAGAACGGTATTTATGGAACGACAACATTGTACCTGCACATTAAGAAGTCAACCGAGTAGGGTCAGAGGACTTCCGAACACTTAACAATAATCGCCAGATGATGACAAATGTGATTTTGTCGAAACGTTGCGAAATTCATTCCCATCGGGGATGACAATACACCACACGGAATAAACCCGAAGAATAATTTCAACATATTTCTGTCCGTGAAAACCTTCGATTAACATTTCAAAACCTTTACGGGGAGATGAGGTCATATCGAGAAGAAGAAGAACTCAGGTACCAAAACATACAGGTACCAAACTTAGGTAATCAAGAACGGTATTTATGGAACGACAACATTGTACCTGCACAGTAAGAAGTCAACCGAGTAGGGTCAGAGGACTTCCGAACACTTAACAATAATCGCCAGATGATGACAAATGTGATTTTGTCGAAACGTTGCGAAATTCATTCCCATCGGGGATGACAATACACCACACGGAATAAACCCGAAGAATAATTTCAACATATTCCTGTCCGTGAAAACCTTCGATTAATATATATATATATATATATCTACGACAAATTTCATTAACCATCTGAATTTCATCACAATCCACCATAGTTGTGGAATCTTAGAAAATATCCGATGATTCTTAGGTCAAAATACAATAATATTCATTCTGCTAGCAATAATCATCAGACTGTGTTCAGCAGCTAATTTATCAAAAAAGACAAATCACATTTAATTGAACCGCTACCATCAATTATAGCTGCACTGTGATTGTCAAAGTGGGCATGGTTACATAGTGATGCTTCATTGAATACCTCCCCAATAAATCTTCTATATCCTTTGATTTAGTATCAAAAAATAATTGGTAAGAGAAGAATACAAACAGAAAGTGTAACTGTAGTAACTGTCTCGACAGTGTGTCGGTGGCAGAAATGAAAAGTGCCATCGCTCTTGTTGCCCTAGCCGAAAACCTTACACTCGGGCATCTTCCCTCTATCCAGTGCTACCACTGTCAAAGGAACCCCTACTCCTCCAAATTTCCCCCCTTTCGTGCCGCCGAAGCATAACGTCGACAACATGAAGAGGCGAAGACAGAAGACCCTCTCATTCATTATCATTTCCTGATAATTATATAAAATTCAATACCTAATTCTGATACATCATAAATATGAAGAAAAAATGAAAATTAATGTCTGACAGTTGACTATAACTAATTACAAAAAAATGCCCCATTCAATACATTTCCATATTCACTATGATTGGGAAGATCATTGTCCATCTCTTAGTTCCATAGCGTCTAGCTAACAGCCTGAATTCATCCTTCTCGTTCATCTCTCACCACGTTATCTGCCCATCCGTTCACGAACCGTATCCATTCGCTACTCCTTCCGCTCTCTCTTGTCAGTGTTACCTCCTTATTTTCTCGTTCCTTATGTTCCTTCCATTCGCGTCATCCAGTCCAGTTCTACAGTATCTGTAAAACAGTCGCTTAGTCTTTCCGGTATCCCATTCTCTCTGCCATTCTTTCTTGATGCGTTCTTTGATTCTCTTTTTCTCTTCGTTCTTGTTGCCCATTCTCACTATATCCCAAGGTAAGTTGAGGATACCCATGCCTTCAGCAGCCTCTTCGTGAGCTTTCCTGTTGCCGAGATTGCGGTTCTCATGGCCGTGCTTCCAGATCAGACAAGTCCGTGCCTCCCTCACATTTTTCTCTTACAATCATTATCTGTATCCTCGCTACTCTTTCACTCTTCATTCCTCCTGCTTTCATACGTTCCACAGCTATGGTAAAATCTCTCATCTCACTGTCACACTCTCGTTTATATCCCATATTCCAATCACTCTCTCAATTGCTATCAATTCTGCCTCGTTCAAATTACTCTGTCCGGGAATTTTTTTCGTTCCGCTGTACCCATTCATATTCTTACACCTAGCTTATGTCCATTCTTTCGTCTTCCAGTCTTGCCCCAGCATCCACGTATACTTTAATCATTCTTTTGTCCTCCCTCTCCTCCAGCAACATTGCTTGCAGCCAGGGGAGTATTTTGTCCTCCCCTTTCGCTCTGTCCTTAATCTTCCTCCTTCCATTCACCCTCTATTCATGATGTCTGGCCCTCGCTTCAACACGAAGCGGTGCTCTACCTGAGATTACATAGAGCGCAGCCGTAGGCGCCGTACATTGTACATTGATCTTTTTTGAGCTGTTCCGATTGACTTCGTATAGACTATAACATGGCAGGTTCCAATACGTACCGATACGTTATTTTCAGTGGGAGGATAGTTATGTGGATGCTAGCGATAGCAACCATTCAGCATTCAGGCTACCAGCGCCCATCTTGGCTCCACTGTGTTCGTACCCTTACAAAAAACCCTCCTTACTGGAAACACCAAATAAAACCTTCGGAATCTATATTTTTATTCAGTTATAAAGGCACAAAAGTAAATAATTAATATTAGATACCAAAGGTGATGTTGTTTTCTATTGTAAACAACTGGGCCCCGTCGCCTTCTGACTGGATTGTATAACGGATTCGAAATCATTAGCAGGCCTATCAAATCAAAGATTTCTCTGAGACCGAAGAAATACAAAGTCCTATCACTTTTCAACACGATCCTTATGGTGAATTTCAAGGTTTACTGATTCTGCCGGCGGAATTCGTTTTAACACTGTTCGTTATTCAATTATTCATAGTGATGGCATAGTAACATAGATACCGAGCACCGCTGCTCATCATTGACTGAAGGACTAACCGCGTAATGCAAAGCAGATGTTTCAATACATGTTCTTTTGTTTTCAAAGAGTGAACATTGTAGGTTCCCACACAATAACGTTTCCGAGAATTTCCGGCTTTCTCAAAACATGAGAAGATAATTTAAGGTAGTTGGCTTCGTAATTTCGTTTGTTGATATATAATCATTAGGAAATGTTTCAAATTTAAAGGCAAAAAGCACACCCAATCGCTAGGTTCATCTGAGTTGAGTCGATGACGTTAAATCACAAGGACACTAACCGTGAAAATATAAAGCACAAAAGTTTTGCCGAGGCTTTGTAATCACGTTATTATTGATAAAAAAATGTGTTTGTTTTATTGTTGTGATTGTTTCAAAAATGAAAATTTTCATAATTGACATGAAATGGAGGATTTGTTACCAATAACTTGTTCGGCCGTAGTGTAACGAACTCCAAAAGACTTCATTCCTGTGTTACATCTTTTCAGGCGGAATTTGTACAAAAATAGATACCAAAAGATGAGGTTTCGCTTTCAAGAGCTGTGGGAGTTCTAAATTTTCCATATGTTTCTCAATATGGTTAGTAAGTGTTCAAAATACAAAATGCACACCCCCTCCGCATCAGCCGATCTATTAAAAAATTGCACTGCGGATGACTGCCGCAGTCGCAGTTGTAACCAAAGAATAAGACCACGGTGAAACCCGGAAACCAACCAAAACGTTTTATTTTGATTCTGTAATATTTATTATTCGCACTTGTGAATTGTCAGACAGTTTATTTTATTTTTTTATAATTATTTTACTCATATTAAAATTATATCACTCTTAATGAAAAACCCGTTAAAAGCGCTGTAGAACGGTATCAGAATGAATACAATATATAGTAACACGAAATGCATCAATCTGGGTTACTCTGATTTCAATAACAACTTTTGTCAATAGTGAGAGAAAAGTGGACCACACTTGTAATGTGGTTATGAAATGATTATCTTCTGTTTTTATTTGTAATGCTCTGCTGCCCAACGCAGAGCAGATGTTACTTTTATTTGTATTCAGTTTACATAACGAGAAAATAATTTGCCCGGCAATGTGAGTCGATATAACAGTTATTACACCCCTAAGTAGGAATACAAATGATTGTTAGTTTATACAATATTGAAGGATTAAATTCAATTGTTTTCATTAAGTACTTATGAAATTAGGAAAGAAAGAAAGTTTTTTGAGAAGATGAAATGGGAAGATTTCGACAAAGAATCTCACCCTGCAAGATTTCAAATCATTTCAAGAAACACTGTATAGAATATACATCGAATTGAATTTTCAGAACAAAGAAATTTATAAGAATTCATTCTTTCAGATGTTGTTCACACAGGGAGTGGTTGGTATCCACTCTTTGTGTTCTTGATATTGCACATTGAACATTTCGCAAGCATTATTATCCGACGAATCAATAGGTTTTGGATAAATTTAATGGACAGGGTTATGGCGTATTTATTTCTCATAATTATTTATTATCAAATAATTAAATTGTTACTATGTGGGTTTTCAAAAATGAAATCTGTGTAGTTTAAAAATATAACTGACGTTCCATTTCAATTAATTTTAATTTGTCATTTATAAATAAGACCTGGATCTTGTTGTTTGTTGTACACAAGTTGAATAATAATTTTCTGAATTTGCTTAGGTTATAATCCAAAAGGAGTCAAATTCTAACGATACTAACCGGAAATTTTAATAGCGGTTATCCTAAAAACGTTGAAGCAGTGGTTATTTTCGGAATACATTCGATTGTCATGTTTTAAAACAAGTATTCATGTATAGATTAAGTTGATTCATCATTTCTGTCCATTGAGGTAATTCAAGAGCTTGTTTTGATTTGGGAAAATAGTTTTTGAAGTTAGTTAGATGACAAATGGAAAAAAATAACCCACGAGTAGGTACTAGAAACTCTGGCAAATCGAATTGCCTCACGAAACTGAAAAACAAACACTGAAAATGTATAAATTCAATTTTTATGCAGTTACCCAGATAATTGTATAAGGTTGACTTTGATAAAAAATATAGTGGGAAACTATGTCTTACTTAGTTGAAGTCATTCCTCATTTTCCCTTAGAGGAGTGGTTCTTTTTTTTTGAAGAAAAATCAAAAAGTAATTGGCACTTTGACATGCTTGAAAGGACTAATGATTATCTGAAGATACACGATATAAAAACTAATATTGTTGCAAAAGGTTTTTCAGTTTTATAGGAGCATATCTTACATGCTTTATGCTACTTGGCTGACAGTGGTTGAAGATTTAAATCTCTTCTTTGAGAACATCTTAAATCCGATTTTCATAAAACATAACCAACTAATATTAATGAGTTTCCAGAAATGTCGAAAAATATCACTATTTTGAATAATTCGTAAGAGGGTGAGTAAGTAGATTATTTGTGTTTCATTTATTTTCTCAGGAAATACTTAATAATAGTGGATCTTCTGCTGTAGTAAAAAATACTAAAATCAAAAATTCTATTTGCATTCTGATCACCAGGTGGTTTTTGATGCAAATCACCTAATTCGTACCAATCTTTTTCAACTGAAGCCACTTAAAATTCAACACAACCACTTACACGTTTTTTCCACTTTTCTTGACAGTGTTCCTTTATTTGTTATTCAACCAAGTGTTTCTATCCCACTCGAGAGTTTTATTTCTAACTGCTATGGGTACATTAAGCTTCTCGGTCAGATTCAAGGATATCTAGTGAAAGGTATCATTGAGTTGCTGAAAAAGTTTCACGCATGCATAATGTAATCGCAATACCAACTCAATATTCAGACATTTCATTCGGCTGGGGTTATTTTCATTCCCAATGTTTCATGATATCTTTCTTGGATATCTTTTCATTTACATATATTATTTAAGTTGGTATCCCATGTTTATGAAATACCAAATTGAATATAAAATTGATAGTACTTTATCAGAAACTGACACATAATAATGGCTACATATTGATGAGGTTGTAGAGTGACGTATCTGGTGAAAGGTGCGAACTGAAATATAAATTAGGCAACAAATCAAATGATCATATTTGACATGTTGAATTAGATAATGACTTTTAACGTGTAGAGTGTAGGGCACTCCACAGAATCATCTATTGTGAAATTAATTTACTTGTTGAAGAAAGTATCTACATAGAGAATCACAACAGGGTTTTCTAGAAGCCCAAACTAATACACATATTTGCTACATATGTAGCAAATATGTGAAGATTGAGTTGTAATAGTCATTAATGTATCAAGGGCGTGAAATAGGATATTATGGACCGCAGCAGCGTGTAAGTAATAGCCCGAGCGATGGCGAGGTCCATAAAAAAATTACGCCCGAAATACATACACCGTTTTATGCACGACCGATATATTTGATGTCTTGTAGACAGATACCTCACGCCCAGTCGTGCATAAATGTACTTGCTAAAATATAATAATATAATTTATTTGAATGAATATTAAAAGATATTTTGATAGTTCTAATACATATCCAAACAATCTAAAGAGCATAAGCCCAAACGTTTTAAAAAACACATAATACACACAAAAACATGTATTTTTTTATGTAACTCTTTTAAGGAAGTTTCAATTAAATATATTTCGATCGATTGAAGTTGGTTTTGGGACAGAAAGTTTTCAAGATGTGTAAAATGAAAACATTGTTTACATTCTTCCATTGTTGAAAGTCATCAATTTTTCTCACTTCACCGGCCTATGTTTGATTTATTCATTGATTTTTTTGAATCTCATTTACTTTCTGCCCTAAATATTCATCACACTTTTCACATACTAATAAAATTTGTTGAAAATATATAATGGTTTTTGAGAGAATTTGTCATGATGAAGTGATGATGGGAGTGAGAAAGTAAATTCCATATTGTATTATCCAATATGGGAACAAAAACTTTTCGAGTAAGGGCTCTCATCCAATTGTTTTTTTTCGAGTACTGTAACGTTGGTACTTGAGGAACGTCAAAAAAGTAGTAATTTAACAATCTGATAAAGTTAGTTGAAAGGGAAAAAAAAATTAATGGAACATTGAAAATATAACCATGACAGAGAAATATTTTAACTATTCAGTAGAGTAGTCCTTTTTAAACAAAAAGGACACTGTTTGATGAAAATTAATAAATCAGGTGTAATTAATACCGTGCATCAAGATTTTTTTGTATAGAATGATTTCAGCTTTTTGGCATCAGGGTGTTTCATGCAAAATATTATATGGGGGTAGCTACTGCCCATGAAATTATTGAAGAAACTAATAAGGCTATTTGGAATGTTTCACAACTTGCCCACCAGAACGCAATCGATGAAATTTCCCAAATTTTATAGGAACCCTATACGGGAAACATATTGATATTGTAGATTCAAAAGAATCTGCAAGTGTGCATTTCGATTAGTGTGTGTGCGATAGTGTAGAAACCCTGTTAATGATATCTGATTTAATTTCATATTGAATTCTTGGAATACAAACTGAGTAGAAAAAAGTGTTTTTGGTATAATTCAGTGTTCATATAAAAGTAATTGTTTCGAAATAATTTTTCTTTCGTGTAATTCAATGTTTACATGAAAGTAGCTGTTACAGGAAGGCTTTTTCTTCCAGATTTGTGTCTGAAAGTTACTTCTTTGTATGATCTACACATCTATGTATACAGTTACTTCTTTAAAAATTGATTAATTCTTTCCTTTCTTTGGAAGATTTCCACTTTTTTCTGTATCGTATCAAGATGGAGTAGTAGAAAGCCAAAAACTTTCTTTCCCAAAAAATTACAGTAATATTTTTGCAAATTGCTCTGTTTCCAAAGAAGCGCTGAAAAACTTTTAGCTTTTATGAAATGACGAAGGTCAGTCATTCATGGGCTCTTGTTCTATGTATAATAACACAGTTTGCTGATAATGAAGTACGACTCACTCCTTAAATAACTCATTCAGGCATACTGTTTCCATGTTCAACAGAAAATGAAGAGCAATGAAAATATCTAGTATAAATATTATTTATCATATGAACATATTTGATAAATTTTGAAATACCACTATGAAAAATGAAACGACTAGGACTTGACAAAGAAGAATGAATAAAATACCAGGAATGGAACATTGAAAATATAGCAACAGAAATGGATAGAGAGGACAATAGATTTGAAGAAGAAAGTTGACTGAAAGCAACAAAAAATGAAACTGCAAATGGCAAAAACATTCTTGAAGATGATGCATTTCGCGCATATTTTATAAATACATATCACAATTCAAAAAGTTGCAAATGAAATTAAACAGTACAATAATCACAACCGTCACAACGCATATTGAGAAATCGGCATTTAAAAAAATTAATCTATCTATTTCAGGATTTTTGTGAAAATTATATTGTTTGCGAAATATAGAATTGATTTCATGAATCATCTTCTCGCTATCAAACAGATATCTCAATTTTTTGACTTGCACTAATTCAGTGGATACGATTTCTGGTTATCGAAAAAAAACCAGCAACTTTAGCAGCAACCTTCCTTCCCCATTTCTTTCAAAATATTTCTAATACAACCCGTGAATATTGGGTAGTTATTCCTCCTTCAAGTTCTAGATATTTGAATATGGTGACATTAACAACATTCGCGTTCAATATTACTCCCACAGGTGTTGGAAAAGATGAATAGGTAGAAATACATTTTTTCCAACAGTTCCAAGCTGAAATCATGTTGTACTCTATTGAAAACACTTTATTACTAGGTGAATGAGTAACACTTAATTTAGGATACATTCTTTTCATTCTTTTGTCTTCTTTGTTTTATCGAGAATGTGGTTCACTAAACCAATATTCGTATATCGGGGTCTTCCGTGTGCTACGACTAGAATTTGTAATTCTGAATCTCCAAATCTAACAAATATATTTCGCTTTTATGTGTATCATTCGAAATGGAAACGGAACATACATGTACATGTACATCACGTATTTGCCACAATCGAATGAACCACCACACTTGCATAATTCATTCACGAACTTTCCAAACAATTTAAATCTCTTGAATATTTTGTTGTTTTTTGTCGGTTAAAGTAGAAAACATTTATATATACGTTTCTTGTCTTTTCTTAAGGTCTAAGATACACTACACTCTCCTATCAGACTGAATTTGAAAATGATCAACGCAATCGTGAAGAGTGAAAGGTTTTGAAAAATAGATTTGTGTAACTCTAAAATTAATTCTTTTCCAATCACCGGAGCTGCAATACTTTTGTCATTGTGCGTTTCACCAACCAAGTTGACGTCTTCAGGAGTTGAAGAAAACTGAAAACGCCAACTTGGTTGGTGAAATTCGCGTCGAGAAGAGTATTTCAGCTCAGGAGATTGGGAAAAGTAGTTGTTTTGGATTTATTCTACGCCAGAGGTTCCAGTTTTACCTTTAATTTATGTTAGTGTTTTAAATAATAAAGAGTACGTGAAATAGAAATAATAATAATTTTACGCTATTTTATCAAGAAAGAAAATTTATACACCAGCTACGTATTATTATGATACCTTGTGTGTTAAATTCAGAAGTGGTAAGTGTGGAAATTAAAAAAACAAGAAATGATCAAACTAGTTTCGTTACTTGGTTGGTAGGACCAGATTGTGAATTGTAATTTATTTATTTATTTATTTCATACTCTATTCTTCAGGATAAACCCAATTACAGAATAGGGAGTAACAGTGACATTCACAAATATGTCCTTACATAACATAATTTGTAAATCTATTTAAAAAAAAATTAAAAACAGAACTGTCAGTTAGCTGAGAAATGTCTTTTGATTTGTATAATCTGACAGTTGAATATATCTAAGACATGACTAATAGAATTAGAGGTATCACATATTGTATAAATTGGAGATTTTTTCATTATATTTGTCGCGGAGTGTTGAGATAAAACGTAACACTATTTCTAGATGACCGTCTAGGAACCCAAAAATTCAACATATGTAACAGTTGAGAGCAGGTGATGATATTCTTTATGACCTTGAATAAAAAAAGAAATGAATAATATTTATGCCTTACCTCGAGACTACAAAAATTGTGAGTTACAAGTAATTCATAATAGGGTATTTCCACAGTAATGGGTCGTAAGGCCCTCCTACTTTTTATGAGCATCGTGTAATGGTGGAGTAGAAGTTGTTTCAAGTAACTTCCCAAGATGCAGATCTTTGTTAAAACTTTGACTGGTAAGACCATCACTCTTGAGGTCGAACCTTCGGATACCATCGAAAATGTTAAGGCTAAGATTCAAGACAAGGAGGGAATTCCACCAGACCAACAGCGTTTAACTTTTGCTGGTAAACAATTGGAAGATGGACGTACTTTGTCGGACTACAATATACAAAAGGAATCCACTCTTCACTTTGTATTGCGAGGGGAGGTGCAAAGATACGTAAGAAGAAGAATTACTCCACCCCAAAGAAAATCAAGCATAAGAAGAAGAAGGTCAAGTTGGTTGTATTGAAATTTTATAAAGTCGAACACAATGGTAAAATCCACAGGTTAAGGCGTGAGTGTCCTGCTGAACAATGCGGATCTGGTATTTTCATGGCAGCCATGGAAGACAGACATTACTGTGGAAAGTGTGGATGCACACTTGTCTTCTCTAAACCAGATGATAAGTAAACTAAAAACCAGATGAGAACTAATTTAGGGTTTAAAAGTTTATAAAAACTTGTGTTACTTCTAAATAAAGTAATACAAGGATTAGACTTGTACTTATCGGAATTGCGACATATCGGGTCTTCTGCACACAACCCAATCCATCCATGTACTAAGATTTTGGAGAGGCAAATTAATTTTCTAGAATGTAGTTCAATGATGGCCCAGAGGATTAGTGTAATCCCTTCAAGAAAACTGAAGCTTTTGTAGGCCAGAGCTTGGTATTCACAAAGCACTTTTTCTGTAGTTTTGGCAGTATAGCCGCATTAGCATTTTACAGAGGTAATACTTTCAGTGTTCTGTAAAGTGTCCCATCACCAATCACAGGTATTTTTTGTCCAAATCCAGAAGCTGTTTATATTAGTTCTGGGATGTGATATTCAATTATTTTGTCGGCCTTTTATTTCAATAATATCTTGATTGATTCCCATTGACGGAACTCTCCATATAGGAGAAAGGTTCCGTATTAGAGAAGAGAGTATTGCCCCCTAGCATATAAATGTTCTCATTCCATTCGATTCCTTTGTGATCTGGAGAGTTGACTTGATTCGCCTCTGAAAATTGTCTAAGGGCAGTTTTGTAATCCCAAATCACTTTAGACTCACAAGTGAATGATTTCAAAGCTTTTAGTACTGTTCGGCTCAGTTCCTGGCATTATGTCTAGGGCTTTATTTCTATTTCGATTCAAATTCGATTTTCTATTTAGAAATCTGATTCTATTTAACTCTAAGGCTAAGACATTCATTTCATGAGAGAAAAAATCCAGAATCATCATGAATCCACGAAAGTTTTCATTTTTTTTAAAATACTGTCTGCTGAATTCTGAAGACACCTATTTCTTTTTCTATCATTACACAAACCTGTGATGGTGGAAAGTTCATTATTACCTCTGAAGTTGCTTTGGAGCATGTTTCCTCGTTGAGTGCTTAAACAGGCAAGTCATTTCAAATTCTGTATCTTGACTTATAGCATGACGAAAATAATATAAAAAAGAACCAAGTTGAATAATAATGATTCTCATAGTTTAGGAGTAGGTGCTGTAAAAATGACACAGAAAACGTAAAAAAGTTTTGCGGTTTCATCAAATTCTATTACTATTGGTAACATCTAATTTTTTAACTGTTATTTGAACAAGTTATTTCAATAATAAAAAATATCAAAACTTGTTTCGTTCAGTACTAAGTGAATGTGATAAGTATTCCGTACATGATTGAATCCCAGTCATAGGAATCCTGTTTAAATTTTTATGAGAGATCAATAATCTGGCTTTTTCTTCCACTATGTGTCAGAAAGTTACTCCTTTGCATGATCTACACAACTTTGTATTGGGTATTTTTTTAAGTTGATTACTTTTTCCTTTCTTTGGAAGATTCACCCATTTTTTGTAATGTGTCTTCCAACAGGGACTTTCAAACTTTGATAATCGATAACGGCCATTTTGTTGAAGCTACATTTGTCAAATTAGTTGCAATTTATTCAGTCTGTTTTGCCAAATCATTATGGACGGATATAGCATTCAACAACATGTGCATGAGCGCGTAACGTGCTCGCCCATTTTACGATCGCTATAATCGTCCTACCGAGAGAAATATTCGTAATGTAGTGGATAAATTTGAGTCCACTGGTTCAGTAAACGATCGACCAACACCCGTAAGTCGACGAAACGCAAAATCTGCCGAAAACATCGCTACTGTCTGTGAGAGAGTGCAGGATAATCCGAGTCAGTCGATTTTGCGTTGCTCACAAGAACTCGGCCTTTCGCAGACCACAACTTGCGAAAGACCAAAGACAACGATGTGTGTTCACTTAATGGGTTCTGGAGCAGTTGGCAACTGATCCTTATTTTCATCGAAAAATCATCTTCAGCGATGAGGACCATCTCTGGATAAATGGGTTCGTGAACAAAAAAAATTGTCAAATTTGGGACTATACCATCCACATGAGATCCAAGTACGTCCAATGCATCCCGAAAAAAAATACTATTTGGTTTGGCGGACTTTTGAACGATGTTATATTCCACATATAATGGCATCAATGGGTCTTACAAACGAATAATAAATTTCGATGGTATCTCACACACTCTTTGTTCTATTCAAATTTGAATATAGGAAGCGTTCAAAGGGGAAGAAGTAAAAAGTGAAGAAGTTTCTGTCCCAAAAAGTGTTCTTTTCTGAAAATATACTTTTAATTTAAGATGCATTTTAGTTTTTGATATATCTATAACTCAATGAATAATGTGACTTTTTCCATCCATTTTTACAGTTTAGTTTTTTTAGTATGTCGTAAAAGTAATATTTGCTAAATGAAAAAATGTAACGGAACTAGATCTCTAATGAAAAAACAATCAACAATGTTGATTGATGAAAGATGGATGTTTCGTTACGAATCTTCAATCCACTACATCCGTATTACGAATCACACGTTAAAAGGTAAGACCTCGTTATTATTCAGCTCGCACAAGTTTCGACTTTTGAGAGAGTTGCCGTTCGTAGGGGGGTGACAGCTGATTGACGGAAAAACAGATTTTAAGAGTTTTTTTTAAACCGATGAACAAGTAATGAAAAATAGATTCCAAATTCCCATCTTGAAATTGTCCAAACATGTTTCTGACTTCAATTTTGAATTTATCGCTGAAGTTATTCGTTATAAACGAACATTACCTTCATGTAGAAAGTATTGAGGTCGATGTTTCCGTAAATGACCATGCATCGACTAAACTGTGGCATCTCAAAAGTTCTTGCACGTTAGTTCGAAGAGTTTACTCGATGTATACAAACAAAACGGACGTAGTAGATGTGGGTCAGTAGTTTCGAAGACGAAGCGTATTTTCAGAACGGCATGCCTAAAAAATTATCGCTTCGACTAGACAATATTAATGGAGAAATATAGGACGACGAATATAATTGAGGAGTTACGAATACTGTGCGAAATAATCTAGAACGTGGTATAGTTAATTATAAGTTAGGTTGACTCATGATTATTTCTTACATGTTGTTGTTGAAATATGTTGGTGAGATTATTTTTTCTATCATTGTCCTTTCACCACAGAATCTTTTCAAGAGCCAATATATGATTTTATTGAGTTATCATAACTTTAAGCAAACTGAGAAAATAGGTGAAATTATATTAGGAAGTAGATCCCTCATTAATCTGGATATTTATAGCTTTATTAGTTGGTTTCCTGAGTCGTCTTTTGAATATAATCTAATTTCTCTAAAATTATTCAGATGGTAGAAAGGTCTGAATTGAGAGGTTCTTTTCGAGTCTCCACTGCAACCCGCAAAAGTTTATTGTGGCTCACACCTATTCGAACTCGACTAAATGAATCCAGTTTCGTAATCAAGCCGATTACATCATTTGGTAGCTGGTACGATATGGACTCGTCAAACACTGAAAACCTGATTCATCTTACTGTTTCTTCTATAAGAAACGGTAAAGATCCAATCCAAGAAAATGTAATTTCTTGGATTTGTTGACCGTCTTCCATTTGAGTAAGTAGTGATCAGCTTCAAAGTTTGTTGCCATAAATGAATAGTATGGGAGAGAAGATTCGTTGCACCGCAAATATGAAGAATGACAGAAAGATATTTATGGAATGTATTGATCATCACCTACACAAGTTGAAATAATTAAAATAATGGGAATGCAGAATTAAAACATATTGACAAAAACTTTTTTAGCAAACGAGTACAGGAAACAAGAAATAAGAAAACAGTCAAATTAAGGATGCCCGTAGAATAAGATGTTTGTTCATAAGATTTGATGTAAAAGAGTAGGACTCTGTATGAGAAATTTTATTAATTTATTTTCAATCAGTAAGGCTTACATATGTTCCAATGTAATGGCGGAGGATAGCTTGTGATACAAAAAGTTCTATTGCAGAAGTTTTTAATTTTTTCAGCAGCCCACATTTTGGCGAATTGATTACATATCTCAATTTCTTATTGGGTCACCACAATAATATACCATTTATTATATGACACATGTATTATTTGCAATACTGCATTTACTCAAATTTATCAATAATACATTCGACGTGAAATCGACCTCGAAAAAAATTACTTGATTTTTCTGTATTTACTGTAATACCATTTCACAAGGAATATAAACAATTTCAATTTAATTCAAATACGTTTATTAGTTCTTTGTGTTTTTACATTATATTTTTATACTTATGGTTAGGTGTGGGCCTCTGTTATAGGATTTTCTCCTCTTCAGGGGCGGGTTAGTTAGTACAAATAATTCTTATACGTGGTTACTTAATTCTAGGTTAGTATGTAGGTTAGTTTATATGGTTCAGTTCTGAGTTAGTTGGTGTCCATTTTCATGACAGTGGTCTTGTTTGGGCTGGTTCGTCTGGGTTCTGTGTTAATTGGATGTCCGGGTGGTTGCGGTGGTTGTCGTTGAATTGGATCGTGTGGTTTCTTGTGTTGTTTATTCGTTTTCGTGTCTCGCATGAGTCGTTGGCATGTAGTTGTGGGTTGGTGTTGTGTTAGTGTGTTGGCAGGGGTTCCGGGCCGCTCTCTATCTGACAGCCATATGGTATTTCTGCAGAACGGTCTCCAGGGGGCGGCCAGTGTCTATATCGCAGAGTGGATATGGTTCTCTTGGTATACTTCTGTCGGAGCTCCTGCAATCGAGAAGGAATGGGTGTAATTGCTGTTTTATTAGTACTAATGGTTTTTTATAGGGTGTCCAAGGGGTGCCTAATGGCACCCCTGCCTAATGGCAGCGGCCCCGAATTAAAAAAACAGGCTAATGCCTGTTTTTTAGTGAAATTGAAGGTGAGTTTGTTATCACTGGCCGTGGCAAAGAGGTTGTGACAAAAAATTAGAACGCATAAATCGTTTGTCAGTTTTAGAATTTCTGTCCTTTATTCCGGAATATAATTCCTGATAACTCAATATAATTGAGTACGAAGGTGATCTGTAGCTCAATGATTGAGGCTACCTGTTTTGTGATGACGAAAGGTTGTTCCGGCTTTTGGACTGTTACTGGGCCACTTCCTTGTGATTCTCAGATGAGGTGATTCGTTAAGGGCATTTGAAGGAGTATGCCGGGTAATTACCGGAGCAGTTTGGGCATTTGGGGGTATTAACTTTGTTGCACTGTGCGGGAACGTGAGCGTCGTCGCACCGTGGGCATTTTGGGGTAGCTGTTTGGCACTTCAGGGCTGTGTGGCCCTTGGTGCTGCATTTGCTACAGTATTTTGGTCTAGCAGGTACCGGGTTGGGGTTTGAGGCCTCACATGTATATATTCTTCCATAAATGCTTATGCCGTGAGTAGATCAGTGAGTAGACTGGTCTTTGTTGGCGGTGAATACTCTGAGGGTAGTCGGTTTGTTGGTGGCTCTGGAGAGCATTCTCCAGATTTCAATAGGGATTTTTTTTGCCTGTTCGAAATGACTGATTAGTTTCTCCCCCATGGTGTCGTGGTTTACGCTACTTATCACGAAGGAGAGATGCGGGATGCAGGCGGGAGGTTGTTGATTTGCGTTTGCTTGGGGTCTGAGGTCGATGACCTGGATAGCAAGATGTCCTGTTCTCTGCCTTAGGGTTTTTTGAAGGGTTTTGGCAGTTTTGCTGCTGTTTGTTATTTTCAATAGGGTCGTTCTATTGTAGTTGACTTTCAACTCGTAGATGTATCCACGGAAGATTTCTTGTGTGTTCAGCAGGTTGAACATGTCTTTTTGAGTAGATGTGATATCAGGTATGTTCCTAGTATTTAGGATTTCGATGTTTGGAGTTATAGGGGACAATGTTAAGGCTTTTCTGATGAGATTATTGAGGCAGCAGGGGAGCTTGAGGGACTGGAGGAGTGAGGAGTGGTTGTAGAAGGTGTGGTTGTTGGGGGTGTAATTGTTAGTTTTTTGATTGCACGTGTTGTAACGAATGTTGTGAGGTTAATGGTATGGAATAAAATGGAAATAAGAGTGAAAGAAATTGAGACAACCTTTGTTCCTGCTTTTTTTCTCGGTGGGCCCGTGTCGTCACGAGATCGGCACTTGGTCGGCATGTAGTCATTTGATTCACTGGCGGAGTACTCTCTGAAGGTGACACCCACTATTCCTCCTCCTAGCTGGAGTCTGCCCTAAAAGGCAGTGACTTCGAGCCTCTGAGTTGCTCCAGGTAGGTACACTTTTCACTTAGCACTTAGGAAATCATTCAATAAGATTTCACCTCACTTTCACTATCACTGGCACAAGTGTTCACCTCGGCTGCTTGAACTGAACTGGTGATATGAACAATATATATTTAATAGTAATTTATATGTTATTCATCATATGACTACAATTTACAATAATTATTGTCTGAATATCGAAATATTTTCATTACATCTAAATATATACATAATAATTGAAGTTCCTCGTCGTGCCTAATTGTCTATCGATCTGTCTGTCTCACTGATTGAACGCATCCGACGAATTTTGAAATTTAAGTAGTTTTTTTTTCATTTCTGACTTCAAACTCGGAATTCAATTATTTACTTAGTTTGAATTCGGAAATTAGAGATTCATTCTTAAAATTGTTGATGACCTTTTGCGCCTTCGTATTTTTCAGTTCTTTTTGAAGCGGTTTGGATTATTTCAGTTTCGTGTGGAAGAGTGTAAAAATTTCGAACCAATATATGGTTCGAGCGTTTTGCATTTGTCACTCATTATATTGACTCAATATATTGATGTGTATTAAAGTTATGTGTGGGTGATCTGAATTTCCTTTTTATAGATAGTATTTATTTTCAGCAAAAAGAGTTATTAAATACCGAATATATTACATTTCCAATAATAATCATCACATCAGTTATGTTAAATAATTCTCAAGAACAGCCTTTGGGGATCTTTTAGGCGATACAAATCAGTTATCAGAGCTCCACCACCAAACTGTAATAGAGTGTTTTCACTTGTTCTCTTAATCTCATAAAAATCAAATGGTGGGTAATTGATATTGCTTTTGTGTAATTCAGAACCTGTAACATTTTCTATTCAAGCTACTTGAATTCAGTTCGATATCGAGAAAATTGTTCAATATAAATTTCAAAAGAAGATGAAGTTTGACTCACCATACTACAGAATCTCTTTTGTTTAAAGCAGAACACGATTTGCATTTACTTGTTCCAATTTTTTGAATCAACAAAATTAATTAAATATTTCCTGCATGTTTAACACAGATTTCGTGAGACCCATTCAGAATACAAAAGAAACAGTTTCTGTGAGGTCTTTTGATATACTGATTTTTAATCCAATGATGAAGGCATGAACGTTTTATTCATACTAGGTGACAGTCATTCCTAACCCATTTTTTTCCATGTCCAGCAAAACCTGTCTAATTTTATTTAACGAGTGATAATCAATTTATTCGTTTTGAGAGCTTGATACAATTCATGAAAACAACAAATTTACATATTGATCTATACATGAGTTTGTTTGTGAAGCACTCATACATACATATGAAGTAATTTTGAAAATAAGCTAACGACAAACATTCATTTTATAACTATTTCAACATATTTATCTGAAACCATACATTCAAAAATAAGTGTTTTTTTCCTGTACTTAAATATACTTCAAGCGCACAGTATAGTGTGTGCTTGAAGTATCAATAATTTTTACTATGAATATAGTTCCTTCACCATAAGATAGATACAATTTTCATTTCGAAGAGAATAAATTCAATCTCTAACATTTATATTTATCTCCAACACAAACACTGCCCTGTATAGTTCATCTCCTGGTGTTCTGGTATAAGACTAGTATTCATTAGAGGTTTCAGTTTCCATTTATCTTTGTACATTGTACTAATTCATTATCTGTACACTGAGGATGAAAACAGGCACACTCCATGTAACACGGGTGTTACTCTTATACCCTAGTTTTTCTTTGAAATGAAGTTGGTTACGGAATAATTATTACTTGAATACTGCTCAATACTATGAGTATTCATTCGTAATAAACCTTGTAAAATAGAACGGGTAATTTTAAAAAAATCAAACGACGAACTTCTATTTCTGAAAAGTTTTGCTATCCTACACAATCATCTCAAATCTGTATGTAAAAGTTTTGAAATATTCTTAGAAGACGAGTTTACATAATTCAAAGTAGTCTGCAACAATGTATTCGCACTACTACGTTCTCAGCACTGATCACTAGTTTGCGTGATTGAATCTGCAGTCATTCAGTAACATGTCGTATCTTTTTTCAGACTTTTATTTCGAATACTTCCGGAATGTAATTCTGGGAGGATTACAATTTTCTACTCATCTACACAACTTCCGTTAGTATCTTATTTTTAGTAATGAGTAATAATGATGGATATTGCATAATGGATTCAAGATCGTTTCATCGTGGGCTTCAGTAGGTACAAATTTGAAATTACCATCTAGCTGATTAATTTGTTTGTACATGACTGATGGTATGTGTTAAAATTGCCTAAAACGATTATTATTTAGAAATGGTATACAGTGAAAGTTATTCATCTGATAGAAAATGATTTTGTTGAGAATTGGCAATTGATCAATAGAAAGTTCAGTATATAGAGAAAATACCAATGCTTTGATGACCATACATGACGGTTCGACTTGATATCTTCATTATTATAAAAAGGAAAGAATATCCAACAAGCCTGATATTTCGTGATTTACATCAAGTAAGACGAATAGATTTTAGTTTCACCTGAAATGCCTGTTTGAATAAAATTTATTGTGAAAATTCTATAATTATTGTCATCGTTAGTGTTATTAGTTTTCATCAAGTAACGGGTAAGAGTATTGATAATTAGAAAGCTGCTGTGGAATCTTTGAAAACCTTGCACACTGAAACTGTTGTGTATTGCTAAATAACAAGTGTTTTCGATAGAATTATCGTAAGGTTATCTTCAATAATATAGACATGTTATATATTGTGTATCGACCTTCTCTAAGTGAAATATAATAGATATTATTGAAAACAATAGATTTGCCAGGATATATAGAAAATATAATGATTGATACTTTCTACATTTCCAATGTTTCAGTGATAATTTCAAATAAAAATCTAAACAACACTGTCAAACTGAAAGTAATTAACTCACCGATATCGCCACAAAAATTTGTATTAGTTAAGTTTTTTATCGTTTCATCAAATGACATATTGATCGTGACATATAGATATATATATATATATATATATATATATATATATATATATATATATATATATATATATATATATATATATATATATATATAAATAAAGAGATAAGTACTTTTTGATTATTCCCATATTGATTTCAATTTAAGAGCCACCAGTAGACAGCTGTTTCAGCCTATTGGGCATCGTCAGTACCGGACAGTATATATATATATGTATATATATATATATATATATATATATATATATATATATATATATATATATATATATATATATAGAATAGTTGTTTTTCGGGGATTCGGTCTGATTAGAATAAATATTTACTCTTTTTAGCTGCCCGAGCTTTCGCTAATGTTTATTAGCTTTATCGAGGGATATATATATATATATATATATATATATATATATATATATATATATATATATATATATATATATATTGTAAATATATATATATATATATATATATATATATATATATATTATCGTTTATCATGGTGATTTATACTGTGTTAATATTACAAGATGTATTCAGATTTATATTTTTTGTTAGTAAAAATGAATAAATTTTGCTCAGGTTGTCGATGTCTGTCTTTTTGTTGATATTGTTTTCTTTAATTTTGATTTCAGCCATTTCCAGAAATTGCCTTTTATTTGAATCTGGTTCGAAATGGAGAATTTTGGTGTTAGTATAATTGGCTGAATGATCATTATCTAGAACGTGTTGTGTGAGTGCACAAGAATTTCGTTTTAAATTTTTACAATTACTTTTATGAAGAGCTATGCGGGTTTTTGATTTGTTTTTTGTTTGACCTATATATATCTTATCACAATTGTTGCAGGGAATTTCGTAAACTACATGTGACTTTTCAAATAACGGATCTTCATCTTTCAATTTTGAATGTAGTTTAGTTAAGGGTTTAACTTTCCTTTGTGAAATTTTTATATTCTGTTCTTGTTTAAATACGTTTATGATTTTGCTGGACAATTCAGGGACATAAGGTATGGAAAAGTATTTGAAATTTGGATTTTTAGCTTCATTGTTCTCTCTGATGTTGATGATATTAGATGAAGTATTATATAACAATTTATTTAAAAATTTTGGAGGATAAGAATTAGTTAATAAAATATTGAATAATTGTTTTAAATTTTTTTCTACCAATGTAGGATGAGAAATTTTTTCTATTCATGTAATAAATCATCCATCACATACTGGGCTAAAATAGGTGATAAAGTTGATCCCATTGGAGTACCAAGTATTTGTTTATAATATTCGTTGTCATAAACGAAAACAGTAGTATCAAAAATGAAATCTATTAATTCTAAGAAGGCTGTTTTTGTTAATTTGGTATGATTAGTAATAATATTCCAATGTCTTTCAATGCTGTGTTTTACCAGATTTATTGTTATGTTACTAAAAAGTGATATAACATCCAAACTTATTATTTCGAAATTTTTAGGTAGTTTCATTCCTTGCATGAAAATAGAAAATTCGATAAATTCTCTATTGATTTACCTTCGTTTATTTTTCAGATTGTGGAAGGCAATATACCCCAGAAAATAGTAGAAAATATTGGATATTTTGATTATCTCTATTTTGGGGGTCCTCTATTGTGGAAGCCCCAGGGCAGTAGCCCCGCCTGCACTTCCCCAAATGTGGCCCTGAGATGAAATATATTCATTTAATTTTTGAATGTAAGAGTTGAGTCAATATCAATCACTTTTTACATAAATGAATGAATTTGAAACTGAACTTTCTAAGAATTGAAGTAATTGTGTTTCACCTGTTGTTTAGAAATTAATCTAATATATAAAAATGGATGTTTGTTGGTTGGTTGGTTGGTTGGTTGGTAAGTGATAAACTTCGACATCGCTCAACCAATCGTGATGAAACTTAACATGTATAAGTAATTTTTCATAGAGAAGGTTTTTAGGCTATCATTGTTTCTGTAACTCGCCAATAGATGGCGCTTTAGAACAATTTTTTGAAAGCACTGTTCTATAACGCTGCGCACGCCTAAGTTTGTTGATCCTGATTCTGTCAAAACATTGGAACAGCACCGATACAGCAATATAGTGCTAGTCTACTATATAAAAATGGATGTTTGTTGGATGGTTGGTTGGTAAGTGATAAACTTCTATATCGCTCATTCGATCGTGATGAAACTTGACATGTATACGTAATTTTTCATAGAGAAGGTTTTAGGCTATGAAAATTTCTGTAGCTCGTCACTAGATGGCGCTGTAGAACAATTTTTTTAAAGCACTGTTCTATAACGCTGCGCACGCCTAAGTTCGTTGATTCTGATTCCGTCAAAACATTGGAACAGCAGCGATACAGCAACACAGTACTAGTAATCAGTATATAGTTGAAACAGAAGGGGATATAATCAGCTCAATGATTCTATATTAAATCAACATTATTAGTCATTTATATCATTTGAATGAATAGGGTTATATGTGAAAATAGGATAGTGGTTTTTTCTGTGTACCTATGTACACATTACTTCGTAATCGCGTTGAAAGAATCAATACAAGTCCTATTTTCCCATGAATGAAACCAGGCTGAACTTTTCCTATAATAACAGTACGATTATTTATTGTAAGTTACTCGAATGTTCTCATAAGAATTGCTCAATGGATTCACGAGATTTTTACATGAAGTTTACTCACGGACTAGTTTCACATGAAACAAAACTAAAACCATATTTCCTACTAGGAGAGTTACATAAATTGTTTTCGAATAAACATGAACCAATATCTTGGCGAATTTTCAGTGTATATAGAAAGTATCAAAGGATGAGGTTCAGGTATGATGTAATCATACATTAATGTTCTGAGAAAACTGAATAATTTATTTACGAGGATTATCTTTTATTGTTATATAACGTTTTCTAAAAAATATGCACCATGCGAAAAACATTTCGTTAGCTGCTTTTTCAGATAGAATCATTATCAGGTAATACTGAAATTTCGAGTATAATAATAATAATCGCATACACTGATATACATTACATAGAGTGCTATCGAAAATAAACAAGATAATTACAGAAGCCATAGAACCATTCAACCAAACAAATTTTTTTTATTATGATGCTATATCAAAATTATTTTATATCACAATTATTCTATCACTTCCAGGGCCGTCGTTATCGGAGGAGGGGACGGGGGAGCCTCCCCCCCTGCTTTTTCGACTTGGGAATACTTTGGTAAATTTTGGGCCGTGAAGATAGACATAAATAATAGTAAAAAAATGAAAAAAATTAAAAAAATAGAAATGAGAGAAAAGAAAGGAAGAGGTGATAAAAAAAAGGGAAAGAACGAGGAGAAGATTGGGATTTCCCAACATGCATATCTTGGAGATCCCTTACTTCTGAAATTTTGAGTTGTTTGAAAACTTCAAAAAAGTTCAATTTCTCCCAAGTAAGAGAGAACAGTCCTGAACAGTCCACAAATTTTGAAGTGACAATTTTACAAAATTCCCAACTTTTCGCTGTTTTTTCGACTTGTTAAAGTTGGGAAATTTCGGGCCGTGAAGATAGAAAAAATAATAGTAGAAAACAATAAGCACAATATTATTTAAGTGTCGTTTCCTTTCATTTGTATTGAATATTCCTATACATTGTGGATATGGTGGAAGGACAAGGACCTTGGTCCAAAGTAGAATAATTCCCATTATTATTTTTATAATTACCAAAATTTATTTTCGTTTGTGCATACCCTAACGGGCATGTAAGCATTCAGCCAATCTTTGGATAGCTGAGTAAGAAAATTAATATATTATAGTAGTAACTAATCCCTTGGCTTCCATTTTTTCGAAAGTTGGGAAATTTTGCTGGTGGAGTGGGGAAAATTTGGATTTCCTCCCACCCCCTGGTTTTTCTTTTCGCTACGGCCCTGATCACGAGGATGGAAACATTGACTCGGAAAGTGGAAACGAGTCCAATTTGAGTTAAGTCACATTTTCGAATTGTTTTATTTGAATTTCGAAACTATATTTGACATTGAATAAAATAACAAAAATTGGAAATATTTTGGAATGTTTTCTCTAAAGAATATTACTTGACTTTTTTCCTAACACCAAAGCAGTTTCAGTTTGATCTTCCTCTTGAAGATGATCACTTGGTGATTGAAACACGTGTCGTGGTGTTAAAATAACGGTTTGGTGTTGGGAAAAAACCCCAGTTATATTCATTAGTACACCAAAGGTTCCAAACAGTGCATTACAAATGTTCTCTTTAGTTTACTTCTTGTCAAGAAATTGAATATTACTATGATTCGTGATATTTTTCACAAATGAATATTATTTTCCTGTTATAAGACTTAGAAAAAGTATAGTAGTCCACTAGAGAAAATTGAAATTTTTCATAGGAAATATCAATACCTTTTATAAAATTTCAGGTTGGCTTTACATACGGAACTGGGCAAACACAATTTTTTTGAAGGGGGGGGTTTTCAAGGTAGCGATAATACGTATCATAGAGCTTTTCAAATAGGGTATGAAAAATTTGACGAAATTTACACTGAATTTGATGATACTTATTCTTCAAGAAGAAATTACTGTCACGGATAAAGAAGAGAACAATAATATACGAGTTGAAATTGATAAAAAATATTCCATTAAAAAAATTTCACGATCTCTTCTCACAAATCCCTACTCCTTCTAATGGAAATATGGCTCAAATTGTATTGTATTAGTTTGAAAATGTCCTGATAGGACAAAGCTGCAGTAACGTTAATTAAAATTGGTATAAAAACAGAAAGTATTATTTCCCAATTTGCTTTATGGGAAAACTATTTCCATAGCTGAATACGCTCTAGTTATTATGGCTAAAGGCATTCATTCAAATTAAAAACAACCTATTGCATTTTTTTACAAACTACTCTACTTAAATTCCGCAATTGAAAAAGATAATATTCGAGGTTGTTAGACAATTAACAAACATTGGATTTAATGTTTTCTATAATGTTCGATAAAAAGGGATTTATGCCTTAACGTTGGTTTTAGAACAAGGGTTGTTGGAAATCCTCCCGTAGAATGCCGTGTGACACACGGTATTAATATTCGCTGTAGAATACCTATATCGACTTCACTTCACTTCAATTCTGCTCCGGTTATTAGGCGGTCAAAGTAGACTATACTGTTTTGTCCATATTAGGTTTACCTACGTCAGAAAACCGGAAGCTTTCTGTGTTGCACACAACGGCTTGCGTTTTATTATTGCTTTGTTTAAATGATTAATAATAATTTTTTCGGTTGTCGTTCTATTTGCCGTAATAAATACTGAGTTGCATGTACAGATTTTGAATATCTAACCTGTTTCAGTACTTTGTTTTTCTCAGATAGTAAAGTCTGAAAAACTACAATTACATGTTATCTACCTACTATAAGTTCACATATTGGCCTTCCACATTCACTTGCATCCATAAAATTTCTAAAGGAAACTAAACACTTGAACTAGGTATAAACTCAGTTCATAATTTTGTTTTTCACAAAAATAACAAAGGTAGTAATTTTTTATTAATTTTTTCTTGGCATTCATTAATGTAATTATATTCAACTAGGAAGTGACATGTATTCATAAATGTTGTCCACAAATTGAAAAAATTAATTGAATACAATTAAATATTTAAACTTAGTTTTCTTTAGTGGTCGAAGTTTCGAAAACAAATCTTTTTCCCTTTTCAAAACCTGAAATTCACGTTCAAACTTTCGCGCCAAATTGTGAATAGCTCTAATTCTTTCAACATACTTCACAAATCATTTGTACTTGTATTCAGCTTAGTTCATTTTTCAGACTGCGGAAGGTTGTTTACAAAGAGAACAGTAAAAAGTGTCCTGTATATTATTCAATAATCAATATTTGGCCTTTCGTTCAAAAATGACCATATAGATGTATCAAAAACTATATCATAAATATTGAATGTTAATTTTTTTTTTCACTTCCTCAAGAAGAACTTTTTGCTCAGTCATGGTTTGTGAAGACATGAAGGAAGTAAAGATTAAATTCTTCAAAATCCCAATTCAGTGCTTCTGGCGTTTAAAAATGTACACATTCAAACATATTGGCGATACTGTGAAGAATGAGGTAGGATCGGCTGTAAGTTATCACTTCGGGTAACTAAGACCCTATAATAAGGACGTGGAGATAAACTTGCTGAAAGTTCTGCCAAAATTGACTGTAAAATACCTTAATCAGAATAATAATTTTGCATCGCATGCTCTCTGGTGGGAATTGTCTGTCTATTGAATTTGAATCATTAGACACATATTATATTCGTTTTAATGAAATTATTTAAAAAGTGAAGTTGGGAGTGTATGGAGTCGATGATTTGCATCAATGCCGGACAAAGCTGAAGCGGAATCCTAGTAAATCTTAACAGTGGACCCTGGAATTCCATAATTTAAAGTACGTTTCGTGATTTGATTTGTCTTCAGGAGACGATAAAAAACAAGCAACAACAAGAAAATACACTCATTTGATTATGGTACAAACAAACGACAAAGCCGACTGACTATTTTCTTGGTTATCATTCGAAAACTATTCTACATGGTCAGTCATACAAAAATTTCGGATCAAAAACAATTATTAGGGGATTTCTCCTGTAAGTATTGTGGTTTTGGCAACTTTCAGCTTAATAATATATCTCTATACCTATACATTCACAGTATGGCCAAACCTTACTTTGAGAATAGCTCCTAATTGTATGAGCAGCATTCCCAAGATGGTGCTGAAGGTTGGAGATATATACCGACAGCTTTTTATTCCAGTGATGTGAGTATACCAATACATATATAGGCAACTAGTCACAAAATAAATTAATAGACGCCGCCAGCAAAATTGTGTTACCCTTTATTTATTTATTTTTTTCAATGGTGAATAGATTTTTAATGCTTCCATTATCTGTCGCTCCGGGGCGACTTCATTAATTCCAGTGGCGCATTTGCTTTTTCAGCTGTGTGTTGTATGAGTTTCCATAGAAATAAATTATAAATGGTTACGTCGAAATCTTTTTCAAGATGTAAATTTTTTTGATGTCGAGTAAAATATGAATTTTGTATGAGCATTATACATAGGTGATCTTTTGTAATAGGTCATTGAAATGAATAAAAAAGTGATTGGAAACAATATATCCTAATGTTAATGGTTTTTAAGAACTACCTTTGAGAAATATGAGCAACACCGTCAAGCAAGTAATAAAATTGAATTTTAGTGAGTCCTTATGACAGATATGGACAAATGCCTTAGAAATATCAAGAGCATCAGCTAGTCTTTGTCAACTGCAGCATTCCAAATATGTCTGACAAAAATTAAGTCACAGGTCACATGTTGATCTTTACTTAAGGAAATCATAAAGATAGTCGCCGACGAAGTTGAAGCATTCCAAATTCTTGAAAATATGTTGTTTTTGGTAATTGCCAATTCTCCACTTTTGCAGTTAATTTAGGCACTTTTTAATTTGCTTTTGTTTTGAGCATCAATAAACGTTACGCGATATTCGTGGATACACCATATTGAATAACAGTAGCACATTGAAATATCCAATTCACTTCAACTAATTAACGCTCTGTAGTTGAGAAATGTAACTGATTTTTAATATTAAATGATTATATCAGTCTTCACAGAGTGAATCTGGATAAGAGGTTTTTGAGAGAGAACACCTCTAATTTTTGACAAAATGTGAATAATGAAAATTTCTACATTTTTCATATTTTAGGTCATTATTATCACAACCTGAAAATGTTCCCTAAAGATTTTTGTTTGATTAAAAATATTTCATCATAATTTTTTCAACAAATACGTTTTTACTCAGGATGTATTGATAAGGATTTGTTTGTTCATAACTTTTTTTCATGCCTATGTCACCAACATAGATTTCGTGGAAATGCACAAATTCCGAAGTGTAACTTATGTAATCTGTATACATTCAATATCTAAAAACATTTTTATGAAAATACTCAAAATCTAAAATAAACGAAAATTGTTCACCTTCTTGAGAGTTCAACATCACAAGATTCTAGATACATTTTCAAGAGACGGTGGATAGCGTTGAAACAGATAGGTTAGTTTAAAAACGAACGATTAAATTTTTTGAATTGTTGAGTAGAATGAAATCGAGAGAAATAAAAGTATCGATATGCATCCATTACTATTTTTGAACGATCGTTCTGATCCAATAAAAGGTAATGAATTCAACCTCGTGGTCTGCAATCTTCTTGTTGAATAGGAAATTTCACTTTTTTCCTTAAAATTTTTGGGAAACGAATTGAAAGTGAAACCAGTATTATAGGAAATTAATGAGAAATATGTATTGACTTTTTTTCGCTTACGAAACCAACTTCAACGTGACAAAGCTATTGTTGTTTCGAAAGTATATCGAACGAAAGTGGAACTGACCTTAAACATTGTATAGAATTATGATATTTCTCCTATAATTCTTACCTCAACATAAGATAAGATATGTTTTGAGCCATGCTCATGCTAGATTTGGATCATGCTTATCGGAAGGGCACCAAGCGACATTTGCGTAATTTCGAGAAAACGCCTTAAGTTGCAACATTGCCGACACTTACTTAAATACTCTCAAATGACAACATTCATTTATGATTGATGTGAATAATTCAACTTACTCAATTTATGAAAAAGGGGTATCAAAGTAAGACTTTTCATATAATTTTAAGACTTTTGTCGCTCAGTTCCTTTCTAATAAATAAGCCTAAATCCATTTTACACTAAGAAAGATGCTGTACAAAATGAAATTTCAGTTGTTATAAAATACTTATTTCAACTGAGTTCAATGCAGAATTTTTCCAATCGAAATTTTTAATCATTGTTATTTTCCTCCTCAAACTCATTTTCGATCATCTTAGAATTCTGCTCCCTTCAATTTTTTATAGAATTGTTTTGCATTCGCCGGAATAAAAGGCAGCAACGCCTTAAAATCTGCATGTATTATTGTTGAAATTTCCTTTTCTTCTGTCCAAAGCATTTCTAGATTTGTATTTGAATTTGATTGCGTTTTTTCAAATTTTTCTGAATCTTAATTTCTTTGAATTCATCATTGATGTTATGGGTATATTTAAAAAAGATACTGAAAGGCTCTACTTTTGTTATTTTTATAACTCTGGTTTTGAGCCAACTAACTTTTTCTTTGCATTTCATTATTTCGGACTTTCATTGTCTAATATGATATAATAATAAAAATAATGATGCGTTTATTATTTACCAAAAATCCACAACCAATATTAAGTTTCAAAAAAAAACTTGGTAAATAAAAGGTGAGAGTTCAGTTTTCTTTCAACACCAAGAAGAGAGAAACTGGTCTTCCACTCAGACCCTTACTACAAACTAAACTTAAAACTAAAATATACCTACTGACTAGTACCAGTAAACAAGAAGAAGACGAAGACTAGAGAAAAGCAAGAGAAAAAAAAGATAAAGGAGAGAGAAAAGATAGGAACCCTTTTTATAATTTATTTTCACTTGTGAGGGCAGTGATTCCTTTAGGTCATGAAACCGCCAGGTTGCATGACGACGCTGTGAGGATTTTAGTTTTTTGCTCTGAGTTGGGAGATATTTTCAATTATTTTTCATTTTTGTAGTTCACGCAAACATACAGTCATGGCTTTTTTCAAAGAGAAACACGACCTACTGTAGTCGGTTATCTTATACGTATTCATGTAACTAGCAATATTATATGAAAAACTATGTTTGAAAATTTCTTTTCTATGTCGAGGAATGGTGATAAAAAAGTTTGTCGAGTATTTCTATCATGTATGTCTTTTCTATATGTGACTTTATCATGGAGATAGTTGGGTTGTTTGTATTTCAAAAGTTTGTAGAAGTAGCAAAGAATATGTAATTTACGCCTGTTAGACATATTGAGCCATTCAATTTCTTTAATTTTATGGGAAATCCTCTGCCTGCTTTTTATGCCAAAAATAAGTCTCAAACAGCAGTTCTGGATTTTCTGGATACGCTGACTATCCATGCCATCTAAACATGGCCCATATACAATATCACAATAGTTGAATTGGGAAAGCACTAATGAATCACACAGCATTTTTTTTTACATCTTGGCTTAAATAGTGTATATGTGGGCAAATCATCTTCAAGCTAGTGTAACTTCTTTTCAACCTAATATCAACCTGTTCTTTGAATCTCAATTTTTGATCTAGTATCAAACTCAAGTTCTTTGCACTCTCACTAAAAGGTATTGTGTCATTTCCCATCATCAGTATAATATTATGAGATATATCATTCCAGACATTGTCATTGCAGAACAAAATAGCACATGACTTTTGAGGATTCATTTTGATTAGACGTTTATCACATATGTCTTTTAAAGATTGTAAGTCAATATTTATTTCTCTGTTAGTTTGCATGACATTATCTGCTTCAAAGGTTTTATATATCTGTGTGTCATCAGCGTACATGTGGTAGTTACAGTGCTGCAAAGCCTCATGAAATGTTGCAGTAAATAAGGTGAACAGAAGTGGACCCAAAATACTACCCTGAGGAACACCGCATGATACATGAGCAAAATTAGAAGTTTTATCATTCAGAGTAACACGTTGAAGCCTATTTGATAAATATGAAGTAATAAGTTTGCAAGCATTTTGGCCAAACTTTAAGTAGTGAAGTTTAGATAGGAGAATTCTGTGGTTTATCAAATCGAATGCTTTCGAAAAGTCAAGTAAGATGAGTACAGTTGCTTTATTTTCATCAATACCTTTGATAATGTCATCCGTTATATTTGCAAGTGCACTCACACAACTGTAACCAGGTCTGATCCCCTATTGCTTTTGAGGTAGAATTTTAGACTGTTCAACAAAGAACATATTTGTATTTCCATAACTTTTCCTAGAACTTTGGACAGAATAGGAAGAATACTGATTGATCTAAGGTGATTGAAGTCTTTTGGTTGGTTCACCTTCGGTAAGGCAACTATGTTGGCCATTTTCCAGGCAGAGGGAAAATAAAAATACATTCATTTATTATATGTGTTATATATGGAATTATAGTAGGGCAGCAAAAATGTAAAAATGTGATATTGACACGGTCAGCACCAAAAGCTTCAGAGCTGATATAACAATTTTTCCTTTTGTCAACAAGGAGCTTGAAAGTTATGGTAAATTCAAAATGACTGAAAGTGAAGAAATTGAATGTGGTTTTACTAGCTTAGAGCCTAAGTTAGCAAAACGAATTGACACAATGTAGGAAATTAGTAAGAGAGATAAGTTTAACATTAGCTTGAAATCATGGCGTAATATGTTTGAACAAATTGTTTTTTGCCGAAATTATCCAAAAAATAAATCCAGATTAGTTCCGCTAGCCTAGCAGAGGTAATTGATTAATAAGAAAAAAACAATTCTCCAAAATAGAAAGTTTTCAGTATTTTCAAAGATTTTCTGTGAATGTTTCTATAATGAGAACCTCTGAATAACTACCTTCCTCACCTCAATCATTAAAACAATTTTTGTTTTGTTTTTCATATATTTTGCCTCATCTGGGATTATCATGACGCTAGGTCAATTATTATAAATTATTTTAATCTTATTTACTATTTGAACTCATAGAAAAAAAACTCTCTTGACTCTAGGTACGTCATAAAAATTATTAATTCAAGGTACTTTCAAAACCCATAAATACATAATTTGTTGCCGAAGAGACTGTTAATGATTCTTCATTCTCATCTTACGTTTTAAATTACTAGTTACATAATCAACTCATGAAGTGAACAAATAAAAAAATCTCTTACCAGTGAATGTTACATAATGACAAAGATTCAATTCATTTCAGAGTGTTTAACGAATCATCCCAAACTCTGATATCACTTCTTGTTGAAATTGTAGGATTATATTATTGAAAAAAATTATTGAAGAGTGTGAATTTTTTTTTTAAAGAAAAATGTTTCATTTCCGTGATGTACTGAATTATAAAAAGGAAGGTTGGATGGGAAAATATCATTTCTTTGAACTCTGATGTTCATATATTTATAAGTACTTGTTTCGGATGAATTTTTTTATTCCAGTTTGTATTTTAAATAAATTTCTGTGCATGATCTACACATCTTTGTTGTGTGTATTTTATGATATATTCAATAACTTTCTTTCCTTCTTCGGAAGTTTCTCAGTTTCTGTATGATGATGGAGAAGTGAATTGCCTAAAGATTTTTCCCAAACTATATCAAAAAGTATAACAGAACATAATTTTGCATTTGTTACATTCATTCTAGTATGAATAATAGCAAGATGTTTTGTGAGATCAGTGTCTTTATTAGTGTGCGAGAGATTAGGTGTTCGAACCAATCCTGAAATATATTTTTTATTTTTATTCTAGAAAGTAGGGTGTCAACCAGAACTTGCCCTGAATGATGACTGAAAATACATCTTATCAATATCAAACTCATTTGCATAAATATTCCATACTACAAAGCGATATCAAGGTGAGAATACTCAAGAAAATTAGACAGGATTACAGTGACTCATCAAAATAGAAAAATTTCTGCTTCCCAAATGGTTGAATTAATAATATTATCTGAATTTTTCAACATAATGGAAATATTAAATATTACTTCTTTTTCTGAATTATATCCTGGTAGGTAGTTGAATTTTTTCGAAAGATTAAAAAACAATTTGGTCATGTTCAGTTATTCAATATCAACCATTAATTTGACATGAAAATAATTTTTTTTGGAACCACCTCATCGCACATTCCAAATAATTCATAAGGTGCTTTTGTACGACTCCTAATCAATTATTAAAAAATGCATACATTTCCAGCAAATGTTGAGCTGCAAATTGAAAGTCACATGTGACATTTCGATGAATATTTGATAATTCTATGAAATCTTCGTCATATAATTCACCTGAAACAATTTAAACATTCATGTTTAATGACTTCAGTGTCACTTTTGATATTGGCTGTTTGAAAAGCAATTAAAAACCTTACAATCAACGAATTTTTGCGTCGGGGAAGATCAAAGACGTGAAGGAAAAAAAAATTCGGAAAATGGTGTCATTTGAGTTCTGACAAAAGTAAAAAGTTTACTACAAAAAAGCATCAATTAAAAAAATAATTCGATCTCTCAACTTCAAAAATCTGCAACTCATACATCAATGGACAAAAAATGTATGTTGTGGACTGGAATTGTTTTTATATTATCTATGCGTTTTTACATTCTTTTATAATGATTTTCTAAGACGAAGGTCAGACGGTGATTTCAATATCTGACGGCAGGATTCCACTTATGTATCAGTCTTCCAACTGGTCAGATAAACAATACAAACGAATTTCATACTGCAATAAATTCCACCATTATCTCATTGTGAATTTATGTTTTCTGTTAGTAGAGGTAGGAAGAATGACATTGGAAAGATGACGAAATCATACGAAATGCAAATAAAAATATATAGGGAGTGTCATTAGCACTTACCACGTTTGAAGCAACGTGGGCAAGATATCTACTTCATGTTATTTACGTAACATCATATTACAGAAAAATGTTTGATCAGAACTGGAATTGTCGATTGAATATTTGTTATATCACCAAAAAGTATAACATATTTCATTACAATGGACAGAAAGACAATATTTGAAAAGACAATATCATCAATCATCGATGAAATCACGAACAAGTTATATGGCGTTAGTATAATTATATCCTGAAGAGAAAGTATTTACAACAGTGTAGTAATGGTATATTTACTTTCTTTTGTACATGACGGGGGATATTTTGTGCACTTAATCTTCAGGAAATAACAGTTTACTTATGGTGATATATAGTTGAAAATATTGTTGGGAATTATCGCTCTGTCAAGAATAAGAACGTGCCTAAAAATAAGAACGTGCCAAAACAAAAATTGAAGGTATGAGAAAAGGAAGACTGATAAACCTAAACATTTGTTACTATTTTTTTGCTTCTGAGATTTGTTAGGTACTTCAAGTAGTAAGATAGGGAACTCCTATAGAAATCAATTTATTGATTAATAACAATAATAATATAATAATAACTTCATTCATTTGAAAGGTTTCACACAACATCACAACATAATAATAATAATAATAATAGTTGAATAAAGAAAAATGACGGTAAGTGCAAAAGCACATATAATATATATATACTATAACATCAATTATAGTAAAATACAATGATAATATACTTTTTCTTATTGTGACTGATCTGAAGATTAGAGAACGTTTCACTCTCGATTTCATGAATTGAATAGGTCAAATATTGAACGGAAGACATTTTAAGTGGAGGAAATAGCATTTCACTCATGGACTTGTATGAGAAACACTATTCATAAAAAGAAGGCCAAACAGTTCGTCAAATTGGCAAAAATGTTGTTCAAAATTTTGTGCAAAAACATTGGACTAAATTCTGTGCAGAGTATTGAATGGAATACTACATAAAGTAGTATACTCAGAAAATATTCATGGCATTGTCTTTGAACGAGCACAAGTGAGGAAAAGATCATCTGAAACAACAAAAAATACACACACATCCGGAGCGACAAGCAGACTCCGATCCAGTACTATCACATAATATGTGGATACATCGAGACCACTCTCAATTTGCAGCAAGGTAAGTTGTATGTTTACAATTCTGATACACGGACGACTTGATAATTTTTCAAATGTATCCAACAAGATGGATCCCGAGACAACAACCTCATTGAATATTATAAAATGGATATCAACAATTCTTGTTGGTGGCTCTAAGGTTCGAACTTTCCTCCAGACCAAGTATTTCAACAGGGTTGACAGTTGGAGTCATCGGCAGTTGGAGTCATCGGAAGGTCGAAACTATTAATCTTCGTTATCAGTTTTAACAATTCTATCCAACTTCACAGAAGACAAAAACTAATATCTCCTTAAAATATACCCCTTTTTCTATTTGGCTAAAGATAGTTTCTCGAAGTATCAGCAACAACTGAGCAGCATATTTGTGAAAACTTGAAATCTCCATTTTTTCATTTAATAATTACTTAATATTTGATGATATTTTGTGTGGTTCTCATGACTACCCTCAAAAAAAACTCATGGTGTTCTCATGAACCAATGAATTTTTGACGATAATGACCCCAAAAACAGTCGTCATTAACCCACTGCCTACATGTTCAATAAATATCACATCCGAAGTTAGTGGACCGGTCTCCATTCTGCTTGCTTGTACAGTTATCACTCAACAGATGCTCGATTCTTCATTAACAGTTTCAAAAGTGAGAATCAAAGCGAATATTCCTATTATCAGATTGCTATCGTAAATAATGTGAAGTTCAATTCCGTTTTCCTACGATAAATCAGCAGTGAGTGCGCTTAAGCTTGACGTCGACCAAAGTATACGCCGATAACTGTTAATACAGTAGGCAGCAATTATGTTGGAATTACACAAACTATAATATGAAATAAACGTATACCGTTGAAAGTTAAATGTTTCATGACGAAGTTCCCTAGTTATATTTTGTTGGCGTAAACTGATGATCCATAACCTGAACTATAATTCTATCATTATACGATTCCTGAATGTTGGGCTTGGATGATGAAAGTGAAACTGGTTTCAATACAGTGACTTCACAATATAAGTTATATTCACCGAGTTGATATTATTATGACAATGGTTTTTTGAAGGTTTCGTATTTGAAAACCAATTTTCATAATACATAGCAAGTTCTGAAACAAGCCGAAAACAAAAATCTGCGAGATCGGTAGCAGTTTGAGCTTTAATGTTAAAAAGCTGGAAACTCAGTGAGCTTTAATGTTAAAAAGCTGAAATCTCGGTGACCTGGAGGTTGGTTAGGCGATACTGACAATGCCTCTCATCTCCATCAGAAGCTACTGATAGAAACTACGAAAGCAGATTAAAACCATGGAAGAGAAACAGAAAAGGCAAGCGAAACATGTTTCTGAGAATGAGATCAAGAAGAAAACAACTGAGAAAAGACGGAAACTACGAAGAATTTTGTGGTGTCTCTGAAGAAGATTGGAAAACTGGCAAATTCATTAATCCATGCATAGTGTTAGGAATCGCACGTTGAAAGGTAAGATCTCGTTAGCCCTTAGATCGCATAAGTTTCTCAACTTCTGAGAGTTGTCGTTTGTATGGGGGCGACAGCTGATTAACGGAAAAACAGATTTTAAGATCGAAAGTTCACAGACCACGAATGCTCCAAATGAATCCCCTATCATCTTGCCGTATACCAGCAATATAGAGTCCAAGGATAAATATATAAATAGAATCATGAGAAAGTTGGAGGCAGAGAGGGATTGGTCCATCCGAACAAAAAGGAAGGTGAAATAGCTATGATGCATTAGTCTCTGGAATTCCCAGATAATGATGGTAATCCTAATCAAACATCAAGCTGGGGGTATTACCCAATCTTTGAGTAAGACATTGTAGTAAATGAAAAGTCAGACAAGCAACTTTTCCATTCTATAGCGAATATAAAGAAACACGCAATGACACAGAACCTAAACAAGCTCGTCATTTCTGAGAGAGATGGTCTCTTTGGACTGGTAATAAATTGTATGTTGGTCTTTTTGTTCACATACTCCGATATTCAACCAGTTATCTCAAAACTAGAATAGCGAATAGGTAAGGACAAAGCGGACACGATGAAAAAAAAGGATGAATAACACCTTAACAGGTAACGTACAGAACCAGCAGACAAGAAATCCCAGTTAGGATGCCTTATTGATACGTATGAAAAAAAATCATAGATACAGTCAACCGTAACGAAGGTGGGTGCTGAAATCAGGCAAATCAGGAAGAGTACAAACAACTAAGTCATCCTAACAGTTCAGAATGGACGGAGCAAAGCTTAAGCAATAAAAAAGAAAGTGGAAGAAAAAGTACTGAAAGCTACGACTTATCTACTAAAAAACAACAAGACTATCCATGTTAGGGAAATGGATGAGGTGGTGACTGAGGACCAGCCTACGGCAATAAGCAAAACGCTAGAATCATATTATACATAAATGAAGCTGAAAAATTACTGGAAGCGATGTTTCAGGTGATGGGGGGTGAACATCTGAAGGAGCAGTGCGCTGGGCCGAATAAGGAACAATTTTGCTTGAAATGTAGGCAGTAAGGCCATAAGGCGGTAAAGTGCAATAACGAACCGTACTGCCTTCTATGCAATCTGGAGGGCCACCAGACAGGAACTCGCAAATGCCAAATGATCTCAAAGATGAAAAGGTCGGAGGCATCAGAAATCCATCTCGATCGGGATAAGAATACTACAAATCAACACCAACAGGAGTCGACAAGCGCATGATCTAGCGATTACCACAGCCACACTGGAGCAGAAATTCTAATCATAAGCGAACTAAATATCAATGTTTTGCGTGGCAGGAGAGACTAAGTTTATAGAAAAGACCTCAAAACGACTATTAAAATTCTCAATGGCGACATACCTATCAAAGACCAGGGATACGGACAAGGCTTCACATATAGTACCACAAATAAGTTTATGGTCTTCAGTTGCTACTTCTCCTGTAACGATGAAATTCAAGACCTAGAAGATATCCTTCATGAGAGGAGGCAATTATTGCGGAAGACTTCAATGCTATATCCCCACAATGGGGCATGAATTTAACCGATACAACAGGAGACAAATTGACAGAATGGATCATAAACCAAGGAGACAAATCTATTCGATACTGAAAGAATTGGAAGAAGATGGAAACTTGTACAGATATGTGACAAGGTAATGTCAAGAACCAGGAAGGGAATCTGCAAGAAACCTGGCTACTGGTGAAATCACAAAATTGCTAGCCTTCGAAAAAAATGTCTTAAGAAGCGAAGAGAATATACGAGAAACTCTAGGAACAATCAGACAAGCGGCAAGGGAGATTCTGTGGGAATCCAACAAAGAAAGTAAAAAGAGTCTTAGAAATAGAATTGAGGAGGCAAAACAGGATGCTGGATAACATTACGTGACTCCATTGATAGAGATATCTGGGGCGACGGCTATAAAATTGCCATTAGGGAAATAATGGTGTTTCCGCCCCACATAACTCTTACCATGGACACAATGGAGAAGGTGACCAATCACCTCTTTCCAACTCATGAGAGGGTAACATTAATTTGTGATAACAGTGGTAGACTTTCACACTTCACAGTCGAAGAGGCAAAAGCTGCCGGCAGAAAATTAAAGAGCAAAAAACCTCCTCAGGAAGGATATCACCAGAGGTAATGAAGACGTTATTTGCTGAAAAACCTGCGTACGCGCTTACAGTCTACAATAATATAGCAGCTCATGCAGATTTTTCCGTAGAATGGAAAAAAGCTATGCTTGCTCCGATGAGAAAAGGCGACAAACCAATTGGAAATCCTTCTTACGTCAGACCAATTTGCTTACTGGATGTATAAGTTCTATGAACACCTGCTGCTCGAGCGCATCAACGGAAAACTGGAATGAACCGGAGAAATTTCGCAAAACCAACACGTCTGCCCTCAAGCGTCTGCTCGCGTTCAGGTCGCCTTCTCGGAGATGGAACTTCATTGCTTAAACCGGCCCTAACCCTGCGCATGGTCCCCGTCGTCCTAAGAGTAGACGCGATGTGTAATGGCTTACTGCATGCGCTGTTAATATTATCGAAATTTTGTCAATTTCTAAAAGAATTTGACAGATGTGCATTTCAAAAAAAGTATCCAATTTAATTGTATTTATGGCTCAGTATTTTGCATATAGTAGCTATCACATAAGAGGTAGATATATGCTATTGCGGACTTTAATTTAGAACTATTATCATTATTTATAGCTCATGCACATATGTTACTTTTAGATACAAACAAAAAAGTTTTGATGATTCCGCTTAAAAAATCGGTTTCAATCTCAAACTGGATCTTGAACCATCAACTTTATAAATATTGTCAACGGCGTAATTCGGTAGATCCAAAAAATACTATTCTTCATGATGTTGGAGTAGAAACTAAAAATAGGTTTTTCTAGTGAATCTGCAATAAATTCCATAACAGTGTCTACAGAACAGAATTGAAAGAATACAATAAACTCATGAATACTCGTATGTTTGAGGCACAACCTAACTCCAAAAGAATAAGTAGAAATCGTAAAATACTAATCTAACTTCTACTTTTTAGTTTTTATGTTTTTCTCCAATGTATAATTTGATGATAGTTGGTATTCCAAGTAAATTTAGAATGAGAAACTTTGAAGTTATTTGAAGAATGTCATTTGGTAAAAAGAAATTCCTGAGGTCAATGGGACAATATATTCTACAGTACTACTTATACAAGTTCTCTCTATTAGTAATAGGTTGGGCTTTTTGTTAGTACCAAGTTTCCCTCAAATTATGACATCATGACTCTTCTGAACGTCGAACGTGATATTTTGGTTGAACAGAAACATGTTGACAGTATACTGACCAAAAACGAATGCATTTAAGATATCGAGCAATGTTTCTCAATGAAACCTTCAAGCGCATACGGAAATATTTGGTTACATCATATTTCGTCTTTGATATATTAAACTGAAATTAATATATTGTTTTTAATCATGCCAGCACTATTTTCAAACATGACATTTTTTATTAAATGATCTGCGTCCTCTGAATTTCTTGAATTTAGTTCAAACTTAAAATATTCTTTTTATTATACCTTATATTGGACTCAAATTGAATTTCAAACATTTCAATTTTTCAGTTTAACTCATTGAACTCATTCAAAAACGTGCGAAAAAATCATTTTCAATGACGCCAATTTCATTATTTCATATCTGTTGACTGTTCATAATAAAAGAATGATGAAGATAATGGCATTGGACTTAAATTGGATTTCAAACATTTCAATTTTGCAGTTCAACCGATTGAACTTATTAAAAAATGTACAAAAAAATCATTTTCAATGGAGTTCAACTGAAAAAATTCAATAGTTGGAATGATCATTGTTCTAATTTCAGATTTGTGCATGACATTGGGCCACTTCTACTTCTATAATCACATCTACATCAGATTCGTTTATATGAGTATATTCGTCGAAAGATGAACCAAGATCGAATATATCAGAAAGTGATATTAGATTTGATGATATGACATCTATTATTAACTCATTGCGACTCAGATCAAATCAATTAAGGATATCGATGTGACCTTCCAAACTCTGTATAAGACTACTCTTAGACTATTAGGAAGTATCAAACACGTTGAAGACATTTCTCACTCTGAAATTTGTCACATATCATTTGAGAAGGTAAGGTAAATATGTATTTCTATTAAAAATAGATAAGAGAGGTGCCGTAGCTTCACCCAAGCTGTTTTGCATATAATAAATCAGCACGGAAAATTCATATTCAAGTACGTATTAACCATAATATAGAAGAACCAAACGTTTCAGTTGGGAGTGTGACAGTCAAGAAATGGGAACAAGTGTTCCCATGTTTCCATTATTTGGGAACTGCACCGCGCTGACGAGACCAATAGCCAATAATACTTGTCCTCGAATGTGTCTCATTCTGAACTAATTAACTTCATCATAAAAGGATGGTTTTATCCATACCTATATATTGATATAATATTATATATATATATATATATATATATATATATATATATATATATATATATATATATATATATATATATATATATATATATATATATATATATATATATATGTATATATATATAATTTTATCATCATGTTTGATATCAAATATTTCGCCTATTATTTTAATCCATGCGATTTTTTTTGAATATTTTCTGGGCATTTTTGCACCAGGAAAAATTGATTAACTTTATTCTTATCGAATCAAAAAATTCTTTCTTCTTGGAGGCCAGAGTTTATAGTTTTGAATTTCAAAAACATGTGTAAAGAATACTAGTCATTTAGACTAGTTGAAAATCCAGAAGGATTAAATAGCTTTTTTTTGTAAAGTGTAATATTCTTGCTTATTTATGGTCCAGTGTTAGAACAAGCACCATTATGTTCAACAAGAAGCTGTTCACATAAAACTATGTTTGATAAAAAACTTGTAACAGCAAGCAAATATCAGCATTCTCAGTGCCAGTAACACACTTTAAAATATAATATCTCGTTGATCCTTATCTCGTACAAGTTTCGACTATTGAAGGCTGTCATTCGTATGTAGAAGACAGCTAGTTATCAAAAAATTGATTCTGAACCCTTTTCTAAATAGATATGTAGTTGTATTCAGCAACTGAAAATAACAATTAACTTAACCACATAAAATACTTGAAGTCTTTGAATAAATAATCTTTGAATAAAAATGTTTTGATTTCTTTCTTTCAAGTCATAGGTGTGAAGGGTTCGAAGTGATATGAATAAAATATGTTGAATAACTAGATCAATGCCACTTTAGGCGAAACCATAACCGATATTTCAAATTTGCAACATCTTGAGAAATATTCTGACATTCATCACCCATACAAAATTCTCAAATACAGATAATCAATTAATTATCAATAAAAATCAGATTGAGGAAACTCGCAATATCGAATATTCTTGCTTGCGATAAGCGAATTACCATTTCCAGAAATTTTTCCATAAGTTACATATTCCATAATAAAAAGCGAAACGAGTATTGATTTTGTAAACGAATTTCCTGTATCGACTTGTGAATATTACATTCAAAGGTTTTTATAAGTCGTGAAACTTTCACTCTGAGATATTTGTTTCAATGTCATTTAGTAGTCGACTGTATCTCAATCAGGAAATAATCCACAGCTAGTTTGTCCTGTACGCTAATATCCTGGTTGAATCAATTATCAAATGAAGGAAGAATTATTGAACTGTTCGATTATTAATTCATTAACTGGAGATATTTACGTGGCTTGATTTTTGTTCCAAAATAATTTTACAATTTCAACAAAACAGATTCTAAATAAATTATAGAAAACGAGTATGTAAAAAATACGTTAATTTCAACTATTTCAATTCACATTTTTTTTGTTACGAAATTTCCATGAATTTGAAAGAGATACTATTGAAACATTGCATATTAAATTTCGATTCCACCATTTCAACTAAAAAAATTCATCAGCGAATTATTTTCGAAAAATATAAGAAGTAACAGAAACTCAAAAAATTAGGAAGTTCTTTTTAATGGATGAAATTAATCGAGGCAGTTCAATGAATGCTGTCAAACCATATCAATCATTAACGATAATTTGATACATATCTAATTAAACTTACCTTTAAGGCAATCCACTAAAACAAACAAAAGTAAAACCAACAAAAAGTTCCTCCTGGGCTGTAACATATTGCCAGCCTGATAAATAATCCAAATATCACAAATATTCTTTACATAAAAAATTCATATGTTTTGCACTTTCTCACAATTGTCTAACCCCCACCGGCATCATGCGAAAACAATTGAAAGAATCAGCTCAAGATTTCAATACCGCGAACTGTGTTTCGGGCCACTTGAATGCAACCTCCACTACTTTTGTTCTTCAGCGTTACACACTACTTCAACTCCAAGAAGTAACTGAGTGTGGTAACTGTCTTGAAGAATAAATCCCCAGTCACCTGTTTCGCGAAATGCTTGAAGGTAGAAAGCGGCTGCCATGTATCCATAAGAGCTGATTGTGCACATATTTTATGTATTGAGTGTTCGAAAAAATGTTACTAAAGATGTAGAAGAAGTAAAAAAAGCAGACATCACATGATCAATTAAAGCAAAATCATACACAATTCTTGAGAATTATCGTTACTATTCACCTAATACTTTGAACCCTCTTCCAGTTGTCACTTTTTATATCATTCCAATTGACTAAAATCTTTTGAAAATGACTTAATTGAAGGATTCAAAATGCTTGGTAAAATTATTGTTTCAATCACTTAGTTTTTATGTTATAACCGAGTTTTTGTTTTTTTTTCTTACTGATATTGCGAAAAAAAATTATACACACCTATAAAATGATACTGTCGATATTCTTCTCAGAAACATTTTCAACTTGCACCTGAAAGATATCAATAAAGTTGGCTTTCATTTCTGACCAGCAAAATGTTTCCATCATTCGTAAATTTTTTTCACCATTGAAACGAAGGTATGACGTTGGAACAAAATTTGTTGGTGACCCGCCAGATTTTGGACAATGTAATGAGTCTGAAGTTGTATATTGAAATTTACAATTAGAACCTCTGGCTTATAATAAATCCAAAAACAAATATTGCATCCACACTCTAGAACTACTACATTGAGAATAGTACGTTCTTAGATGATGCTTATAAGGTATCAATCTAGATACGCACATAGTGAGAAAATTTATATTTGGAATTGAAATTAATATTTCGAATTCGAAGACTTTATTTTCATAATGGATATCCTTCTGGTTGACTTGTCTCCCTGAAAGTTATTTTACCAATTCTAAAGAAAATCTAAAATTTTTATATCAAGAAGATGACGTATTTTTATGGGAAATATGTCAATGTAGTCTATTTTCGCCCTCAGCAGGTCCGACAAAAATTTTTAATGCATGATATTGGAGAAAAATCGCTGATATATTTCATCAGTTCGGACTTCCATTGTCTAATATAATATAAATTGATTTGAAATCCCTGAAAAAATCCGTGAAAAAATTTAAAAGATTAACCAAAAAAATAACAATTTTATTAAACAAAAAACTGAAATTACAAAGAAGTTGACGATTGTGGATACTAACAATCGAAACGTCGTGACGTAACTTGGTTTGGAATCTTTTAATTGTTAATTTTCATTTTTTGTTAATAATATTTTAAAATTTTTAATTTTCAGCTTGTATTAATATTTCAATTTTTTATATAAGTATTCACTAGTCATACTATCTTCCTTCATTCTTCCTTTTTTTGTCTTTGAAAGTTTTTCATTTCCACATCGATATATGAAGACAAGCAAACTTTATTTTGCAAAATAACTACTTTTTTTAAGGACATTCGATTCCACCGCTCTTCGTGGAATCGAATGGGACAAGTCACTTGAACACCTCCAGTGAAAGTATATACTAGCAAATCAACAACCTTTCTACGATGTTCCAGGCCATCAAGGTTACATGTCATGTTTACGTCTCCAATCAGGCGAATGGCTCTTTTCTGGATGGAATTCAGCAACTTCAAGGTATTTGGGGGTAGAGCTCCATACATGAGAATAATACTCCAACGAAGGTCTGATCTGAGCTTTATAAAGCATCAAATGTTGCTGAGGTTTTCTGGTTCGGAACAGTGTTCCAAGCTATTGAGAAGCGGCTTTGCAATTCCAGCGACATGATTGTGCCAAGACGTATTGGTGTCCATTTTAACTCCCAACAAAGTTATAAAAGCAGAAAGCGGAATTGTCTAACTGACATTATTACTTATTAGTCAGTAGGTTATGCTTAAAGACTGGCAGTAAACAAATCCGAAGAAATGAACTTTAAACGTTCAAGCCAATCTCGAATATACCTACACAGTAGGTTGAATGGACTGACGCCTATCAGAAAACAACTACTCCACTGGCTAATACCACGAAGGGCGTTGGATTATATCCGACAGGCGTCAGTGCAAGAATCTTCACAGAAAATTTCCTGCATATGCAATTGGCAATACAACTGAAAGAGTCGACCTTCAATTTTGGAACGTCCCTTTAACCTACTGTGTAAGTATATTCGAGACTGGCTTGAACGTTTAAAGTTCATTTCTTCAGATCTGACATTATTATATCCGGTTTGGAGACATTCATCTTCTTGGAGAAAACCGATGCCTGGGTTTTTGTGGCATTGAATTGAAACTGGTTACTTTCACCCCAATTTGAAATCAATTCTAGATCCTGATTAAGATTTGCAACCTCCTGCTGCCGGTGAAGATGTGCTTCCGAAGCCAATGTCCTGGAATCCAAATGGAATGACGACACAAGTGTGCTTTCGTCAGCAAAGCAATATATATTGGATTCTTGGTTATTTCCAAGTCGTTGATATACAATAAAAAGTCGGTTAGAGACAATATGAATCCCTGGGGAGCACCAGCGTTGATGGTGATCCATATGGAACATTTAATTACAGGGTGGTAATTGTTTTTCAGCTTGTGTAACAAACAAATGTTAATTGAAACCAATATAAAACGCTGAAACTGTTTCAGTCATCGCCTGATAATGCTAACTATCTTAGTGAAACACGCCTAACAGCATTTTCGTTCTAGGGACGGAAAAGTGCTTTCAATAGATTTATTCCACGAGGTTCCAAATTCTGCTCAACAACTGTTTACTTTACTAATAAAGTTAGATATCTGTTAGTAGCTTATTTGTAACTAACGTTACTACAGTTTCGTCCCATAAGAATATTTTCAATGATTACAATATGGTATAAAGACATAAGTTTTATTTCCCAATTTTCATGATGATCTTCTACCACGTAGTAATGGCTACATCTATCAAATTATTTGTGTACGTATATTTTATAATTTGCATAATTTTTAATCTCATTAAAATATAAATATCATACAGGTTATTTTGTGGGAACTTCCATTTCCCTTGGGATTCCTATTCTCTTATTGCCTCAAAAAATAGTAATTTATGTCGTTCAATGGCAGAACATGGAATTCGATAGTGCGACAGACGTGTTTGAGTATCATTATTTTAGATTTTTCAAATTATTTTTGCACATATCAGTCGAAAGGCTAATGCAACATCATTTTGACACTGTCTAACGAGTTGAAAATTTCCATCACATTGTTTAGTTTGATAGTTCGTATCTCTGGAGTAAAATGAATCTGTCGAAAACTTTCCTAACACCAGATACCGTAATTTTTGTTCTAGTGTTGGGGAAATGTTTTCGATAGATTGTTTAGTCTAGTTTAGTTTATAATCCATTTCACATAATTTCAGTTCACCTTCATCAAAAATCATCAAAAATTATGATTGAGGTGTTATTTGATTCGTAATTACACAGAGTTATTTACGATTTGATCCAAGCTTCGCAAATAAATAGTTTTAAAGTTATAAACAATTCAATTGGAGGAAAAAAAGGTGTTCGTTTTCTGCGATTATCTCAAGAAATTCTGCAGATATTCAAATTTTGACTAAAGATCCTGGAAAAGTAGAATATTTTCAAAAACATTTCTCCTGAAACTAGTGACACCAAGATTTAACCTGAGAGATCATTTAATCTGTGAAAATTCGGGGGAAAAAGGATGGTTCGTTTCACGCACTAAATCCGCAACTCATTCACTTCAAGAAAAAAAATATATTTACCTATCAAATTTAAATATTAGGGATTGAAAAAAGAAGGTACTCAACTGTTAAACAGTGAACATCTGACAAAAAAATTGTTCAGTCTCAATTTTCCTCTTGATGAAAGCATAATTATTGATTAACAATTTTTCCGAATTGAAAGTTTACACAAAATAAAACTTTTTTATCACAGACTCCTGGTACTTATTTTATTGAATTTTTTTTTCGTAGGTTACAAAAAAGATCCTAGCTGAAAAAATAAAAAAAAGTATTATTACCTCAAGTGACGTAGGTTCTATGAAGAAGTCTCAAACAATATTAATCATTACGACATACTTCGCTAACACAGTAGTTTTTCGTAATGAAAACGTACTAGAAATTCATTCTTCTGCTGATTCTTCTACCTGATCAGGTACTTACTTCATCATAAATATCTGAAGTAAAATAAAAAAATATTCGACTTCAAACATTTTACCGAGAGACCAACTGGATTTGAATAGATCACCATTATTGAACTTGTTTTCTTAGAAACCGAGGAAGTATTATTATTGATGTAGAAATGAATATTACTAGAGTATTTTCCCAACACAAAACCGTTATTTTAACACGTCGAGACGTGTTTCGATCACCAAGTGATCATTTTCAAGAAAAACATTGAAGTAAATATACTGCAGTAACGTTAGTTACAAATAAAAACATTGAAAGTTTCATTTCTCTTTTCATTATGATTTCCTACCACGTAGTAACGGCTACCTATATCCATCAATTTATTGTATTGTAGGTGATATAATAAGGAATAAAAAGTTTAGGTTGAGAATGAACGAAACAGTTTAATCTCCCTCTTGAAGATGATCACTTGGTGATTGAAACACGTGTCGAGGTGTTACAATAACGGTTTGGTGTTGGGAAAAAACTCCAGTAATATTCATTACTACACCAAAGGTTCCAAATCGTATATCACAAAAAAGAGATGTAGAAATGAATAATATGCTTTAGGTAATCATAATTGAGAATGGACCTTACGTATATAAAAGTTGAGTAGATACTTTAGATAATTATGATCGAGTAAGTACCTAAATAGGTAGTACAATTGTGATATATATTAGAGTGAAGAGTTGTCACCACGAAAAATCTACTGTGTTAGCAAAACATGTAATATTTTATCGAATGAAGTTTGCGGAGATCAAATCGAAAGGTGCAGTGTATGAAATTACTATAGATTTTCATCAAGTAACGACTGAATCAATTAGAAACCTAGATTATAAAATTTGGTAGTTGAAGAAGTGAAACGAAAAATTTCTGAAATTTTCTTGTCGTCAGATTCCGGAACTGTTATCTGTTGTCTGAGGTAGTGCTAGTAAATTCCTTTTAAACTTTAGAATCCGTGATCATTGAAATTGGGTATCTTCAAAAGTGAATCCAGCTCATCTAGCAACAAAGAAAGTGCATGAGATTGACATGACTTGTTCGGGAATGTAAGGATGTCCATTTTTTTATTTTCCAAACAAGATTTCTGGATATATGAATTCAAATTTCAGAAAAAAAAAAAGAGTTTTATAGATACACTTGCCCTAATGGAAAATACAAAACAAGTTATGTTCAAATTCTGATACGTACTGTAACAAATTAAAGAATTAACTGTCCTTAACATATTTATTTCCAATAATATTTCACTAATCATGAACTAATTTATATTCAACACTTAGCAACTAACGCTTAATTTATTCCCACTATTTGAATTTCCTGTTTCCAATTTCTTGTGATGTCATGTATTTTTTTGCTGGCCTGCATATCGGTCAGGGACTTCAGATTCGTTACATTGCCTCCTTATTGAAGACGTTTCGCCTCGAAACTTCATCTTTGGCATGTGTCGATACCTGCAGGACACTCCATATCTGCACTGTGAAGTTCGATAGAAGTAACACTCCACAGTCTTCATGCTCGGTTGGTAAGATGATTACCTCACACCAAAATCTTGATGCCGCTGGATCTGAATATCGTTTCCAACATGCTTCTCACAATTCTCCAATCCAGCCTGTTGAGCCCAGAGGCTAATTTTGGGATGGCCAAGTCCACAAGATTCTGGTCGAGCATCGTATCCCTCAGTCTGGTAAGACTTTTCCAGATATCTTCATAGGACGGTTTGTCTCGATAATGCTTTTTGGTCACCACAAAGAAAATGTTTCTCTGAGCCTTCTTCAACTGTAGCACTGCTTCGACTTCAGGATTCTGTTCTTGTAATATTTGAAGCTGACCGAGTTTCTTCTTGAATACCACAGCGATACCCATGGACATTTGGAGATCCTCTGCCACGCAGTGAGCTGGTGCGTAATCAACTGGTTTCTTGAAAAGGTCTCGTGGCTTTTTTTGAGTTACCCCTTGTATGACCTTCTGTCCATTAGAGTATAAAGACGTGAACTTCTAGAAAGTCATTTCATCCTATGGTGGTCTGAGGGCGCAAATTTGGTTGTGATTTCCAGCATAAGGAGTCAGTCTATCAAAATGCACTACCCTAGGCCTTCCACGAGGTGGCTTATGGATTCGGTAAACGAGGTCATTTATCTTTTTCATGATTTTGTACGGACCTTTCCACGAGTTCCGCAACTTCGGTGATAAACAATGGCGTCGCTTAGAGTTGTACAGTCAAACTAGGTCACCGGTTTTGATTCCTCCAGCATTTGCCTTGATGTCATAAGACTTCTTCATCCTATCGCTGGTACTTCCGTTGTTCTGACGGACGCGTTCATGGATGTAGTCCATTCTCTGCCGAAGTTTGATGACATAGTCTTCCCCCGCAGTGACTTGTTCTGGCGGCATTCCTAATTCCAGATCGCAAGGAAGCCACAGCTTTCGGCTGAACAATAGGCCAACAGAAACAGGTGCAGGAGCTGGTCCCAGTCTTTTTGGTGGTCAGAGACTACCTTGGATAAGTGGCGGTTTATGGTCTCATTCATTCGTTCTACCATTGCACCAATCTGTGGATGTAAGGTTGCGGTTCTGATCTTTTGAATGTCCAACAGTTTACTAATTTCTTGGAACAAGTTGGACTCGAAATTTCTGCCCTGGTCCGAATGCAGCTCCAATGGGACACCGAATCGACATAATCATTCCTTTACCAGGACGTCAACGATGGTAAAGGCTTCCTGGTTGGGTAGGGCAAAGACTTCTGCCCACTTACTGAAGTAGTCCATGGCTACCAGGATGTATTTTTTCTCATGGTAGGTCTTTGGGAACGGGTCGGCGATGTCGATGGCATTTCTCTGAAAGAGACGTTATACTGGCACATTGGAGCTTTCGGTCGTATCCGAGGTATCCTCCAGTGACTCCATGGATTTCTTTGAGCACCTCCCGTTGTCTGTTCCTGGGTACCACTGTCTGGCGCCTTTCTTCTCTACCGTCTTCAAATTCCAACATCCGATTCAGAACCCTGTTTTCCAAGGTAATAGAGTTTCATTGGGCCCAGTTGGACTTAACTTCTGGTGAATAACCTGCTACCTCCTGCTACAACGGTCTTTGATTAATTTTCTTTCATCCGATGACTAAACCAAGATCTGAGTCTTTCTTTTGGTCTTCCTTGATCTTATTGTCCTCTCAGTGTACAGCTGTAATTCTACAAATAGCTGCTTCCTTCTCTTCTGCTCGTCGGCAATGTGAGCAGTCATCCGGGCATGGTCTCCGCGTCAGGGCATCTGCTTTTTTATGGCAAGTCCCAGCTCGATGTTCTATTTTGAAGTCAAATTCTTGAAGTCTCTCAATCCAGCGCGCTACTTGGCCCTCGGGATTTTTGAACTGCAGAAGCCATTTGAGAGCTGCATGGTCCGTTCAACAGCTCTTGTCTTGGGACACAATAATTTCGCTCTGTTTTACCGAGTGTTTTGCTGTCCAATAAATTTCTCCTGTTCATCCTGGATATGTGAGAGGACTGCGTCAAGTCCCACGTTGCTGGCGTCCATATCAAAAATGAACTTTCCATCCGGTAGGGGATAACTCAAAACAATAGCGTTGATCAAAGCTCTTTCCAACTTGAATGAATCTTGGCATTCCTCGGACCACTGGAACTGGATCTGCCCTTCTGTGGGTCAAGTCAATGGTTTGGCGATGTAGGCAAACTCCAGCACATATCTGCGGTAGTAGGTGCACAAACCAAGAAAGCTTCGAAACTTATGTATGTCTTTTGGAATGGGCCAATCCTTAACTGCTTCAATCTTTTGTTCGTCTACCGCCACTCCTTCCCCAGAGACAACGTGGCCAAGTTAACAGACTTCTTTCTGGAACAGATTGCATTTTTGGGGACTAAGTTTCAATCCAGAACTCCTCAGATGCATGAATACCTCCTTCAAATTTTTCAAGTGATCGTTGAACGATTTTCCGACCATTATATCGTCGAGATACACTAGACACGTCTTCCACGAGAGCCCCTTGAGAACCGTCTTCATTAATCTTTCAAAGGTCACTGGGGCATTACAAAGCGCGAATGGCATAACCGTGAACTGCCACAATCCTGAGCCGATGGTGAAAGCTGTCTTTTCTCGATCTTCTGGGGCCAATTCAACTTGCCAATATCCACTCTGCAAATCCAAAGTCGAGAAAATTGTGGAGCCGGCTAGCGTGTCTAGGAAGATTCTTGGAAAAGGGTAGCTGTCTTTCTTCGTCACGTTATTTAGTTGGCGATAATCCACGCAAAATCTTGTCGAGTCGTCCTTCTTCTTCACTAATACGACTGGGGAAGACCAGGGGCGTCAGAAGATTCGATTACTCTTTTTTTTTCCCTTATTGCTGATTATTTTGTCTGCCTCTTCTTTCTTGGCAAGAGAGAGTCTTCTAGCTGATTGCCGGATTGGTCGGGCAATTCCAGTGTCGATTCTATGCTGAACCTATATCCTTTTGCGGTAATGTAATGTGTTTGTTCGCTGGCCGGCAGGGACGGCTTCAGATTCATTACAGTACCATGTCTGGATATAAATAAACGTTCAAATATATTTTATTTATTTATTTACGGCAATGCCTATTTTTCACAAAATAATTAACAAGTTCACATATATGTATTTAACAGTAATCTAAGCTAGGTTTTAGAAAAAAATATATGAAATGAAATAAACAAAATCGTAAAAATAATGAATTACAATCTTTTCACAGTATTTTTAAACGTTTTCAAAGAAAAATTGAAAAATTCTAAATCTTCATTGTATGTATTTGCAAGTCTCAAAATTCTACTTACAGGGTACTTTGAAGATTTCCGAATTTCTTGTTCTCCTTGGATTCACATTTAAAGTTATAAGTTCGACAAATTCCGGCGAATTGATGCTGCCATTGATTATTTTATGAATTAGTGTGAGCTCTCCTTCTAATCTTCTAAGAGCCAGAGTATTCAAGTTGAGAATGTCCCATATAATTTTATAGTCATATTCACTAATATGATATCCCAGTTTATATGCAGAGTACCTTAAAAACTTATTTTGAACACTTTCAATCATATCAATATCCACATGATACGAATTTGATGACTCCCGAATCAAAGGAGACATTAGAGTAGACGAATATCAATTTGGTAAAAAATTGTGGTGAAAATATATTCAAAGTAGACATTTTTCAGAAGATATGTCTTACTCACAAAGAAGCTGGTTCCATTTCTCAACAGTGATGACGTTATTAGAATGAGCACCAGAATCAAACATGGTGACGTAGAATATGATATTGAATTTCCTGTTATTGTACCTTCGGAAAAACGTAAAAAATTATTCTTTTCTCTTGTTTTATACCATCACGAAACATACCGGGCAAAAATAATACCGAATAATCCGAGATGGACAGTCTGGGTGATAGGCATAGGACACTAAAATGGGTCTTTTCTGTGAAATCAAGAGTGTAGAACCTTTACAGCCAGAAATGTTTGCTTTACTGAAATTGAGAATGAGAAAATTCGCGAGAGCTCAACTATTGCGGATTAGACTATTTTACTTCTCTATTGGTGATGGTAAAGAGAAGTGTAGAAAAGCGGTGTGCTGCATTGTTCACTTGTCTGAGCACAAGAGCATTTCAACTGAAAGCACTTTTCTACAGAATCACAGGAGGGTCACATATTTTTCTTGGAAATAACGACTTTGAATCTCGAAATTTCGACTTTAATATCGAAATTTCGACTTTAATCTCGTAATTTCGAAATTACGAGATTAAATTCAAAATTCTGAAGTCAACGTCATGATTTCGAGTTAAAAAGTCATAATTTTGAAATTACGGGATTAAATTAAAAATTTCAAGATCAAAGTCAAAATTTCCAGATTAAAGTCGAAATTTCGACATTAAAGTCGAAATTTCAACATTAAAGTTAAGAGGTACCTTTATAACCGTTGAAGAGAATCTCCAGATTGTCTTTACTGCAATGCAGACGACGACGTAGAACACAACCTTTTTATCTGTATAAGATGGGAAAATGCGATACTTCTGTATGCACGTGAAACAAACACCATATTCAATGCCGAAAACATGATGGAAAGTCTCTTCCGTGGGCGAAGAGACTTGGAACAAAACCTATGTAAGAGAAATTATCAGGAGGAAAGAGAAAGCAGGTGACGAGAAATAAGCTCAAGGTAGGAATCCGGCACAGAGTCTATGAAGATTTCCCCTCCTCCTTAAAAAAAATAGATAGATAGATAGATGTATATTGACTACGTTATATAAAAAATTACGTTTGTCAGGTCATGAGGTGTGGACAATAGGCATAAAACATTATAAGAAGAGATAAAAGTCACCAAGCAGCGAAATATGTTGGGTGACAGATCTGTGAATATGTTTCATAAGTGTGTGACAGAAAATAGGACAAAACTTTATATATTGCAGGCCATAAATTCATCTGCTGTGTAGAAACAGTGGTGGAAGCACTTCTGCTTTGTATCGATTATAATTTAGGTCTTTAATTTCGTCAGGTGATTTGTTATACAGGGTGTTTCAAATTCGATTCTCACCATTGAGATCTGGGAAACTATGAGAGATACGAAGATGGTTAAATTGGGGCAAATTTGCGCATTCACCTGACTAACAATACGCCGTTGAGAAAGTTATGAAATTCAGAGTATATTCGGAGATATTCGGAAAAACCAGAAATTTCGGAAAATGGTTTTTATTTTTTTCTGGCTTTATTTTTCAAAGGATTCGAAAATAAATTGCACTTCCCCATTGCCACTTTTTCCCTGCTATATAAAGATGTTTTCAGATTTGCTATCCGACGTTTCGTCTTCCGGCCACTATCACCAACTTTATTTTTTCTTATGGGCACTACATTGGATTTTTTCTGTTTTGAATAGAACCAGATCTTACCTTTTCAATGGTGTATCATGAGTTATCATTATCTTTCGAAAAGTTGAAGATATTGAAAAAAATTCATTCTTAACATAATAGGCTCTGACTTTGATGTTTCTAAATTCAACTTTCGATTTGTTACGCTTAGTGACATATTGTTATTATACAAGTCATTGAATTTTTGACAAAAAATGGCTTTCGCGAATGTATTTAAACTTGTATCCCGAGAGACGACAACCACATCGAACTATGTTCAAGTTATTGGATCAAAATCTCACCAAGTTTGGTTCATTTGAAAATCTGAGAAAAAATGGACAGACAGAATGGACCAGGAAACTAAAGAAAATTTGATAAATGAGGTATGTATGAGGTAAGTTAGATATTATGCCCTTTTCAATAAAAATTAATAATTTGCAGAAAAACATGAACCCGGAAAAATCTACACGTCAAATATCCTCCGAAATGAATATTTGTCATACAAGTGCTTGAAGACATCTTAAAAAAGCGGTTTTAAATGTTAAAAAATACACATATCTCAAAAATTGCATCCAGGTGATCCAGGTGGAAAATGTAGGTGGGATAGATGAAAGCACTTTTACGAATTGTGGGATATTCAACCGAAATAACGAACACATAACAACCCCAGGCAGTTCCGAGAAATTCAACCTCAAGGGCGACTTAGTATTAACAGGAATTACAAAGACAGAATTTACAGAGACAATTTTGGGTCTCCATTTATTTGACGGAATTCTGAATGGAGAAACCTATCACCAGTTTTCAATGAACAGATTTTCGAAGACTATTTGGATGATCTTCCTTTGGCTAACTATAACAACATCTGGTTTCAACATGATGGTGCTCCACCGCAGATTACCAGACGAGTATCTAATTACTCGACTGAAAGGTTTGATAAATGGATAGGGAATAATGGGCCGGTAAGGTGGCCAGCAACGTCTCCAGACTTAACTCTTATGAGGATTGAGGAGGAGAGAAATTAATCGTGCAGTCAATAATATTCGAAGAAGGGCATAGTTGTGTTATCATAAACAAGGCCAGCATTTTGAACATTCGCTGTGAATAACTTTTGTCTCTTGTTGGAAATATCGGTCAGGATTTTCGGTTACTGGTTCTTGGTGTGTATAAATGTTCTACGAAGTTCAATTTAACTTCAATATATGAAAATTACAAGAATAGAATAAAATGACTTCAATTACGAAAAGAAACAATCTCTCCATCTCTGTCAAAGTTTTACATTGCTCTCCCAAAACCTCTATATGGTGAGCCAAAATAATAAATAAATTACAACATTCGGTCATCCTGAATGTATGTTTGTCCTCAAACATAATCATCTGATTTCTTTGGTTGTCTTGTTTTTCGTTTAGGTCTGTCATTAGTCATAACATTTTCTTCCACTCTTTCTTGGGAATCAGGAATCCAGACTTTATCAATATCGCTATCATCATCACTTGATAAGTGAATTTTATTTTTTCTGTCTTTTCCAATTTCCTCAATAACAAATTCGTTTTCTTCATCTTCTCCCGAATCATCATCTTCTTCATGATTACGATATATCTTCATTTGTGATACATGTGCTACTGTAGTTAAACTCAAACAACTGTCTTGTTTATTGAGTTTCTCTAACCTGTATGTATCACCTTGTGAAATTTCTATTTCCACAAATGGTCCACGATATTTCATTTGAGTTTTTGTTGGTTGACCAATGGAAATGTGTGGTTTTCTAACGGCTACTATATCTTATATTTTTGTTAACTATTGTTAACGTTTTCTTCAACTTTCCTTCTTATTTCTTCAATATCATTCGGTTTACCATCCTTTTCTATCAAATTAACCATAGCAGCGTCTTCAAATATGGGTTGAAATCCATACAGACATTCGCAAGGGGTAAAGCCTGTTGTTTAATTAACAGCATTATTCATTTTCTTTTCCACTGCATTCAATGTTTTGTCCCATTTGTCGTCTTCAAAATCAATTGAAGTTACAATACAGGGTACAATTGATTTCATTCTACTCTCTGCCATACCATTTGCTTGTGGAAATTGTGCAGCGATGAGCTTATGTTCAATATCATACTGTTTACAAAACTCAGTGAACTCGTTGCTCGTGAAAGCACTTCCCCTGTCGCTAACAATAACTCTGGGTGCACCGGAATCGTTGATGAAAAGTTTAATTTTTGTGATTGTTTCCTCTGACTGTGTACTTCTCTGTGCATGAAGTTTCACGAATCTTGAAAAAGCATCAACAACGACTAATATATGCATCTTTCCTGTAGTACTTTTAGGAAAAGGTCCAAGGTGGTCTATATGCAATTTAATCATTGATCTGTCTGGAATTTTCGGTGGGTGTAGTATTCCTGGCTTCTTTCCACCGGGAACTTTTGCTAGTAAAAATTCGAAACAGCCTTGTATGTGCTTCTTCACATATCTTCTCATACCCTTGAATCAAAATGTTTGTAATATGGCTGATACAGTACGATCCAATTACCAGTGTCCCATTTGATCATATTTCACAACTGTTGCCCTTCTCATTGAATCGGGTATAACATATAAATGCTTCGTTTCGTTGTTCACTTCAATTCTCATATGCAGTCTTCCTGTGTCGATTCCATATTCCTTACTCAAATTATTCCCTTCTGAAGTTCTTTCTTTGCTCAAGATTTCAACAATTTGGTTTAGTTTTTGGTCGCTTCTCTGGATCATCAAAATTCTTTCTTCTCCAGGAATTATCATGAACAAATTGATTCTCTTTGCATGAACTTCCTCAATCATTCCATCATCTGATGCATTTTCTACTGGAGCACGACTCAAACTATCTACATGAGACATTTTGTCTCCACTTCTATGTTTAATTTCAAATGAATACTCAGATAACGTTTAATACCATGTAGCAATCTGTGGTAACAATGTTTTCTTCGAGTTCAAATGAACTAAAGCCTGGCAGTCACTTATAATGGTGAACTGGATACCCAAAAGTAATAGTCTCAGTCGTTCCACACACCAAACAATAGCCAGTATTGTATATCTAAGAAGACCAGCATCGCTGGCTGATGCATTATATCATCCGGGCCTTTTTGTAACAATATGCCTGCAACACCAAAACTTGATGCATCACTCGGTTTCAGCCTTTGGATTGTATAATTGTAGGATAAGAGCTTTCTGCAATAAATCTTTCAAATTATCAAAAGCATTTTGTTGTTCAATTTTCCACAAGAAAGTGTTACACTTTTGGTCAACTCCGTCAAAGGTCTAGTTATTATTGTATAATTTTTGATGAATCTACGAACAAATCGTGTTAGACCTAAAAATCATCTAACTTCATGCTTATTTCTTGGGACTGAAAAATTATTTACAGCTTCAAGTTTCTGAGCACTAGGTAATAAACCTTTTTCTGTTAGTTGAAAACTCAAAAATTTCACAGATTTCTTTCCAAATTCACATTTAGACAATTTGAAAGTTAGTTTTGCCTTAGACATAGCAGTAAACACTTTCAAAGCATATCCAACCAACTCACTGCTCCGATCAAAATATCGTCTAAATATGATACTGCGATCATGTTTCTTAGGGGACCTAACACCACAGTCATGAGTCTCGAAAATTGAAATGGTGCATTAACCAAACCGAAACACATTCTTTCAAATTCTGCAGTGCCATCTGGATCTGCAGTTTTATGTTTTAATTGTTCATCAAGAGGCATTTGCAAATAGCCTGACAAGATCTAATGTACAAAACAATTTACTTCCAATAAGTAATTTAAAACAATCGTCAATATGCCGAATTGGAAAATGTTTCACTACAGTTTGAGAGTTCAATTTTCTAAAGTCTATCACTAGCCTTTTCTCGCCCGACGATTTAAGTACTAGTGAAACTGGTGAAGCATAAGGAGAGTTTGTGTCGCGAACAATACCGCACTTCCGCCATTATTCGACGATATCATTTATAATTGTCCGATCAGTGAAATTAGCACAATAAGGTTTCATTCTTCAATTTTCACGGTCATCAAGTCTGTGCAACCTAACTCGTATATATTGATTGCAAAACATTCACGAAATTCAGTAATCAATTCTAAAAGTTTCTGCCTATTATCAAGCGATTTGGACTTCGACGAAATTCACTCTATTTCTTTCAAAACTGACATCTTTTCGGACATATACAGCAGTTTTCTTATTTTCAGCGTTCAGTTTGATATTTCTGAAGGGGTTTTTGTTTTTATATCCAAAATACAAATCATCTGACACTCTAACATAAACTATTCCCGGTAGTTCAGTAAATGTTCGGCCAATCACCAAATCCATAGGTTTAGCGCTGTCAGGTACTACAAGAGCTTCGACCTCTTCTTGTACTTCATCTATATTTATCAAGATTTTGGTCAACTGTTTACTCACAGTGCTCTGTCCTCCAAAACTATATAAGCTCTGATGAGTCTCTGAACATTTCAAGCGATTGGTTACCACTACCGTTTCTTTTATTGTGCATACTGCACTTCCAGGATCAACAAAAGCAGAAACAGTGAACAGATTATTGATTTTGACTTGTCTCATGAATTTCTGAACAGGATCAGCATCGTTAAATGGTCCATACACTGAAGATTGGGCTTGCGAATTCTCAATATCATTTTGTTTTCCAGCAATACTGAAACTCTTCACACATCGATTTGTACTCTTAGTACAATACTTTTTTATATGGCCTCTCTCCTTGCAACAAAAACAAATGACTCCAGAAATAGAAGGTAATCATTGACTTTCTCTTCTGGTCTCCTCGTTATTTTCCGCATTTCACTTTATTTTTGTAATAATTATTTGTTTCATGTACATTCTTATTGTTGTTCCAATTAGCTTCTTCACTATAAAATTTTTCTTGTTGACAAATCCGTCCAAAATTCTGATCATGACATTGATTTTTGAAATAATTTGCTTTATTATTTATTTTTTTCAAATCGAATAATTTCATGTAACAATTCATCATTATCTATCGTTTTTATAGCAAGCAAACCAGAAATAATGTTTTTGTTATACAGGCCTATAACAACTTGTTCTTTGGTTTCATCATGATTATAACCAAGAGCTTGACAAAGAGTGACTTTATTTTGGAAATAAAAATAAACCGATTCATTCCTACCTTGGTATCTCGTTTTTCATCTTTTCCTACATCTCAACTTTGCTCATTTCAAAATCAAAAGTTTTCTTGAATCTGATTTTGAAATCTTCAAAAATTTTTATTTCATGAACTCTTTCTATTCCATTTCTCCGCTGTACCGACCATATGGATTTTCGAAGTTTGTAAAGTAAACTTCTGAGCCAAATTATGTAGAACCGCCGCATGTTTCAAACTGGAAAGCCAATCCATTGCGGGTTTCCCTAACGATTCTCCATCAAAATTTTCGATACTGTGACTGAAATCCGGCATCACATGGAACTCCTTGTTTTGTTCATTTCCACTTAGTTTTTGATTTCTAGCAGTTTCATGAAGTTTTCTCAGATGCCATTCTATTCTTCTCCATTGTTATCATTTCCATGAACTTTTCTAGCATATTCTATTGAGCTGTACTTTCTGTTGAACTGGTACTCGCGTTATCTCTGTTCATGTCTACCACAGGAACACCGGAAAATATCTACGCTGAATCCGTAATCGCAATGAAAAATAAGCACAACAGTTTTCAATATACTTTCTACTTCCAGTAGTGACCACATCTGATTTGTTGGAAATATCGGTCAGGATTTTCGGTTACTGGTTCTCGGTGTGTAGAAATGTTCGACAAAGTTCAATTTAGCTTTAATATATGAAAATTACAAGAATAGAATAAAATTACTTCAATTACAAAAAGAAACAATCTCTCTGGCATATCTGTCAAAGTTTTACATTGCTCTCCCAAAACCTCTATATGGTGACCCAAAATAATGAATAAATTACAACACTTTATATATTTAGTTTATTATTGTTATTTGTTCAAAGTAATATTTTCATTGAAAAGGACACAATGTCTATTTCAGCTCATACACACCTCATTTATCACATTTTGATTGTTGATTCTGTCTCCGTATTTTTTTATTAGCTTTTCAAACGAAAAAAACTCGGTGAGATTTTGATCCAATAACTTGAACAAGTTCGATGTGGTTGTCGTCTTTTAGAGTACAAGTTCAAATACATTTCCGATGTCCTAACACTGTTTCTATCGTATTTCTAATAAATTTGAATGATATCTCTCTTTTCTTCATTCGTGAAAGCCATTTTTGCAAGAATTCAATGATTTGTACCATAACAAAATGTCATCGAGTGTAACAAACTGAAAGTCAAATTTAGAAACATCAAAGTCAAAGCCTATCATTATAGGAAATCATTTTTTCAATATCTCCAATTTTCCGAAAAAGAATGATAACTTATGGTACATCATTGAAAAGGTAAAATATGGTTCTATTCAAAATAGAAAGAATCCAATGTAGCGCCCATAAGAAAAAATAAAGTTGGTGATAGTGGCTGGAAGACGAAACGTCGGATAGCAAATTTGAAAACACCATTATGTAGCAGGGAAAAAGTGGCAATGTGGAAGTGTAATTTATTTTCGAATCCTTCGAAAAATAAATCCAGAAAAAAAAACTTTTTCCGAAATTTCTGTTTTTCCCACTGAACCAGTGAAGCGAAAAAAAAATGGAAAGCGGGGATAAGTAAAAGTACTCGAACAACCCATAAATAGTCATCTCTCGGAGGAATCAGTCCAGTCATCACCCGAAGACGATTGTATATACTAACAATCGAAACGTCGTGAACTAACGTGGCTTGGAATTTCTTAACTTTTTATTTTTATTTATATTTCTTTATTTTTTGTTCAATCGTTCTATTTTTACTTGTATTTTATTTCACTATTATTTCATTTCAGGTTATTTTTGCTTAATATAATTGTTATTTTCAGCTATTCATTTTTAATTCTTTTTTTTAGTTGTTTCAGGGATTTCAAATCATTTTATATAGTAGACAATGGAAGTCCGAACTAGTGAAATTCTTATTAATGGCTGAGTAGCAACATCGATAAGTTTTTTCAAAAGGTTTTAGCTGATATCAAATATGTCGAACCTTTTGGAGTTTTTCAAGGACTTTATTGCATCCATTACGTCGATAGCGGTCGTATACTTGTTTTATGGCAGAGAGAGATTTTCTCATTTCTCTAAGATTGTCATCGAAAAAATTTAATAGGGCTTCATTCGCCGAAATATTTTTTAATGGTAAGTGTTTGTGAATTAAATTCTGTAGAGTATTTACAAAATATGCAGAGATATAGTGTGGGTCAACCATCGGGTTACCGAGCATGGAGTTCCAGTTTCAGTCCGAGACTGTTTCATTTTTACAATGCCCCATGCAGTTATAATTCTTTTTCTAATAGTTTTTGGATATGATCAGCTACCAAGCAGAGCACATGAATGTGGTAAGTGGGATCTTGCCGAAACGTCGGAGGTGGACTGTGATTCTGCTTCGTCGGCCTCATGTGCTTGTTCTCCTTCCGGAATCTGGGGTGGTGCCTATTCAGTGCGTCGTGGAGCTCATAGAGCGTTGGGTTACGATGTGTCCGAATTCGCTCTAAGGTGTTTTTAGCGTGGTTTCTTAGGAGTACATCCACGTAATGGGTCCTAGGATCCGAGTCCCGGTAGATGTATCGGTTTGGTATGTATCTGTGAGCGTTTACGGTTGTACACAAGCAGGCGTTCATAAACGTTTGGATCTGGCGTCTGGCCCCAGGTAGTGGAGGCATACAAGACAATGGGGTCTTGATTAGAAGCAGTTTTACTTTGAGATATTTACTTCAAAAGTATGCGTCAAAAAGTGTTATTCGTAAATATGTTCACCAGAATAATATGAATTTTCAGTCGAAGAAAATATTAGTACTTTATATTCAGAGCAAATGACACTGAAACTCAACAAAAACACTTCAAGGAGTCTCATAGTCCTATAAGTATTCTGGGTGCAGATACTTTCCATACGGTTTCGATGTTAATTATTCATCCAAATAATAATTATAAGCAAATTCATTCAAGATAACTATGTATATGCATAGCCGGCCGGTTCAAGTATGATGAAACAAACTTGTTTTATTCGAAAATATAATTCATTTCTAAAATGCACCACTTAGCCTAATAATGATATATTCAGGAATGATCACGTCAGAATGATAATAATAATAATGTTTATTTCAAAAACGTATTATAAGGAGATTAAAGATGAACATTTAAAAAGCATATAAATAAACATGTCACTGAAGTTCATAGAGCTTGTGCGTGCCATTTCTTAAATTACAAGTATAGGAATGAAATACAATTTAAAATGAATATTACTGGAGTTTTTTCCCAACACCAAATCGTTATTTTTACACCTCGACACGTGTTTCGATCAACAAGTGATCATCTTCAAGAGCCAGTTTTATCTTCCTCTTGAAGATGATCACTTGGTGATCGAAACACGTGTCGAGGTGTAAAAATAACGATTTGGTGTTGGGAAAAAACTCCAGTAATATTCATTACTACACCAAAGGTTCCAAACATTATATCACAAGTACAATTTAAAATGTTTGTGGGTGATGTCAGTTTTAGGTAAGATAAAACAGTCGCAGTAGTTCCTGAATAAATATCAGAATTTGATTGCCCCAGTCCTCATGTTGTTAAAATTGGTTAAGTTTGTTTTATCGGGTAATATGTCAAAATTAGGGAAAGTCAAAAAAGGTTAATGTGTTTCAATAATTCAAATTACTTTATTTCATAATTCATCATAACATCAAATTTACAGTTCAAAAAAAACTTTTCAAAACGCTCAAAGGTACGAATTTTTTCTTCGTTTTCATAAAAAAAGATGTGCATTTTTTCTTTCCTTGCAACTTGAACACGTCGGTTTTTCATGTCCATCCAAAGTTTCCTCTCTTGTGAAGAAATCCAAACATTGTGATAAACTCAATTGGCCAGTTCTTTGTGGTATGGGGAGTGATACATCCCAGAAAGGATCGACAGTTACAGATGAGTGTGACAGTTTGTGCACTTCATCGTGGATTTTAATTGACCAACGAAATTATCTTAGAGTTATATGTACTCAAATAAGTCAGTCATGACTCTTGTACTTTTTTGCTGTCACTCAATTCTTTGTTAATCTCCGTTGAGATCGGTTTAGGTTTCTTATTGATTTTATTAACGTCATCATGTAAACTTTCTAAATGATAACGAAGGAACTCCTGGGCGTCTTGATGCGCATGACGCATGAATCGAGAGGCAAAACTCTGAATCGGACTTTTTAAGGAGACTGAATGTGTTCACTGCTCTATCAGATGAATCTACTGACAAAAATTTTGATTTGATTTATGGGTTCAGGAATATTTCATCTAATTTTTGAGTAGACGTAAGAGTACCGAATATTGATGTGGCATTACCCCTTTGAAAGGCGATACTGATTCTTTGAATGAAAATGAATAAGTTCGGTTATAATCGGTAGAATTCATCATTGTTCTACCAATGTCTTTCAACAATTCAGAAGCATGAGATCCAAAAATACCAAAGGTTTCAATTGCAACAGGAAAAAACAGTAGGAACTTAGCAAAGTGGAGTATTTCCGAAATTTTTATTTTTCTGCAATCATAGCAGCTACATCAGTGGAATTAGATGTAGCGGCAAGGTGTGAAGTTGCAACTGTATCCACGCAGGTGAAGTCCCAAACCAGAGGTTTTCCAAATATCCAAGGAATTAGACTCATCCCGTCTGGACGCTTTCCATCATCTCGACTAACACCAAGGGGTTCAAAAACTGAAGGAACCTCTGCAGTGGCTAGAGCTCTTTTTTATAAGATAAATAATGAAATGAGGTCTTGAAAATCTGCCAGAACTAAATTTACAACTTAGAACATAGTAACACTTTTCTTCCAGAGTAGATCCACATCTGCATTTATGACTAACACAAATTGAAGAACCTAACCGAAGACCTATCGAAATTCTGAAAGATGCATCATCTAAGAAAGTACCAAAGAATCCACGGGTAGAGCATTCAGCCAGGCATCAGATTCTATGGACATAACAGCTTTGAGTCTAGCCATTTGAATATCGGAAAGTTCAGCTTACTCAAGAAGTTGATTATGAACCAAATTGATCATTGGATAATCCCAGAAATTCTGGCGCTTTTTATTTTCGAGAAGGATATTTTTCGTTTGAGATAACCATTCATTTCCACCATCCAAATAATACGCATCAGAAATTTCAGACAAAGATTTGGAAAGAATGGAGTTAACTGGGAGAGTAGCTTGACTTCAAGTGATATCTTCGAATTTATTATTGGTAATTTTTTTGTAAAGATAGGCGTAAGGTGAAATCGAATTCCTTTTAATATATACAAGTTGGATTGCATCTCAAGGAATACAATAATTTGGGGATTGCCAAACAGTATTTCAACAAAAAATATGCTACATGGGAAGGAAGCCTATTGAGACGAGATGACAATAGAATTAGAGACTCTGTTATTTGTATTAGGCAACGTGATAAAGACTATAGAGAGTGGAGCTCCAATAACGACCAGTGTGAAAGGATTTGTAAGCATCTGAAAAGGAGCAAAAATTTCACATTTGTCGAAATTTAATTCAAGTCTAACCTCATTAGAGAGATAATCTATTTTTTGAAATTCGTGGAGAACATAATCTATATTACCACCAATTGAACCATCGTCTAGGTACCAACAATTGGAATTGGTGTTGATAGACTTTTTCAGTTCATTCAAAGTGAGGCAGAAAAGAGCAGGACCTAGAGGATCGCCTTGTTGAACCTCCCTCTGAGTTGAGATAGTATTTTTTCCAAAGTTGAAAAATGTTGAATTTCGATAAAATTGGTTGATAAAAGGAGAAAGGTGAGGAATAATTACGTGGGATGTTCGCAAAATTATGTTGAAGGTGTTTTTATAATCTAGTTTCACAAAAATGTTAGAAGATGGATTGGGATGCTTATTTAAAAAGAGACGGGCAGCTTGTGCAACTGCTTCGCATCCCCCTAGAGTTTCAAATCCAAATAGAACAGGACGAAATAAATTTTCTAAATAAACAGTAACATCAATACATGATAAAATCGCCACAAGGCGACGAAAAATGGTACCAATAGCAATGGGGCGAATGTTACCATCTTTTTTTAATGCTATCAAGGAGGCATCACACAAAATAGGGCAAATATCGGGATTCAGTCGACCACTCGGCAAAAAATTACACAAGGAAGTCAAAGAAGATAGAAGCTTTTCACCTTTACAACCAGAACTTTTTGATGTCAAGTCTTGTAAATGGGAAGGTCTAATAGAGTATATTCCTCCTGCTGAATCAGTGCGAAATGATCTGATTGCTTTCAAGACTTGCTTTTCATCAACTTGGAGTGGAGTACAGTTTGTGTCAGGTATAGGTTCTTGACAGGCGTCAGCGGGATGTTTAGCTTGAAGTTCAGTTAACGTAAGATCAGTGGCGGCGTAGCGTGAGTTGGCACCCGGGGCGGTTTTCTGTGGGACACCACCAAAATAAAACAACAAATACTAAACGGGCTTACGAGACTTTATTTTGCTAAAACATTCAATTATATCATCAAAATTTACTTTCCTGTCCTTTTCAATAGATAATATAGAAAGATTGGTTATTCTAGATTGACTCATTGTGCTGGACCTTAAGTAAGATTTTATCAACTTCAACTTTGGGAAGCTTCTTTCACATGAAGCTACCGAAACACAAATAGTTAAAAAAAAATTTTAGACACAGCGCTAGATTCGAAACAGACTCAGAATAGCCCCATTTTACGATGAATCTGAGAAGTTCCAATGTAGTCCATTGAATCGCTGAAGAAATGCTGGCGACATCCAAGTGTCGATGTTTCATCCCCAAAATTATGTCTTCTGTAGAAAATTCATCATAGACTTTTGTCAGATTAGGAATTATTCCACGAAGATCTTCTTCTGTCGACATTAGCAAAGTTTTAGATTGAACAACACTAAATGTTACGAGAATATCATCCATCGCCCTGTAACGATGGTCTATTTCTTCATAAAATTAATCAAGACATTCTATCATAGCTCTCTACAGTTCCTCTGATAATGTTAGTTCAGCATCTCTGACCATTTCTCCTGGCATACGTTTTCGAAATCGTCTTCTTCCTTTTCTTCCTTCAAATGAAATGTCTAAGTCTTCACATTTTTTAGTTGCGTGAGAAATAGCTTTTTCCACTAGTTAAAAACGATGGCTATGAAGAAAATTTTTCAAGGCTTCGATTTTTATCACACACATATCCAGTGATAGCCCAGATTTTTGTATATACTTTTGTGTCATATTAACTTCTTTTAGGACTTCACACCAAAAGGAAAGATAGCATAAGAAACTGAAGTCACACATAGCTGGTAAGAGTGTAGATGCTGCTTCTCTTGTATCGGCGTTTTCTCTGCTGCTGCTGCTGCTACTGCTGGGATCAGACATCTCTTCGAGTGTTGACACAGGACACGCCTACAGTTTTCATTAAAATTTCCCATCGATGTGTGGATGATGGAAAGCATGTGTAAACTCTTTCTACTGTTACGAAGAATGTCAAACTTGAAATAATGTTCCCAAACGAGTGCACTCCACATAGATTTAGCGAATGATTAACACAAGGCGTAAATAACGCTTTAGGATTGTAATCTTTGATTTTTGCTTGTATACCCCTATCAATACCTGCCATGTTTGCAGCATTATCGTATCCTTGAGCTCGACATAGATGTATGTCCAAGTTATCACTCTCCAGATGCGTAAGGATATTTTCAGCAAGTTCAACTGCAGTCTTTCCACGTTTGTTTGAAGGTGGTTGACAGGAGGCCATTGAAAGTTCGCATTGCTGAGCACAAAACACACACAGCTAGGCGAAACCAGCAAATCCGGAATAGCAGAGCATGTTTGGACTCAGCAACATAACATCAAGTGGGCTCAAGCTGAAATCATCCACAAAGAGAAACACTGGTTTAGGAGAAAATTCAAAGAAGCCGCGTATATTTTGTCCAACAACGCATTTAGTCAAGCTAGCGTAGAGATACGTAACATATGGAAACCTCTAATCAAGCGAAAAACGACCAATTTCCGCCAAAAGGCCATCTCCCGCTAAAAACCAATGAAGCGTAAAAAGTGAAGATTGGAGAGGTGAAAGCACTCGAGTGACCTATAAATAGTCAGATCTCGGAGTCACCCGAAGACGATTGTAGATACTAACAATCGAAACGTCGTAACATAACTTGGTTTGAAATCTTTTGATTTTTATCATTTATTTTTTGTTAATAATAATTTTTAATTTTAATTTTTTCATTTTTTTTATTTGTTTGGTTGTTGCTTGTATGTTATTTCTTTGTAATTTCAGTTTTTCGTTTAATGAAATTGTTATTTTCGGTTAATCTTATTAATTTTTTGATTGTTTTTTCAGGGTTTTCAAATCAATTCATATTATATTAGACAATGGAAGTCCGCACTGATGAAATACTGCAGTCTTTCCAGCTATAGGGAAGAAACATAGAAATGATTCCTTCACTTCAACTTGATCGCCTTCAATATGAACATACCTGATCACGTAACTCATCTGATCAACATGTGATATGTCTGAAGTGCTATCGATAATAATTCCAAATTATTTGGCTTTTTTTATAGCGTCCACAATGTTATTTTTCACTTCATTTCCTAAAAGGTTTATGAACTCATTTTGAATGCCTTTAGACAAATAAAAAATCTACCCGTTTTAGTTTGGTACAGGTGATAGTATGTTCAATTCTCAGCATGTGCTCTTTCAGCACTGGGTCATATTTCGACAGCAGATCAACTAGTTCTAAAAAATTCCCTTTATTATCCGATGTAACCCCTTCCCTGCACCCTCTAAGAGGTAGATTTTGGCGAGTCAAGAACAGAATAACATCTAAAAGGCGGCTCAAAATATCACGCCATTTCTGTTTTTATTCATCAAACACCATTTGATGTTCATTGTCGATTGTTTTTTGCTAAAAGAAGGCTCAAAATATCACGCCATTTCTGTTTTTATTCATCAAACACCATTTGATGTTCATTGTCGATTGTTTTTTGCAGCTTCAATCCATTTTCTAAAATTTTCCATTTTTCAAAACAGGAGGCATGATTCTCGGAATTCTCGTGTTCAGACACTTCAGGATTAAGTTTCCACCACGAATTAAATCCATTGGCAAAACTCTGAAGTTTTTTTTCTAGGTGCGTGAACAATTTGCAGCAAAAAAATATAAACTGTGTTTTGTTGGAGAATATACCATCCATTTTCTGAGTACTTTTTTTCCATTTGGTAACGCTTCATAAAACCATTCTGGATTAGAATGTCGGCTCTTTCCTTTTATTTTATCACCAGGCCTTAGGACAGTATCTAAAAAGGGGCCATATCTATTTTGATAAGGATCACTGCCCGTTTCAACAATTTCAACTCTCAAATCATCAGTTGATTCTTCTTCATTTTCACTATTTCGTACTCCATCTTGGTCATATTTTTCGTGCTGTTGATCTTCTTCACATTGTTTCTTATCTTGTATGTCAGGCTCTCTTTCCTGCGTTTCTTCGTTTAACGCATCTTGACGCCTTTTTTCTACATCGTCGGTTTTATCAAGATCATTTTCAACACATTGTTGCGATGTATTTGATGTTGAAGTCGAAGGTGCTACATATTTCAAGATAGATCCAGATAACGATTCGATGGCAAGTCTTTGAATATCTTGGATTTTTCTTTGTTGGAATCCACTAGGTCTATTTCGCTTCATAATAAAGTTTTATTCTGTAAAGATCGATAAATAAATGCTCATGATGATGCACCGAAAAAATCCTTAAAAGAAACGGTGTACTTGTGAATTTTTAATACTCATTTTATACCGAAATAATGCAAAACTATTATACTGAATTTATTCTCAAACTTTGTTTAATTAGACCTGAATGATTTCATTATCTATCTTAGTTGAATCAAATAATAATATTTATGGGATTAATAAAAAAATACAATAATATTAAGTTATTGGTAAATATATTTAGTTATAGTGCACTGTTTGGAACCTTTGGTGTAGTAATGAATATTGCTAAAGTTTTTTCCCAACACCAAATCGTTATTTTTAACACCTCGACACGTATTTCGATCACCAAGTGATCATCTTCAAAGAGGTAAAATGATCTTCCTCTGGTCACTCTGGATCACTTGGTGATCGAAACACGTGTCGAGGTGTTAAAAATAACGATTTGGAGTTGGGAAAAAACTCCAGTAATATTCAAATATATTTAGCTCAAAAAATGACAGCATACAATTGATTACCTAAAAACATTGATATATCAGAGTAAATATTCTGGAATATTATGGAAAAAAATTATATAAAAAATAACAACTTTAGTACTCCTGTCAATGTGTCAATCATAATGAACTAATGTCGATCACTGTTTATTTTTTTATGTACGGACTCCGAAATAATTTGAAAATAAAATCAGTCTAAATAAGTACTGTTTTGGTAAAAAATAGGTGTTAAATTTACAAGAACACTGAAATTATACATACGTATGATTTGGGTATAAACTGAGTAAAATACTGTTTTACATTTAAAACTCTACCAATTATATCGCTACTCGGTTGAATCAAAAATGCTACAGATAAAAATGTTTACAATCAAAAAATAAATTTATCTATAGTTGTACCAATACCAATTGACTTCATACTACTCACCGTAAATTATTTTACATTTAACTTTAATTTTCTCGCAAGAAAGTTTTGTGTTGAATTGACAAAGATGCATATGAGACCATTATAAACAAAACACTGACTGAATGTGTAATGTGATCGTCTTACGCATGGGCGCATGGCGCGGCGCCGCAAACTGAACTCATTCTTTCAGGGAATGATGTTAGATGTTTGAAACTGAATAAAAATAAAGTTGTGTGTTGCGATATCTATTAAGATATAATATTAGTATGCAAGTTAACACTAAAGTAGGTAACTATTTAGTTATCGATGTCTTTGCAGAGTTATTATTCTGTAAATATTCTTTGGCTGCGCGAATGCGTTATCATTGACTCCCCTTGGTGCTTGGCACCGGGGGCAGACCGTCCCCCCCTTACGCCGCCACTGATAAGATCATAAAAATCTGCAAAACTGTCCGTTGAAGTCAAAATACGGATTGCCGAAGTGAGATCGCCATCCGAAACTTTATTTATTACAGATTTTGAGAAATTTGTTTTCTTTTTATATCGACTCTCTAATTTGTGAATGAACTTTTCTGAACAGGTATTGCAAATGTTATTCTTGATGAGTGAAGTGAGAGACTTTTTACGATTTTTTGTATGTGGTGGAAGAGAAAAGCAAAACAAAGCAAATAATTTTGGTGATCTAACGAATTGCTCTGAATGCATTCATCAATAGCTTTGCTCAAAGCTTCTGCTGCACACATTCTTACTCTTTTGGGAATTCTCTTCAATGTGTGAGAATGTAGTTTGTATAAAGCCTATCATTTAGCTTTGATACAACTTTCACCAGATTTGGATTCAACATTCGGATTCAGTGCACAGGTTTGAGTGGAAGAGGAAAACCTTGTTGACTCAGATTTATGAAGTTTTAAAAAGTGGATTCTGAAACCTTTTGTAGTTTTGAATTTCTTATTGCAAGATTGACGAAACGTATATTTTATAATTGGATCGTGTTCAGTTGTAGAAGACAGTTCCTCTGTGAAGAGTTCTGTCGTTTGGCGTGGTTTCTTGATCTGCACATGATAACTGCTAGATAAAGGATACTTTCCATCTCTGAGAATTTTATTCTTGAAATTTTTCTCTACAGCAGGCTTTAGAGTTTCATTGCTCCTCCGTCCTCTATCTAATGTTCAACACATTTCTTCAATGGTTTTGACAGCATCAGTGAATCTCTTACAAAAGATGTGTGCTGTTTGGTGATAGGGATTTGCATATTTAACTATCAATAGTCATCAAGAGTTTTATCTTCCTCTTGAAGATGATCACTTGGTGATCGAAACACGTGTCGAGGTGTAAAAATAACGATTTGGTGTTGGGAAAAAACTCCAGTAATATTTATCAATATAAAAATGGAGAAATAAGGACTCAGGAATCGAAGCAAAATTGGTTTTTAAGGAAGTACAAAGTTAATTTCTAGAAGTTTTTATGAATATGTTCAAATTAGTTCATTCTCTCTAATAATCGGTTAATTTGATGTATGCAACTCGTAAGTTAGCGGAGCAGTTTTGAGTATATGAGATCGTTGAAAGCTTTTCTGTTCGTACACTTCAACCATTTTTTCACATGTAATTTGTAGGAAGTATACGATTGAGGCTTTTTTATATTATCAGGAGTAGATTATAAATATTCAACGAAAGTCATTTTTTGTGAAGGAAAATAGTTTTTCATCGACCTTTCATCTGAAAAATTATAATGGAGAACTTTATATAAGTGTAGAAAAGGCAAAATTTTTAGTTTACCCCGATAAGTTACTGCGTAAAATCAAAGTATTTTTCACAAAGAAAAACGTTCTATTTATCAGTAACTTGTCGTATTTAACAATTTTGCCTATCAAAAAAATTGCTAAGAACTTATCTTTACGTTTCGGAAGCCAAAATCTGCCTCCGTCTTCAAAAATGACCTCCGAAACGTAAAGATAAGTATTGTATTATTTCTTAGCAATTTTTTTGATAGGCGAAATTGTTGAATACGACAAGTTACTGATAAATAGAATATTTTTCTTTGTGAAAAATACTTAGATTTTACGCAGTATCTTATCGGGGTAAAATAAAAAGTTTGTCTTTTCTACACTTGTCTAAGTTCTCCATTGAAATTTTTATATTTTTCAGATTGTGTAAGGTAACAAATAGCCAAAAATGGTCGATAGATTATAAACTTTTGGTGATAAAAATTCCACTAACCGTTGACCAATAGTTTTTTCACATGTCGTTTTATTGATATATTTACTTTTTGTTCTAATGCTCCTATGAATATTCATCAGAATCAGAATCTTATCTCAAAAATGCCATTTTCTAGAAATAGTAAATCGCTGAAAAAAGTAAAATTTTTTTGTTAATCATCCTCAAAATCCACTTTTGTATAACGTATAAATTATGTAAATTATATAGAGATACCCCATCCTAGTATTACATATAATAACTGGGATTGCACTTATACAAGATGTGATATTTTCAAGTGTTCTGTACTGAAGAAGTCAGCGAGGTATCTGAATTTGGTAAGAAATCCCCTTCAGCTTATTTTTAACGTGAATAACGTGAAGGTCCCATCTCCAATATTAAGTGCCTGTTAATGATCATTCCTAAGTATTTCGACCTATCTTTTTCTAGAATGTGTATTACATTGTTCACTACCAAAGGACCTTATTCGGGTAAATAGTGTGGATATGATATGAATGGTGAGTGGTATGATTTCTCAGCATTCATTGTTAAACTGTTGAATTTTAACCAGTCATATACTCCATGTAAGTTTTGTTCGGATTTATTTTTAACATCTGTCCAAGTTTCGTCCTCAAAAAGTATATCGACAGCCCTTGAGGAACTCACAATTTCCCTCGGTTTCTACTACTTCTTTTCATTACCATTAGTTGGTATGCGGGTCCTCTTATCCAATAGAATTGGAGTTTTTAGAGAAGGCATTTGTAACACGCTGTATCGAAGGCTTCTGAGAGATCTACAATAACGCAAATTAGATTTTTTTTGTCTATGGCCTTATAGATATCAGTGGTTAAAGCATACATATATCGCATCTTCTGTACTATGACCTTCGCTCAATCCAAACTGAATGTTGGAGAGAACTCTAAATTTTTTAAAAAATTTATGCATTAGTGTTTTCACGATTTTCTCTAATATTTTAGATAATACAACGAGACTGACTGACAATTTTCGATTTTTGCCCTAATTCTATTCTTGTACAAGGGCTTGATGATTCCCAACTTCAAGCAATATGGAAATTTACCCTGCTATAAACACATATTTATTAATTGTGACAGATGAGCAATAATGAAATTTTCTAGCTCTTTATCCGTTTCAGATCTAATAGTATGCTATCCAGGATATTTATTATTTATCGTGTCCATTACATCCCCTTCACTCACACGATTCAAGAACATACTATTACTTAGATTATCGATATTTTCCGAAAAATTTGGTGGTGCTGTTATTTGTGACGCATATTCTTGTCCCAGTTCAGTATAATATATGTTGAATTGATTTGCAATTTCATGTTTAGAACTAAGAATTATGATATTAACCCCTTCAGATTCGATTTTTTTTGGAATTTCGTTTTGGACAGATTTCGTTAAGCACATTCCATAATCCGCTCGAGGTATTGGGACTTTGACATTTATTTCACTCATGTATTTGTTTTTCAAGTTCCGATTTTTCAACTGCAAAAGGAATTTTTTTTTCGACTGCAAAAGAAAATTTTCATATTTTCGTTGCTCATCATAATGATATCACATTATCAACAAAGTTTATTTTGCAAAAGAAACATATCTTATTTACAGAAAATATCTCAGTAAAAAAACTGTATTTTTTCTACCATCCTACTAAGTGAAAAGACTTTTCACGATTTTTCTCTGTCTTCACAAATATCCCGTTTTATTGCAAGTGTACCAGATTTTGAAATATTCTAAATGATTTTTTTCTGGATTACGATTCTTTTTTCTAGATTCTGTTTTTGGCAGTTGGTATCTGGTTGATTATTGATTAACATCCATTCACTGTTTAAAATGCAGATAGAATGGAATTGACTTGTCCCTTGTTGAGTTAACCGATGACGTGATAGTTGGTTTAAAAAAAAGGACTGTTGAAATTCAAATAATTAATGTGAAATATTTTTTAAGGACAAAAAACAAGCACTACAGCACTATACTACTGAGATCGGTGCCTGTGCAAAAGTAGCGATTCACGCTACTTTTATTTAAATCGCTGAAAAAATGTTCTCAGGAAGTTTATTTCACATAAACGCAGTTCTCCAAATGAAAAAGTTCTTAAACTGTTAAGTTTGTCTTGTAATGAGTTGAACCTCAAAACGATGAGAAGTTACAGTCCGTCGCGTATTTCTGATATGTGCCACTTTTGGTGGAATCAAATGTGCCAAGTCAGTTGAACACCTCCCATGAAAGAGTGACAAATCTCCAACTTTTTTCGATGTCCCAGACTATCAAGTTGCAAGTGATGTTCGTGTCTTTAATCAGGCGAATGGCTCTTTTCTGGTTCGAAACAGTGATCCAAGCTTTTGAGAAGCAGCCTTTGCAATTTCGGCGACGTGATTATGCCAAGACATATTGGTATCCATTTCAACTCCCAACAAACTTATGGAAGCAGAAAATGGATTTGTCTGTCCTGACATATTATTATATCCGGTTCGGAGACATTTATCTTTTTGGAGAAAACCGATACTTTCACCCCAACTCGAAAGCACCTCTAGATCCTCGTTAATTTATGCAACCTTCTGTTGCCGGTGAAGATGTGCAGTCGATGTCCTGAAACCCAAATGGAATGTCGTCAGCAAATCAATATATTGGATTCTTGTTTTTTTTCAATAAGTCGTTGACTTACAATGAAAAGAGGGTTGGAAACATGGATTCTAGGGGAACACCAGCGTTGATGGTAAAAGTATTCGAGAGATAATCGACGGCCACTTGCAGGAAACGTTCTTTCATGAAGCTGGAGAGACATGTTTATCTTCTAACTATATTATAAAAATATATCAAATGCATGAATACTCAAAAAGTACCGTATAACATTTGAATATGAAAAAAAATCGTAAAACAATAGGCTACATGCAAATATTTTTTCATTTGAAAAAAACATTTGCAAAATATTATTGGAAAACAATTTCAGAAAATAATAGAAACAATAAAAATTCAGACAGATTCATCTGACGAGAACAAGTGTTAGAATTCAAAGTTGTTAGAAATCTCTACGATTCGGTATCAAGTACAACTATTTATATCTATTTTTGAAGACATTCAAACTTTCAGCGGCTTTAACGTTCGAAGTCTCTGAGCAGAGCGCAAATGTATGTGGATTGTATTCTTCATTAGCTTGGACACTGGACAGATAATGTATTTTTATACCACCGAAATAGAAAGTTTGCATGAGTCATTTTTTATTTTTCTCACTCCTTAGTCTGATATTTAACTTGGAAATTCTGACTTTTATCTTAAAATTATAAAATTCAGACTTTCATCTCGGAAACTAAAAATTATATTTTTCCGACTAGTATGGCCCTTCTTCGTTCCTCTATTATACTGTTGTATTGTGTGGTATTGTTTTCATGCCAGTTTTGGAGAGAATTTCAGTTTTGACTTATATAATATTGAATGAAACTAAGACTAAAACAGTTTTAATCTTCCTCTTTGAAGATGATCACTTGGTGATCGAAACACGTGTCGAGGTTTTAAAAATAACGATTTGGTGTTGGTAAAAAACTCCAGTAATATTCATTACTACACCAAAGGTTCCAAACAGTGCATCATAAGTATATATGATTTTTGATCAGTTGGGTGTAGGACTCTTCCGTATTTACATTAATTTTTACCCCTTTCACAGGAAAACTGAAATGGATTGTGTTGAGAGTTATTTGTAGTTTCTTCTTTCTCGTCATTCTACTAATGAAGCTCATAGTTATAATTTTCTGCGTTATGTTGTTGTCGATACTCTCTATTGTTACTAGAATTTAGATGTTCCCAGATTTTCTAAACTCATGAATGTTTCATGATTGTCACTCCCCTTGTCCCCATTATCATATAAATACGTGACAATTTAAAATATCATGAAATTTTTTGATGATCATATTTTCCATATCATCAATAATAGATGGTGCAGTTTTGTGCCTTGTTTCATCACGCGAACAGAATCTGCTTGAAAACATTTAAGCCGTGCTACATGACATTATCTGAAAACCGACCCTATCATGACCTAAATGACTGCTGGATGCACATATCATCATTTATCAGCAGCGGAGACTTTTTGGAAATCCCATCTCTTCTGTATACTCAAATACAACTATGCCGACATGGGTCAAAACGATGATAGACGCGGCATGGATCGAAACAGAAAAAAGAACTAATAACAACAGTACTTTTTATGCAACCTGATTTTTTTACACATGGAACGGCCTCGACAAATTAATTATCTTGTTTTATTCACAATAATGTGTATTTCACTAGTCTTTGATGTTTATCCGTCCACCAGTGTTTATAACATTAGCAAACAAAAAAATTACGACTAATATTTTAACGGCTATACATGAGAGTTTAAAGCATCCTGACTGCGACTTCAACATCAAAAATTTTCCATCATGTAAAGATTATGAGTTATGTTTATTTTATACAAAAATTTTCACATATTATAGGAAAATATAAGATCATAACAAGAAAAAAACCAATATATTTTGAGGATAACAGACTTTATTTACATTACATATGAAAAAACATCCAAATGGAGTCTTTGTGACTTTCGTTTATATGTTTCATCGTTTTCCCTCAGAAGGAACCAAGAATAATCCCCCATCATTGCCGAATCTCATCTGCCTTGGTAACGTTGCCCCATTGTCAGAATGTCTTGTTGGAACGTTTTCCCTTGTTCGTCACTGACAGCACCCAAATTTTCTGGTAAAATTTTAAATGGGAGTGCAAGAAATGGATTTTGAGAGACATGCTACATCCCATTCTGCAGTAGTTTTCAAGTAGTTATTATACAAGTGTCTCGTAATTTTCTACTTTCTTGTTCCTAAAAACTCCGAAACAATTCTTTTGAAAGAACTCCACGCAGCTAATTCAACATTACTTAATTGTTGATCAAACTGTTGATCACTTAGTAGTTTTCTAATTTGTGGTCCAACAAATATACCTTCCTTGAGCTTTACATCACTTAATTATGGAAAAACGTGTTTAAGATATTTGACGCATCACCTTCTTTGTCTAATGCTTCTATAAAATGTTTCATTAACCCCAGTTTAATGTGTAATGGAGGTAACAAAACGTTTTCTGGGATTAACAACTTAACGTAAGCTCGACCTGGAATATATTTATCTACGGAGGCCATTCTTTTACTTGATAATGGCTCTGTTACCCTACTGTTCCAACGGCAAAGAAAACAGCAAAACTTCGTAAATCCGCCCTGAAGACCTAGTAATAGTCCTATGACTTTTATGTCACCACATATTTGCCACTTATACGTATTATTGCATTTAGAATAAGTGACGTACTTTCGTGTGTTTTTTTAATGGCAACTGCATGTGCAAAAGGAATAGAAGGTCTCTTATTACCATAATGGAGCAGAACGGCTTTTGAACTTGTTTTAGACGAATCTATAAATAAACGCCATTCGTTCTGGTTATGTGCAAATCATAATTTTTCCATCACACCATTTACACAAACACACATGTTATTCTGCATAGTAAAAAACGAGGATAGGTCATGGTTGTGGTTCCTCAATATTGTAACTTTGATTTTAGGGGCTAGTAAATTCCATTGTTGTAATCTAGACCCTAATAATTCAGCATTCTCTTTGTACAAGTGGAGGCCCCGAACTAAGTCATTTAATACGGGTTGTTCGATCAAATGGGGTGTTCTTCCTTCAGTCTTGGGAAAATAAGGACCGTCTTTTTCTGGAACATCATGGGAACCTGCCTGGTCATCATATATTTCCAAATTTTCCTCCCAATTTGCCGTGATGGAACTGGTAAACCTTCTCCATGAAGAACCGGTCTTCTTGCAGAAGGAATATTCGAATATACAATGTTTTTGACAGCAATTTGTTTGATGAATCTCGGTTCTCTCTGAAAATTATTTTCCAGCAATGGAATATTCCATAGTATATGAAGCATACCTACTATTGATTGCTGATAGGGATGTGTTCAGGAATCATGTATGACCGGATAAGATGGTTTGTGAAAAATCGCAGTCATTTTATTTATTAATTTCAGTAATAGTCAAGTCTGGACATTGTATTGAATTATTTACCACCATTTCACCTTCGCCGCATAAATGAAACATGAATCGAAAATGATTTTAAGATAGACATATGGTAAATAGATCTAAAGTGTAACTTGAATACTTTATCGATTTTCATCAAGCATCAGCAAATTCTATTATATGTCTATTCATGTATCCAATAATAATAAATATTATTATGTATCTATGAATAATAAATATTCCTGTATCATGAGAAAATTTTACAGTATGCCCTCCCCACTTCAACAAATATCTTGTAAATCAAAGAGTGAAAGTGGGACCTCTGGCGTAGAATGAATCCAAAACAAGCCCTTTTCCCAATCACCTGCAATGCAATACTCTCCTCGGTATTGTATTTTTGGTGATTTTGAGAAGTGCTTCTTTTCTACAGTATTTTCTGATTTTTCTCAAGTACCTGTCGTCAGAAATATTTTTACCACACCTTGCAAATGATTCGGGCGTAATTGGAAACTTGTTCAACAGAAAAAAATGCCCGCCGGTCTGATCGGCTTGTTTAACGTTGTCGACCCGGCATCAAATGTGGGTTAAAATTTCATTCAAGAAGTAAAATCGTTTTCGTGTGTTCGTGCGAGATATTATATTCGGTTTTATATTAAACGTTTGTGAAAGACAATGAGTGCTAATGTTAAGTCAAATATGTGAAAGTAAATTTGTCATGAAATCATTTACTTCTACGTTTGGAGTGGATGTCCATAAAGATGAGAATGCAGTATTTACGTATTAATGAGAAAGAACCGCCAAACAATATTTTGAACCGAAAGTGACCTAGAAAACTTCAAACATTTTTAGACACCTGTGTTGATTTTAACATGTAATACAATGCTAGAAGAAATCTGAAATAGATTTTGTCTGGTGGGTTGGGTTTGCACTGAAAATTAGAGCAGAGCCTCAGAAAAATTATTGGAAAGTTTGAAGATTTATTGCTCCAAATAATTTCGATTCGTTCCTAGAATTAGAAAAAAAAGAGAGCGGTGTTTTTTCATTCCTAGTAAACCCCCTTTCAATATTTTTGGAACGGTCAATAGTACGATTAAATTTCCAGTATTCGGGATCCTGATTATTTTGTTCGTTATATGTTATATACAAATTCAAAAACAAAACTACAATTGAATATGTTATTACTTTTTGTTTATCAAAAAATTTTCTATAAAAAGATGCAACTTTTTTACATGGAAATAACATATGGAACATTTTTACCACTGATATTATTTTTTGTTAACTATGAAATTCTATTCAAAAACATCTTTGGTTTTTTGTCATGGATAACTACGATATATATTCATTAGTACTTATAGCGTAACATTTTCTTTTCTTGTACATCAAATTATGTCTTTATTATATTTATATTGAGTTACCACAGTAACAAAATCAGTACAAAAATCAGTACAATATTTGGATTGTAACTGATAATTGAAAAAGATGACATGAGTTGATATAAAGATATTATAAAGTTATTAATTGCACAAAATGAGTGGGCATACTTGGAGACTGGCTGTAAATCAAATTATCTAAAAGAACAATTCTGTTCTGTTTAAAATCTATTTTTACGTTTATCAGCTGTCACCCCCATCTGAACGACAACTCTCAGAAGTTGAGAAACTTCTGCGAGCTAAGGACTAACGAGGTCTTACCTTCCAACGTGTGATTCCTAACACATCTAATATTGTCTAATATTGCCTAATATGATTCAAAATCTATGAAAGAACAAATAAAATTAGAATGAATACCATTTCCAAGCACAAAAGAAATATACAGCTGGGAGAAACCAGCAAATCGGAAATATCAGAGCATGTTTGGACTCATCAACATAACATCAAGTGGTCTCAAGCTAAGATCATCATCAGGGAGGAACATTGGTTTAAGAGAAAGATCAAAGAAGCTGCATATAAGTTACATATGGAAACCTGTAATCAAGTGAGAAAACGGTCAACTCCCACAAAATCGGTGAAGTCGTTGCCTTCGAAAGGCAAATTGGGAAAAATATACAAATAATATTGAACAAAAAGAAGGAGCGGATATGAATTACTAAAAGCTGATGAAATGAACGAAGCCGCAAAAAAATCTACTTCCAAATTCTCTGACACAGACAAATCAAAGAAAAGACTGGTAAAATCTGGTGGAATGATGAATGTGATAGGGCATGTGAGAAACAAAAACAACTGTTTATTAAACACAGAGATGAACCGTGTATTGAAAACCTCAGTAACTTCAAGAAGCAAGATTGTGAAAAAATAACAAATAAAGCAAAACGGGACACCTGAAATCGTTTTTGTTCTTCGCTGACTAGGAATAATAATATGAAGGAAATATAGAACAAAGTTAATAGGTTCAAAAACTGGAAACAAAGTATCAGAAATCTAATCGATACAATCAGATGAATGCCGTATAAAGCGAAATACAGAAAACGTTCACTCTCGTGGAACTTGATTCAGCTCTCCATCAACATAACAAACAATACGTCTCCAAGAAAAGATAAAATACATTACTCCATGATTGTGGAGCAGCCAATAAACATGGAACAGAAATTACTATCAATTTTCAATAGAATATGGAGTGGACAAATAGAAATCCCATAGGAATGGCACGATTATATACTAGTACCAAAAAACCTAGAATCAAGTCGATTTCTGTAAGCCGATCACTCTTGCTTCAGGTGTCTTGAAGAAAAACAGGATTAAAAGATAGAAACGAACAAACCTATTCCAAGTAACCAATATGTCTTCAGGAAAAAAAAGGTGTTCTCAGGAAGCAGTTGAAAATTTTTTATCGACTTTTTGGGGTATTTGTTACCTTCCACAATCTGAAAAATATAAAAATTATAATAGAGAACTTTATACAAGTGTAGAAGGGCAAACTTTTAAATTTACCCTTGAAAATATTATAGTAGACGCATACTTAACATTTACCAAATGAAATACAATATCAACAATATTTTTATACATATGTTGAGGGATTTTGATGATGTAAGTATAGAAATTTTGAAAAGAAAAATGGAACAAATGGATTTTCCTCATATCATAACGAAAAATATATTGAATCTCTACCTCGATAGAAAAATATATGTTAAAATTAATGAAAACATACTAGAACTGCACTATACTCAAGTCGGATTACCACAAGGCAGTATTTTGAGCCCTTTACTGTTCATTGTCTATACTGCAGATATTCATTCTCTATCCATGTCAACCAAACTTATTCAATTAGTGGAAGACTTTTGTTTCTATAGCGAAGGAAAAAATATCGATAGGACCACACACTTCACTAAACAAAAGTTCAATGAGATATCTAGGAATAGTAATTGATAAGAAATTGAGTTGAAAAGAACATATACAAACTATATGTTGGATGTATATGTATGATGTTAGCTGAAATTAATGTATACCTATTCTCAAAATTGTAGAGGGTTGAATACAAAGTGTGGCGAATTTTTTGGTAGCAGTCTGAATCAAGATTTTGATATTGTGGTGGCGGTCGAAACGTGGTTGAAGGAAGGAATTAGGAATGGAGAAATTGTTGATAATAGTGAGAGCCGATAGAAATCTTGAATTGACAAGAAAGACAACGGAAGGTGGTGTTCTCATTGCAATTAAAAAAGAAATAAAAATGTTGAGAATTGTAACACAAAGTACTACATTTAAATCAGTTGTTGTTAAATTAAGGATTAGCAAAGGTACGTATGCGATGTGTATGAATCTGCTCTCGATTTTTTGCAAAGTAATATGACAGATTGTGATATAAATAAGGCATATATTATGGGAGATTTTAACATCAGGGATATCACTGGAATGAACTTAAATCCGTCATTGTAATAATAATATTAATAATAATAACTTGAGGTGTTTTGAAGATTTGATGGATTTGATCATCAGTTCGGAGAGTAACTCCACTTATTGTTACGTAACAAGGGACAATATACCTTTTGGTATGGAGGATGCTCATCATCCTGCATTGGATATTACCATCAATATAAATACTGATAGACATGAACAAAAGCAAAACCTAAAGGAATTCAAATACAATTACAAAAAAGCTGAATTTTATAGACTTGCGAAATGGTGAGGGACACCGACTGGTCCAATGTGACAACAGAAAAAAATGTTGATGTGGCATTTGAACATTTTAATGGTAAATGGAATAAGATAATTGATGAATGTGTACCAAAGTACAGTGTGTATGAAAACTCTAAGAAATATAAGGTTTGGTTTACAAAGGAAATTGAAGAATTGCTGAAGGAGAAAGAAAAGTTTAGAAAATTAAGATTTGTATCTGATTATTATACAGTACAGTTCAACAGTTTGAGATAGAAGATTAAAACACTAATAAGATTAGAGGAAAGATTATTCATTAGAAAATTGAAAATGCGTTAGGTGCAGATATTAATGAAATTTGGAATTGAGAGAATGACAGAATAAATAAAAATAATCGTATAAGGATCTATGAATATGAAGGAAAAAAATTGAAGACAATGAAACAGCGGAAGCATTTGCAATGTTCTTTGCCTCTGTTTATTCAAAACGAAAGTCATCGTATCAATCATACTCTGACTGTGTGAGTGGTATTCCAGTAACAAATGATTCGTTCAACATGCAATCAGTCACACAGTCTGAATATGAAGAAGCAATCAAAGAACTGAAACCTGAAGGCAGCTGGAATAGATGGTATTCCACCCTATATATTCAAAATACATATACATACATACAATACATATCTTTAATTTAATCCTGAAAACAAATGAATTTCCGGGTTTATGGAAAACAGCTGTAATTACTCCCATTTTCAAATCAGGTGAATAGATGAATAAGGCGGGTACAAGTGCACTACAAGACCGTGCGTCGTTGGTAAGTATTTCAGAGAAAGACTTTAGTGAGTGGAAGAGAGAATCGTGTGACGTAATCGATGCAGAAAAGGATGGAATGAATATCGGAGTGATTCAAAGATGGCCCCCTTGGGACTTCGTCTCACCGCTCAAGCCCTCTTGAGACTCCGCATCACCCATCGGGCCCCTTGTTACGTACCAGTCACGTGCTACTAATTAATTGTTTTTATAGGAATGAGAATCGAACCCAGGACATCGTCGTGTTAGACATTGTCCTTAGCCTCGACACCAACGTAGAATATTGAAAGTAATTGCGAATGGTTGATATATTTAGCGGTAATTTTGTCGGGAACGAAAATGACTCATTCATTATCCTTGACCGCATTTTTTGATTTCTGTAGAATGTTAGGGAAATTGTAATGTCATTATTATGTTGAAGATAGGAAAATATACTTAGATTTGGGAAATGATCAATATTTCATATGAAGGTGTGGGTGTGTGTGTATGTAAGAGTGAGAGACACGTGTGACATAATCGACGCAAAGAGAGATGGAGATAGTATCGAAGTTATAGGTTGCTAGCACGGTTTCGGTGTTGCCAGTTGTAAAATGAATCATTGTTTATAAGGCAATGTAGCGTTGCCGGTTTCAAAATTAGGCATGCGTTCCATCATGTTAGAAAGACACTATGTCGTATCTTTGTTAACCAAGTTAGCATCATCAAGAGAAGGAGGATACCCAAAAGTGTGTCGGAGGGTTACGCATTGTGGACTCAACGTAGGGACAATGGGTGAGTGAAGTATTCTACAATGAATTTCCAAAATACGTTGTTTTGCATTAGTTTCAACCGTTTTGCGTGCGTTTATTCGTTATCGTTTCGTCGTTGTCATTTTTTTTTTCATTGTCGTTTTCTCTTTTTTTAATGGTATATTATCATAAGGCGGTAAGGTTAGTTAAAAAAGAAGAGATGATTTCGAATAGAAATTTATTATACATTTTTATTTTGGCAACATATCACAAATCCATTTGTATAAAATATCCACGTTTCGGAGGCTGCAATTGTAGTTGGTTCGGTTGCGAATGTGATGCATACAGGGTGAGATACTTTCATTGTTGCGAGGGCTTTCGAGGAACGAGGAAGTCTTGATGGCCCATATTTCATTTTTTGCACCTTGTGTGAGAGCAGGAAGCATATGAAATTCCCATTTTCTGAATGGTATGAGAATGGGAGTGTCAGCTTGGATAGCTTTGAAAAGTTGAAATTTAATTCGATCATGCGGAAAGAATCGTTTAACTTTGAGTTCGATATTTTCAATTTACAATTTAACTCCCGTTTTTGGTGTTAGTGCAGCAGGAGTCTTTTTTATTTTGAAACAGTTGCTATCATCTTCACTTCGTACTAATCGAATGGTGTAGGGGTGGTACCTTGTGTCGATAATGGATGGAACATGATAAACGAATCTGCAAAGCTAACCGATGTTAGTAATCTTTTGGTAATCTATGCCAAACATCCAATAATTCCCAAGGTTCAGCATTCGCAATCGAATAGTCAATCGATAAAGTTTTCAATTCTGCTAAATCTCGCAAAGAATTATCTCCAACCATTTTTTCAGACATTATGGAGCAGAAACTGTCGGAACAGATGTCCGAAATTACTGTGGTCAAAATTTTAATACTGATAATTGTTATATGTAATCGTTATACCCCTTCCAAAATATGTTACCAATTCCATTGGAGGTTTGAGATTACCGAAACTATCGAAATATTGTACAGCATTGCCGTTTTTAATGTAAGCTACCCAATGAGTGCCTGCATTCAATTGAGGATCCAAGTTCAATACAGCACATTCTTGCAGCCAAGTTGATCACGTGTCACGCATAAAGACTCCACGAGAATGTGGAATTCTCCTTTGACGGGCACATTTTTGAATTTCCGAATCATATAATGCTATATGAGGTAGCTTCAGTAGAAGTTTTTTTTGCTTTTTCAAGTAAAGACCTCGCCCTTTGCGTTGATGTTGTTTCTTTAGGAACAGTCCCAATCCTCGAGGTATTTCGCGTAGGTACAAACCGCAACCTAAATTTTCCATAGCTTTATTGTGACGTTGATCTTCTTGGAGTTTCTTTTTGGCATTTTTAGCATCTATTACGGTTTTTGCGATAGCGCCTGCTCCACCTGCCAACGAACCCAAAGCTGAAAGGGTAGCGAATATAAGTATGAATGGTAGGATTTCTCCAGATTTTGCTTCGAATGGAGTTTTCCTAGGAATCCGTATAGTTTTACGTCCTCCAGCTTGACTCACTTCCATTTTAGCAGCTCGCAAAGCCAAAGCAGTAGATTTCTTAATATTGGTAGGATGTGGCTTCCAATTTTTAGTAATTTTTTTAAGCATATTACGTTGAAAGGACAATCCCTTGTCGAACTTACGTTTCGCTTTCATTGTTGTAGTTACGAGCCAAGCTGCAGCTTTTTCACCAAATCTAACGTCTTTTGATTTAACGCGTTCCCAAGCTCCATTTTCCAACACTCGATCTGCTTTATGACGGTCTTCTAAAGAGTCGCTTTGAGAGTACGCGATATCGTGATCTTCACAATATTCGTTCAAAGTATTCACACCGGTGTCACCGCGTTCCAAACTCTTTTTCATTTTGGTGTCTGGTCCGCAAAACTTATAACCAGGTAAATGTAATTCGAACGGGAGCCTATTGATGAGTAAATTGACGACAACTGCACCAGAGTAAGTCAACATTGAGAATGATTGGGTGAGGATTACGATATTTTTGTTTATAACCGTAGCGCACTCATTCTCCAACATCACATCATGAAAGTCGTTCAACAAGATAAGACATTACCTATTGAATGAAGCCAACAACAGTAGTATGGTTGGGAAGCACGGTATATTATTACCCAATTCGTTTCGTGCAATAATTTGTGGGCTGTTTCGTGCAATAATTTGTGGCCTGAGTGGTTGTGGAAAGTCAAACGCTATCTTAACATTGCTATTCCACCCGAATGGCGTTGAATTTGAAAACATCTTCGTATATTCAAAATAATTGTATCAACCCAAATATCAAGTGGTACAAGAAATGTTCAGTAAAGTCAAGGGGTTGGGATATTATCCATTCAGGGAAAATGGTGATATCATAAGCCCTCACGAAGTCAAATCAAATTCCATATTCATTTTAGATGATGTCGCATGCGAAGGCTAACAGAAAATTCGCAAATATTATTCTATATGTAGGTATTGACGCCACCTATCTTTGTCAGACATATTCAAAAAACACCAAACAATTGATACGAGACAATTGCAATATGATTGTACTTTTCAAACAGAATGAAATGAATTTGAAACATATACTTGATGAAAACGTCTCTCCCGACATGTCTTTCGATGAATTCAAGAGAATGTGTGCCGAATGTTGGCAACATCGATATGGAACCGTAGTAATAATGAAAGATTTTGATAAGAATGGTGGACGTTATCGTCAAGGATTCGACAAATATATAAGTATAAACAGTTTGTGATGTAGTATCATTCACCATCATGAAACGTTGATGTTACTCAAAGAATGAAATCAATGAAATTGCACGCATCACTCAAAAAAAATATTTGACTCTGAAATTGGGTAAATCCGAAGAAGATTTTTCAAACCCCTATCTATTCCATTGAGGAAAATAGCGAATAAAACAACAACAGAATCAGCTACTATCCCATTGAAAACTGAGACAAAAACCGAACTTAAACAAGAAATAGTGGAAGAGCCTGAAACGACTACATGCAGAAGACGAAAAAGATGACAACGTTGTGTCAGGCATAAATGAACAAATTTTAGAAGAATATATCGATCAATATCCGATAATGTCTCAATTGTACATTAAAAAACATTAGGGAAATGATAAGAAAATCGACAAAGTATACGGTCTCATATACAGTGTCATCCCCAAAGTTATCCAAAAAGTTATTCTTGATAAAAGTTTGTGCATCCCCTAAAACTAAACATGCACCAACAAAATACAGTAAAACACACGTAATATACGAGAAGCCTTCAAATATTTGATTTTGAGACAGGAGTAAAGTACTCTTATTTTGAAAAATTTGGGAAATGTTAGTTAGAAAAGATGTTAGGCATTAAAAACTACATCCAGATTTGAAATCATGGCCATATGAGTGGACTTTTATTTTTTTACCCATTTTTTTTTAAATGGGCACTAAGAAAAAAAAATTGCTAGAACGGTAAATAGACAGCATCCTGTATAAGATGGTTCATTTCAAAAACCTGTAATATCACGAATCACACAACTATGGTGTTAACCACAGTAAATTTTTTTGAAGAGTAAAATAATTTTCAAAGTTTTTGGTGCAAAGTTGTTTTTAATTTTTGTTAACACTGAAAATTACTCAAAATTATACAGTACCTATTGTAACAAAAACTGAATATTCAATAAAATCAAATCACAAAACATCAAAATAAGATAGGTATTTTGGAAAAAACTCATTGATTTTCAACATAATCAAACCGTTGTTTTTTACAGCAGGAAATCGTCGTAAAACTGGTACTGGGTTTTTTCCACCTAAAGCACCCCTTACTACTACTACAACGATAACATCATGTCTACACAAAACGTCACTCCTTGCAATGACATTCAATACGAGACCCATTGAATATATTTATTGGGACGATCCCAACGAGCTATGCGAACGTCTCAAATTATTGAAAGCCACTCGAGGTTCAGAAAAAAATTTACACAACAATGAAATCATTGCCATTTTGAATGAACTCAAAGAGGCAAAAATGAGTCTATGAGATACACTACGTTACCCATTATCTTTTCAATATGAGTATCGATAAGTTTGGACGTAGCGACAACAACAGAAAGCAAAAATTACCAATACCCTCTGGAGGATGTTTGTTGCGATTCATTGTGGTGATGTGAAATTGTGTCATATGAAGAGCCCCACCACTGTTTACGATGTTGCTAATAAGAAGTATGAGGATGGAACCGATAAAGAACTGGCTTCATTTATATATCAGCTAGATAAACAACACGAAAAAGAAATTACCCAAGTAAATGAAAAACTAATCAAATCACCTAAATAAATTCGAATATAGCCAAGGTATTATCTACTATTAAGGAAATCAACAAGGTACAAAATGTAGTTTATGCATTACCATAGTGAAAGAGCGGGTTCACACATCTTCACCATCAGTCGTCATGACTTCCAAAGATAAGATTCAACTTGTCAACGAACTACATAAACCAAAGGAATAGATTACTTATGGCAGATGGATTTGGCTGAGATGAGATCGTTTGTTCACCAAAATCGAAATTTCAAACTGATTCTAGTCGTCATAGATTTTTTTTCGAAATTTGTGTGGACGCGACCACTGAAATCGAAAACGGAAAATGTTTGCAGATATCTTGACATATACGAAATGTTGTCCAAAAAATTTACAAACCGATCAATGGTAAGAATTTTACAACAATACATGTCAAACTTTGATGAAAAAACATGGAATAAATCACTACAATACGTACAGAATCAATAAAGGGTTCAATGACTGGACGTACTATTAGAACCTTGAAAGAAAGACTTTTCAAATATTTCAGTCTGAACGGCATGTACAAATGGTTGAATGTCTTTCCTGAAATCACAAAATCCTACAATGATACGCCACACTCGAAGTCGGGCATACAACCTTCCAAAATCACCAAAACTAACGAAGAACAAATTCTCAAATCAATATATTTCCACCTGAAAATAGCTGGACCAAGAAAATTCAAAGTCGGTGATATTGTACGAATCAGTAAGGCGAAACACGTTTTCAAAAAAAACTATACGGTGAATTGGACTACAGAATTATTTAAAATTATCAAAGTCAGCATTACCAACCCCGCCACTTTTATGCTAGAATATATGCAGGATGCACCTATTAGGGGTGCTTTATATAGGGAATAATTACAAAAAACTGAAAATCCTGATATATATCTCGTGGAAAAAGTGTTGAGGAAAAAATGAAACAATGTACGTTAAATGACTAGGTTTGGATAACAAACACAACAGTTGGATCGAAAATGTAGATTTTCTATAGAATCTTATGGAAAACAAGCAGACTGATAAAGTATTGGGAGGGCGTTTTGTGAAGAAATCTGTTTAAAATCTGTTTTTCCGTTAAACAGCTGTCGCACCCCTACGAACGACAACCCTCATAAGTCGAAACTTGTGCGAGCTAAGGATTAACGAGGTCTTACCTTTTAACGTGTGATTCCGAATGTTTGTGTATTTAACAAACATACAATATCTGAAACGAACCACGTGATCTGAAGCTATAAGAGCACATGCAAACACAGATGGATATTCAGTTTGAAAACGAAAATATCTCTCGATAGTGGTTACGGTAGTGAAGCTGAAGTAATGTACGACAGTGATGGTGAAGATTACAATGGAACTCTGAATGCAATAGACAGAGCGTTGGAGCAATACGAAATGGCCGCTCGAAACGAACAACAATTGCTGTTAATGGTATTCCCTATGTCATCTTATGAACTTTGATGTGGCCTAAGTCCATGCAGAGACTTCAGCCCATGCATAATTTCGAAGCAGCAGTTCTCCATTCGTTCCATTAATTTAACAGGTTATGACTGGGCGACCCTCATTCACATTCTGCAACAAATAATGGAAAATTTCTTTGAATCACAAATCGATTAGTATGTAGACGAGTATGATCCAATTACAACATGTTGCGGATATTATATTTACCTCACACAGTACATCGAAAGTAATACCAAACAAGTTTCCATTTTCAAAGATACCACGGACATGGAGCCGTTTCAACGAGATGTAAACGAGATCCTGAATACTCACCTTGGTGTGCTCTCTGATCGTATCGCTATGCTGGATGCTCTGATTTTTTGTAATTATTATCGAGGTGTTTTCAATATAATACAAACTTGGTTAAGTAAAAATTAAACTAATTCAACTTTGGAAAAATCATAGAAAGTTTTAGTCAAGCCTCAGCTTTAGATAGTCTGTATGCTAATGCTTTATGTGAATATTTATTTTATTATAAATAAAAAATAGTGTATGATTTATGTAATTAATGAGAAAATGTTGTAACATCTGTTTCGTTTGATGTATGAGGTGAAACAAAATTCAACTTTAAAAGGTGTATGATGTAATAAAATACGAACATTTCAATATATATTTTATTCAAATTATATCAACGTGTGTGTACAACAACAAATAAGTATACAAAATTTCAATATATTCCATTCAAATAATATCAACGGGTACATGTACAATAATAAATAGTATACAAAAACTGAATTACTGAAACATATTTTTATTTGCACTCAATTCTTGCAAAGTTGGTGGACTCCTACCACTGTTGAAAATGCTCAGAGTAACACACACCTATCAGTCATATTCAATCAAGGACAACATTTTCCAATGAATCACATCAATAAAAAGAAAATCCAAATGAGATAACCTCATTTCAAGCTATAGTGCCCCAAGGTGAAGTGTCGGATGATTTGGGGATTAATTTTCGTTTATCGTAGTGTGGGCTTAAGTCCATTTTCACCTGCTTGATAGTGGATACGTTGTGAGCGTATGATCGAATGATTTTCTTTAAAATTTCTGAGTCAATCGATAAATCTTTGAAATTGATTTTATTTCTGTCTACATTATATCAAATTCCTTTTGATGTTTTGATAACTTTTCCACCCTGCATTTTGTAGGTGTACATTTTGGAACGTAAACCTGCAAAGTGTGTGATGATTTTACCATTCATCTTTCATTAACCCAGGAATTTTTTTATTCACAAGTGGAATTTGAAACTTATTATCAAATTCTGATAGGTTCTTTTTGATGATTTCTGAATAGACATCTATACTATAGATCTGATAGATCTATAGATATCTATATACATTAACTTGAAATTTTCTATACACCATGATATCGTACTGGAAATCAAACTGCATGTTTTTGAAATATTTAACAGTGCCATTCCGATGTACAAAGGTTCATTGGGAACAAATTCAGTCTTTCGCAATTTAATAGCCACCAAGTCTGTATCGAAAACGGTTGGACTCTGAAATCGGGAGCTCGCAATTGAATTTTTGGCGCCATAAAGACCGTTCCAGGAATTTACAAGTTTGATCACCCTGTGAAACCGAATGTTTTCCATCGTTTTCCCAAAAATAGCATTCACCATTAGTTTATATAAATTTTTACCAGAAGAACTGGCGGCTGCAGCCCGTAGACAAGTATTCAACTCGATGTAGGAACGCAACCATGCAGATTGTTTGAAATTCATAACCCTGTGAATTTTGGTAAGAATCAAACCGTTTTTCAATTCTTGTTTCAAGTTGCGATAATGCAAAATATATTTGTCTTTATTATACAGCGTACCCATTATTTTTTTTGTTTGGAATTTGGTGGTGCTTGATGCTCTGGATAAAACGGAAAATCTTTATGTGAATCATGTAAATGTCTCAGGGTATTCCAAATCAACTTCCATTGAAGCATTGTCAGGAATTTCAGTTGCACTTTTATCAAAATTTTCAACCCACTGAAAACCGTCGTGAGGTAAAAATTCTTACATTGCCCACCCATATAAATTATTAACATCTAAATAGAAAAAACATTTCGAAGGTTTTTCGGGATTGTATGCTTCCGTATATTTATTACTTGCTTCAGAATATCAATTTGAACAAACCGACATTCAGCCCCTTATCCCCTTTTCTGCAAACATAATCATGTCAATGTCTTTTAAAATTTGTAATTTACATTTCGTATACATCAACATGGCATTCCACGAATACCCTGGCATAGTATAATACCACGCGGGGTCCAACCCATAAGTTACCATGCTTTTTTGACCATGCTATGACTGTCGTCATTGATGTAGTAGCCTTGATGTAGTAGCCTGCACTGAAAGGTATACGTTTTTGGTATTTTGTAGTTTTGTTAGATATAATCGTATGTAGGTAATGAAATTTTACAATAATTTACTTTTTCGCACAAAACAGTATGATCATTTAATTTTTGTTGACTTGAAAATTAATTGAGGCATCTATCATAAAAGAATTTTTTGTCTTTCTTTTTGTTCAATTGGTTACTTGATAATCGGGGCATGTCTTTGATTCAACAATAATGAAATTTGATTTCATCATCATCAATAGGTGGAGCCTCATAATCGTTCAATTTTGGAAAATATTTGTCTTGAATTAATAACAAATTTACATGTCTGTCTCGTTTTGTTGTCGTGAGTCTGGCAGGTACTATTACATATAATGATTTTTCCTTTGCTTGATTCAATTCTAAAGTGTAAAATAAACATTTACAGAAATATTATTATATGTTTTTCAAATTTGGGAATTTGATGTAAATTCATTGGAGTATGTAGCCCTGTAGTATTCAAAACTATAGAATAGTGTGGATATTTTGACACATTTTGTGGATCTTTTGCTACAGGATACAAGGCACTAATAATACTCCAAAAGAAGCACATTTCTTCATCGTTTCGTTCATTAATGCATGCGTGCTTCCTTACGATTTCTTGTGACAGTAGAATGGAAGAAGAACCGTTACCAATCACATATTCATTTATTGCTATTTCCAACAAAGTAATTTCACTCAAAGCCCACCCCGACTGTTTTTCTTCAAATTCGCCTAATTTATTCAATATAACATCCACAGCATTTTCATGGCACCCAGCAGCCAAGTCCGTACCTGAATCTATAACTTCATTTGGCGTACTGAAATATTTGCGATCGACAATTAGCCCAACATTTGATTTTTTAATTAAATGCCCTGAAAATGTAAGATTAACTTTGAGGCATTTGTTTTGAAATTATGGAAATCTCACGTTTGAATAATGAGAAAGCATCGTCTAGAAACTTTTTAAGATCTTTATGAGTTAAATCGATTATTACATTCGTTGTTACTTTACGATTAAAAACATTGTTAACATTTTGCCACTTTACCCTGGAGCTTCGTCGCTTCAAACCTAAGCCTATATGTTTACTATGCATCATTTTGATAATCACTGTATAGCGTTTCAATTCCTCAATTTTTGTAATTATTTTCTTATTTTCTCCATCCGAAAATTCGATTTTTTTCATAGCTAAAACGCATTTTCTTATAAGTTCATCAATAAATTGTATAGTTTGTTCGGCAAAATACTCTGAATAATTATCTCTGATGACTAAAAGGAATTTATCAATTATCGACTTGGTTTTTGAAAAATCAATCATTTGGATTTTATTTATTGACATGACTCACCGATATTTTGTTCACAAATGAAATTCTTGGTGTGAAAAGTCGGTTTTGAATGCTGCAGAGATTTGAAGTTTGTTCTGTGGGGACTGTTGAGATGGTTCTGGAAGCTGTGGAGATTTAAAGTTCGTTCTGTATGTTGTTGAGATTTAAAGTTCGTTCTGGGAAGGTTGCGAAGACTTTTTTAGATGTAGCTGTTGAAATGACTCTGAACTGATACTGCACACGTTGATGTAGTGTTCTGAAATAAATTCAATCTTCAAAACAAACATACACCAAAGAAAAAAAAAATCACTAATGGGGGTAATGTCTTTCATGAAGTTATTATAAAAAAATTAGCGAGCTACACTTGAAATTAAAAAAAAAAACAACTGTCATTCAAAACAAGGAATTTGAAACACATTCTGCTAGTGCTAAACACAGAAAAAGTAGTGTATGAAAACACTACTTTATTCGGATCATATCTATGAATGATAAAATGTTTGAGCCGAACAAAAATATTGTATACAACCACAAACTCTATACATATATTGAACAGAGAAAAAATTGGAAAGCAGTACTATCCTCAATTTCCTACAATTTCAAATGAAACAAAACGACAGCGTATTTTTCTGATGAATATTCTTCCAAATGGAGGTTATACCCCTCCGTCACTCGATGCGGTAAAAAATTACATTGTCTCACTACATCCCAAGAACACCACCTCACCAAATTTGCCTCATTATGTTGGCTGTCAGCGGCGTCTCTGCAAGTTAATCTGCTATTTTGTTAATTGGTTTCCTTTCCATGACAGAACGTGAATTTTTGGAAATCCACCTGCAAGAAACCAAAAATAAGAAAAGTACGTTTTAAATTACAAATTATATCTCAACATCTCTCTTAACAAACGACAACATGAATAAAAGTTAGTCGTACCTTACTATGAGTTTTATACAACTAGAAAGCTGGTCACAAAATGAGCTTCTGTTTACAACATTATAAATGTATGTATAGAAAAGCTATGGCATTGTCAAAGGGAAATAGATAAAATACGAGAAAACCTCTAAACCGCTTCGTATTACAAATTTATTTAAAAAAACGATAACCCTCAAAAAGTTTGTATAAAAAAAACAATCAAGTAACAACTCTCACCACCTTTGAATTGAATTAAATTTGAATAAATTCATCTGAGAAAAAGTCAAAAACGTATAAAAAATCTTGAAATCTTGAATCCTGTCACTGGTATCACTTTCAACTGATACAACTAACTCATTTTGCCTCGCAGGAGGTATTTATAGTAAAATAAGTGAATGACATATTTCATAATCAAACAAAAAGCCTGTTTCGTCGTTTTGAGAACTGTGTATCTCTGGATTCTGATTCAGCATTGACAGTGATCAATGTCATATTGGGTAAGAATAGGAAAAAAGGTGATGACATTTCATGAAATCAACCAAAGAGCCTTTGTGTCATCGCTTTGGGAACTACGTATCTCTTGATGCTGATTCAGCATTGACAGTGATCAATGTCTCCTTGGGTATGAATAGAAAAATAGGTGATGACATATTCTGAAACGAAACAAAGAAAACTAAATAGTCTTTGTTTAGTCGTTTTGAGGCGTATTGTCAGATGCCTATTCAGCATTGACATTGATCCATATCACCTTGGGTATGAATAGAGAGTTCTTAATGAATATGCATATTTGCTGTCTAGCTTACCTCACCTCAATACCAAATTGTTATAAATCCACGTGTTTGGCTTTATTGATAAGTGATAACAATAATTCCGCATATCTGTATTGTATATTTTCACCAACTTGAAATAAAACAAAAAATTTACTCAACCAAATATCCTTTTTTATTAGTTAAATTTCATAATTGTTATAGAACTCTAATCAAAATACATGCTGATATCGTAGATACTATGATAACTCTATAAACGTCGAATTTCATTTGTGACTTCTTTTTCTCTAACCTTGTTGCGTGTTCTGAAACAAATTGAACAGTTTTTGAATCTAATTGACGAAGAACTTGAAATATCAACTTCAGTTCATATTTGAATGGTGTATTCTTTGAAATTGCGCCTGCACAAATACTGCTAACTGACAAATACTCATCGATTGATGTCGAACGAATAGATTTCCATTGTTAACATCTATAGATAGATAGATAGATAGATATATATAAATATATATTATTGTAGTCGGAAATACAAAATTTGTTTTTCAGCATCGGTGACGACATATTCTACACTCTGAGGCTGAATTCTTCTCATATGAAATAAATTTCGATTGAACACTTTGTCTTGAATGTCTAAATTATTCAACTGCTTCAGAACATTTCTCTTTCCCTCATATAATTGAATATCTTCATTCAGTAGTTGCACACGCCTCTCAAATTCCTCTACTTTACGTCTGTACACTCTGAGTTATATTACTAATTTTTGTTTACCAACGACGTACGTAACATCGTTTTCTTTCCAATCTCATATTGAATGTAACTGACTAATGATGTACAATTATTCAAACATCAAAAAGGTTACGACAATGACGACAAAACCACGTATTTTGAAATGTCATTATCGGATACTTCACTCACTCATTGCCCCCACGTTGAGTCCACAACGCGTAACCCCTCGACAATTTTGGGTGTCCTCCTTCTCCTGATGATGCTAACTTGGTTAACAAAGATACGACATAGTGTCTTTCTGACATGTTGGAATGCATGCCTAATTTTGAAACCAGCAACGCTACATTGCCTAATGAACAACGATTTATTTTACAACCGGCAACACCGAAACCGCGCTAGCAACCTATGACTTCGATACTACCTCAATCTCTCTTTGCGTCGATTACGTCACACGTGTCTTTCAGCCTTACACACACACACTCCTTTATATGAAATATCAATTCTTTCTCAAATCTATGTATATTTTCCTATCTTCAACATGATAATGACGTTACAATTTTCCTAACATTCTACGGGAATCAAAAAATGCGGTCAAGTATAATGAATGAGTCAATTTCGTTACCGACAAAATAACCGCTATAAATATCAACCATTCACATGTACTTTTAAAATTCCACGTAGTGTCAAGGCTAATGACAACGTTTACCACGCGACGTCCTGGATTCGATTCTCATTCCGATATTTTTTTTTTAATAGGAGCACCTGACTGATACGTAACAAGGGGGCTCGAGGGGTGATGCGGAGTCTCAAGAGGGCCTGAGCGATGAGGCGGAGTCCCAAGGGGGCCCACGCTCTTTGAATCTCTGCAATCTCTGCGAACAGAAACCTTCAATAATTTGTTTGCAAGAAACCAATTTCAGTAATAAACACACATATGCTCTTAAAATTACAAATCCTTTCACAAAATCAGAACAACGGGCTACAAAGCAAGTGGCGGTGTTTCTATTTACTGCTCAGCATCTATAGAAGCAAGAGAGATCCCTCTCCTGACTGAAATAGAGGCAATAGCAGTGTCAGTAATATCACCACGATGCATAAACATTTGTAACATTTACATTCCACCTAACAGAGATATTTCTGTAATGGAAATGGATAAGCTAATCCAACAAATACCAAAACCTCGAATAATATTAGGTGACTTCAACAGTCATAATCCTATTTGGGAAAGTATTTCATTGAATAATAAGGGGGCAGTAATAAAGGACGTAATGGATATATCCGGTCTAATGCCCCTAAATACTGGTGAAGTGACAAGATGGAATTCAGCTACTGGAAACCACTCCATACTCGATTTCAATCTACGTGATCCTGAACTTTTCCCGTTTCTTACTTGGGAGATTTCATCATTTTTTTACGACAGTGATCATCTGCCCATTTCCATTCGGGATGGTCGTAGTCCCGGAACTCTGGAGGGGGATACCCCGAGATGGAGACTGAGAGATGCTAGCACAGAAAAATGGAATATGTATGAAGAAATCGTAGATAATAAACTAAACCAGATGCCATTGCCGTCAAGAGAAAACATCGACAATTATGTTGAACAGTTTAACGACATCATCACTGAAGCAGCCAATGCTTCAATAGGAAAAACAGCACAAGTAGTGGGACACTTTCCTGTCCCCTGGTGGAACAAAGAGTGCGAATCAGCTATCCTACAGACAAAGACGGCTTTTAACAGACTAAAAAGAAAACACACTGAAACAAATCTCATTCAATTCAAACAGCTGCGGGCACGAATGAGATATATAATAAAACAGAACAAAAAGAAGTCCTGGAAAAAGTATGTCTCCTCCATCAATTCTTCCACCCCTATGTCGGATATATGGAAAAAAATTAAGAAGATAAAAGGTGCCAAGACGAATATGGAAATATTTGCGCTGCAAATGGGAAATACAGTAATTTACGACAAGGCTGAAATATCCGATATACTGAGCGACACTTTTCAGAAACACTTGAACAGTAATGCATTCATCCAAGAATTCCAACAAGTGGAGAAAATCCAGGAACTTGACGAAATTCAAATTGAAGGAGACCCCCACCACCATCTGAATGTACCTATCACAATCGTGAAATAATACGTGAAATAATATTGTATCAATCATGAGATTTTTGTCCTAAAAGTAAGTGCCTATTTATGTCACTCCAGCGTGGATTACATGTAAAAGTATTAAAAAGGTCGGGACGACCGTGATGTCTAACATAGGTCATGGCGTCTTGCGTTTTTTCGTGCATGTATCTTGGTCCACCAGTAAAAGATGATGAAAGCACTACCATTTGTCGCAGCTGATTTGCTTCAGTATCTTGCCGTCCAATTGCATCTTTTAAATGAATATAATTATCTGCGCGCAATTTGAATTGATTGTTTTTTATGTAGTTTAGTCTTTCAGTTTCTATTTTTGCGTATGCATCTACCTATTGACTAAAAACGGCAAGATATTTAACCAAAAAGTTATGTTCTTCGTCACTGATCATTATTCTGTATGAATAAAAGCTTACAGCGGAGACTGTTTTTTTCAAGGGCAACTTATTTGTGGGATCGCATTGTGGCATGTTGATTGAATAGCCATCATCCCCCCAGCAAAACATCAACGGGTACTGCAGCGCGTCATAAGCTCGATGTATCTCACTGATACGTTGAAGTGAGTTACTTCGGCTTTCGAGGATGATGTCTCTTCGGTCAAAATGCTGATCTACTAATACAACAGCCACTTCATTTGCCGTTAATGCATTAAATCTGCCTCTGTGTTCTCTTTGTGGTTTTTTATCTGCACGTATTACGACCTTGAATGACTCTGAAGGCGATATTTTATCAAGGGCTGTTTTTAGATCTTTTATGTATGGGTTCACCTCATGTAACATAAGCTGCAATTATTTAATTGAATTTGGTCTCAAATCAAGGAAATTTAGAACATCGAATATTAATTGAAGGGGTTATATTTTTTAGGAGTGATTGATTTTTGGGAAAGAAAGTTTTTGGCTTTCTACTACTTCATCTTGATACAAAAAAAGGATGAGGGAGTCTTCCAAAGAAAGGAAGGAAATAACTCTATATATGGATGTGTAGATCATGCACAGAAGTAACTTTCAGACACAAATTGAAAGAAAGTCCTCCTGAAACAGCTACTTTCATATAAACATTGAATTATACGAAAGAAAAAATTCTTTCGAAACAAATACTTCTATATGAACACTGAATTATACAGAAGATACTTTTCTCTACTCAGTTTGTATTTCAAATATTCGTTGTGGAATAAAAATCAGATATCATTCACGAGTGTTCTACTTTAAATGAATGGTAACAAATTGCACTTACATAGAACACTGGTATACACATCGGTGTATACCAGTGAGGATGTACAATAGGTGAATGTTCACGTTCTAAAACAGGTACCTCCTAACAACCCTTATCAACTTTAAGTTGCGAAGGTGTATCAATTCCAAACTCATGTTCTTCTACAGCTACCTCCATACAACGCCGAGTAATTTGCTGTGCTGCTATGAGAAGATAGGCATCAAAATGCCCACTGGACAAATCTTTACTGAATCGTAATCGCCTTACCGGATAGTCGTGAAATCCAGATTCCGTATATATGAGACCGTTTCTATAATCTTCAAACTTGAATGGAAGTATTAATCCTGGTACTATTAGCTCACAAAATCCGTCATAAGTAACATTTTTCATCATGTCAGCAAAATATTCGTCAGGTGTTACGTAGTTATCGCCATTCCTGTCGTGAGTCATAATTGAAAACTTGCTCCAGGCATTAACCACATATATGATAATTTCTCAATGCACCTCAATCGCTCTATCTTGTGTTCCGTACATTAAATAAGAGAGAGCATGAAACAAACATGCACCGTCACCAACAATAGGGACGACAGTACATTCTTCAACTTCTCCATTAACGTTCAGATTTTCTTTAGCCATTTTAAAAAAGTCTAACCGACAAAACCTATACTAAAACCAAACGAAAACAAAACGAATGCCAAATACAAAGCAGAGTCTATGAACAAAACTACTAAACCGAAACAAAGCAAATGCAATCCAAAATATGCCAAGAAAAAAACAGCCAAAATCGTCAAATATAATCCGCTAGAAATATTTAGGTATAATATGTACTATTAGATACGACGGCCACTCACCATCGGGTATATGAAACTCAGTGAAACGATAGCGCATTTTGAAATACTACTAACGCCATCTATTGTCAACATTTAGAACTAAAAATTATTTTGTTCGTCTTAATTTATTCGTTTCATTAGGTACTGATAGGTTCAAACTTATACATTTACATCCTCCATCATCCCTTATTTTATCCCCTTAGGGGTGTGGAATTTATCAAAATCCTTTCTTAGGGGATGCCTACATCATAGTAGCTTCATGCATGCAAAGTCTCAGCCCGATCGGTTCAAAATTGACAAAGTTTCATACAAACTTTCATCGCCTATTTTATCCCCTTGGGGGTAGAATTGACCAAAATCCTTTCATAGCGGATGCCTACGTCATAACATCTACCTGCATGCCAAATTTCAGCCCGATCCGTCCAGTGGTTTGGGCTGTGCGTTGATAGATCACTTTGTCAGTTAGTCATCTTTAGTTATATATATTTAGAGATATACCCCTAGTTTGTACTACTGTTAGGTCATCGCTCATAATCATGTTGCGACTAGCCAATACATTCAACTTATTGATGGATATAAATTGGACAGTTTCATTGAGCGCCTTCAAAAAATTCGTTACATAGTACACAAGAAACTTCAGTTGAGCATGTATTATCAGAATGTAAGCCATATGCATGTATCAATTTAAATTTATATTGAATTTTTTTATTCATGTAATAAGGATTTGTAGGCTTGTTTGAATAATAAATAAATAAATGAATAACGGTAAGAGCAGCAAAAAGTTTGAACATTATAAGTAGTTGGTTTATGCCGATTTCAGACCCTTTACGCACCACTTTTAACCTTTAAATGACCTCTATATACGTCACTCAAAGTAGCCAAGGTGACTTTGAGGTAGTGTTTTGGGTTTGACCTTGGATGACCTTCATTCACTCCCTATATTTTCGACAAGGTGACTTTGACGTCGAATGAACTTGAACCAGTTACGCGGCGTTTTTGAAGTTTTGAACCTCCACGACACAACGTAGCCAAGGTGACTTTGAGGAAGTGTTTCGTGTTTGGCCTTGAATGACCTTCAACTACATCACAAGACGGAGACAAGATTACTTTGGAGAATTGTTTTCGGACACCCAGCTTGTGGTAAGGAAGCACTCCCCTCTTCTTTAACTAAGTTATAGATAACTGTTCGGAGGATCACCATTTCACATTCAGTTTGGATAATCCAACGTACTCGAGTTGATGAGTGAAAGTAGTGTTGCAAAGTGACAGAGAGTATTATGTCAGGAATATACACAGCAATCCAGATGAAAATATTTTATATTTCCATGCCATAACTCCACTATATTCGAAATGGATCATTTGAAATTCAATATCGAAAAAATCAATTCTGCAATAATTCAACAAACTGAGGCTCTGGGGCAGAGGCCTATAATATCTTTGACTATCGAAGGTGAAATGATTCACGAAGTGGCTTCATCCAAAGCCAATTTAATTTTTACATATATGGGTCGAGGTTGTTAGGATTATCCTGGTGTCAAAACCCGCTCAGTAGTCAAATTCGATATTTTAGATTGAATATAACTTCAATATATTTGTAAATTGTGGAAATATGGTACATTGGCAAGAGCTCTGGAGTTTGAGGCTGTAAAACAACCCTGCAAGGGCCAGAGCAAAGTTCAAACTATGGAGGAAGACGGAAAGGGTTCTGCTGATATTGAGGCCACTATTAGAAAGGTGATAAAAGGAGTTTTGTCTGAAAGAAAACAAATAAGATGCTGGAACCGTGGGAAAATTAGGCATGTGCGTAGCGTAGCAAATGTCCAAGCATTCAAAGAACCAACACCAAATCTAGAAAACTAGAGAGGTTCCGTGAAAAGGAAAAATCTTCAGCCTGTATCCAGCAAGCCCCCGTAAGAAACGCAGATGCGGAGCCCATGTCCCGATGGCTGCTCACATTACCGACGAGCAGAAGAGAAGGAAGCAGTTATTTATAGAACTACAGCTGTAGACGACAACTGGAAGGACAATATGATCAGGGAAGACCAAGAGAAAGATCCAGATCTTGGTTTAGTCATCGGATGGAAGAAAAATAATCGAAGATCATCGTGGCAGGAGGTAGCAGGTTATTCGCCAGCGGTTAAGTCCTATTGGGCACAATGGAATTTCCTTACCTTGGAAAACGGGGTTCTGAAGCAGGTGTTGGAGTCTGAAGACGGTGCAAAAGAAAGGCGCCAGACAGTGGTACCCAGAAGCAGACGACGGGAAGTGCTCAAAGAAATCCATGATGGAGTCACTGGAGGACATCTGGGAGGAACGAAGACCCTCCAGAAAGTAAGACAACGGTTTTACTGGGTTAATTGTCAAGCCGACGTCAAGGACTGGTGCAGAAAGTGTGTTGTATGCGCTGCCAGTAACGGACCAAGGATACGCCCGAAAGCTCCAATGCGTCAGTATAACGTGGGTAGTCCTTTTGAGAGAATCGCCATCGACATCGCCGGCCCGTTCCCAGAGTCCGTTCATGACGTCCTGGTAAAGGAATGGATATGTCGATTCGGTGTCCCATTGGAGCTGCATCCAGACCAGGGCAGAAATTTTGAGTCCAACCTGTTCCAAGAAATATATAAACTGTTGGACATTCGAAAGACCAGAACCAGAGCCTTACATCCACAGTCCGATGGATTGGTGAAACGAATGAATAAGACTATAAACCGCCACTTGTCCAAGGTAGTCTCTGACCATCAAAAAGACTGGGACCAATACCTCCACCTGTTCCTGCTGGCTTATCGTTCAGCAGTGCAGCAGTGCATAATGGGCCGAGAGCTGCGGCTTCCCTGCGACCTGAAGTTTGAGACGACGCCAGAACAAGACTCTGCGGGAGAAGACTATGTCAGCAAGCTTCGGCAGAGAATGGACGACATCCATGAACGAGTCCGTCTGAACATCCGGAGTGCCAGCGATAGAATGAAGAAGGCCTATGACATCAAGGCGAATGCTGGAGAATTCGAAACCGGTGACCTAGTTTGGCTGTACAACCCTAAGCGACGCCGTGGTTTATCATCGAAGTTGCGGAACTCGTGGGAAGGTCCGTACAAAATCATGAAAAAGATTAATGACCTCGTACACCGAATCCATAAGCCACCTCGAGGAAAGCCTAGGGTCGTCCATTTTAATAGATTGACTCCTTATGCTGGAAATCACGATCAACTTCGCGCCCTCAGACCACCAGAGGATGGAATGGCTTCCCAGCAATTCATGTCCTTATACTCGAATGGACAGAAGGTCGTAGGTATATGGGGTAACTCGAGAAGAGCCACGAGACCTTTTTAAGGTTCCAGTTGATTACGCACTAGCTCACTGCATGGCAGAGGATATCCAAATGTCCAAGGGTATCGCTGTGGTATTCAACAAGAAATTCGGTCAGCTCCAAACATTACGAGAACAGAATCCAGAAGTCGGTGGAGTGCTACAGTGGAAGAAGGGTCAGAGAAACATCTTCTACTTGGTGACCAAAAAGCATTCTCGAGACAAACCGTCCTATGAAGATGTCTGGAGGAGTCTTACTAGACTGAAGGAGACGATGCTCGACCAGAATCTCGTGGACTTGGCAATCCCGATATTAGCCGCTGGGCTCGACAGGCTGGACTGGAGAATTGTGAAAAGCATATTGGAAACGATCTTCAGATCCAGCGGCATCCAGATTTTGGTGTGCGGTAACCATCTTCCACGACCGAGTATGAAAAATGTGGAGTGTTACTTCTATCGAACTTCACAGTGCGATATGGGGAGTCCTGCAGGTATCAGCACACGCCAAGGATGACATTTCGGGACGAAACGTCTTTAAGAAGGGGGCAATGTAATGAATCTGAAGCCGGCCCTGACCGCTATCTCCGACACCAAACATATGACTCACCGCGAAAGGAATGCGATCGGCGAACCGCCACGAAAAGAATAGATGAACACCGAACACCGCTAGAGGTATCTAGAACGTTGGTTACCAATATAAAAGGTCGTGTCCTCGCTCAGAGAGGGAGATTTTATCTAAAAAGGAATCGTGCGTTTAAAGAAAGAATTCGAACACTTTGAAGATAAATTAAGCGTTAGTTGCTAAGTGTTGTATATGAATTAGTTGTGATAGTGAAATATTGTTAAAAATAAATTTGTTTAATAAAGGTAATTCTTTAATTCGTTACAATATCATAGATAAATGTCATTTGGGACCAAAGAGTGGTGAATATTTGAGACCTGTTGAGACAGGTCTCAAATAAATAAAATCACGTTTCAATCTATATTCATTTGTCTATATTTAACTGTGACAGAAGATAAATATTGAGTATTTTATGATTCATTAATATCGAATACTCCATGATTTGTTTGAAAATCTGTTTGAAATCTGTTTTTCCGTTAATCAGTTGTTGCCCCCATACGAACGACAACTCTCAGAATTTGAGAAACTTGTGCGAGCTAAGGACTAACGAGGTCTTATCTTTTAACGTGTGATTTCTAGCACGTTAATATGATGAATTAAATATCGATATTATTACAATCCAGTCTGAACAGAGCTATTAAGGGTATTATCAGATGAAACAATTTCATACTTGATAATGGGGACAAACCCGAAACCGGTCGTATAAATAAAATCTACCAGTGGCAATTAGACAAAAGTATTTTCATTCATTTCATTGAAGAGATGGAACAGTTTGATGGAAACTTCACCTTACGTGTTTCGAATTTTATTTTGATGTTGACAGTAGATGATAGCATCGGGTTGGTGGGAGCAGTTTATGCTGAATAGTGGATTGTTGCGAAAGCTACCAATATGCATCATCGGCTCACTCATAGACTCATCGTAGTAGCTTTGTTGGAAGTTTTCATATACATAGTAAGCTGATGAGTTTAACTTCTTGTCAAAATCTAGATTCCAACGCTCATATTGATATATACTAAAAAGTTTGAAAATAGTCGAATATTATTAATATTCGCATGTATGAATTTCGTCACAAATATCTGAGGATGTATAACGAAGTGTGGGTAATTCATGAAGGTCCCACCTACAATAAGCCACCTTCATTTATACATTATTTAAATTTTCATTAATGTGGTTCAATAGCTTCAGTTTCTGACGATCTTCCGGCACAATGTGTCTGATTCTCCATACTATTTTAATAATTTTCAAATCTGCATCGACTTCCTCAATGAAGGAATGAGCGTGCAATAATCAATATACAGGGTGTCCCTGGACTTCCTCTTTTCCTCTCGGGAATGTATAGATGGGGTCAAAATATCACCAGTACTTCATATAACTTTTTTTCCTAAAAGTCTTCGTAACCAAGTTACGGGCCCTCGAAGTTACAAAATGAAAAATGTTTTTCTTTGATAACTTTTCAAGTGAATATTCAAAATCATCCAAATTTTGGTAATTGACTGAACAAATGAATTCCGTCGATGAGCTTTCATGCAGGAGTCAGTTGTTTTGCTACAAAGTCAGGAACGGACTACCCCCGATGGTCCACACCCCAAAACTTTGAAATGACAGATATTTTTCAATATTTTTCAACAAAATAAGGTTACTTGGACAATTTTATGAATAAAAGTACTCGTGTGGAAAGTCGATCGGAGCAACGAGTCTTGATAAAAATGTAGTTCTACTCGACGACATCAAACCCGCTCGTCCACCATTATTTGAAATGAATAATTATCAAAGCAGAAATAATAATGATAACGTTAATTCAACAACATTTATAACAGGAATAATACAAAGTATGCTAAAATGAAGTCGTAAACAAAAAGTACAGTACCTATATGGAAGTTTAAGTCACAATTGTGATAGCAGATATTTTTTCAAAAGAAATATCAAGTTCTGTAGATTCGTGGTGTTTTTAAACTAACAAGCTACTCTACTATGAAATATCGAATTCATTCCATATTTTGTATGTACATAATACGTGTGGAATAATCACGTTTCGTGTTGATCAGTTATCTGAATCTCATGAAACTCAACATTCGAATGTTTCAAATTCTTCTTCACAGCTAAACTGTTGAGGAGTTTCACTGATAATTATAATTTTATGGGAGAAATTCTTTAACACGAATCTAAATTTAGCTGAAAAAACGCACATCGGAAAAAATATTTACTATACTAATAAAAAGCAAACGAATGAACTACAAAAACGGCTGCACATGATCAGGTGAAAAATATCCAGGGAATAATTATGTTCCATTTCTTTCACAGATGTTGACAAAAAAACCTTTTAGAAAGTTTTGATAAAAAATGAGAAACTGGAATGCAATTTTGTTTTGTTGAGTGGTGCGTTGTCATATGACTATCATTGTATTGTCAATATTCTATAGGATATTTTGAATTTGTTTGATATGGCCGAACAGTTTACATTCAATGAATATGCAGATATGCATGTATTTTATGGACGAGCATTTTGTAATGCTGCAGAAGCTCGTCGTCTGTATTCCGAGCATTTTCCCAATCGAACGGTACCGTCAAGAGAAACATTCGAGCGTGTCGATCGCAGCTTGAGGGAGACAGGTATGTAATAATTGATAATTAATTTGAGCACGTTGTTTTATTTCGATATTATTGTAGGTACAGTTTTGCCAAAACGAGGTGGTGAGGGCGCTCCTAGGACTGTACGTACCGTTGTATTGGAGGAAAATATTTTGGAAGCCGTCGCTGATGATCCTTCAATGAGCATCAGAAATCTATCAGAACAGTTCCATACATCCAAGTCCACTATTCATAGAATAATTAGGGAACAACTGCTCCACCCATTTCACATCCAGAAGGTACATGCCATGACACCTCAAGATTTTCCAGCACGACTGGAATATGCCAATTGGTTCATGGATAGGCAAAGAGAGGATATGACTTTTATTAATCGAGTTTTATTCACTGATGAAGCAGGTTTCAGTAGAGATGGAGTTAACAACTCTCATAATCTCCATATATGGGCCGAAGAAAATCCCCATGGGATATTGCAAACCAAACACCAACGGAAATTCAACGTGAATGTTTGGGCTGGTATCATAGGAAAGCATCTTATAGGACCATTCGTTCTACAGGACCGATTGAATGGAGAACGTTATTTGGAGTTCATTCAGAACGATTTGAATGGACTTTTGGAACATGTTCCATTGCAAACCCGAAGAGATATGTGTTTTATGCATGATGGCGCTCCTCCTCATTTTAGTTTGATTGTGCGTGACCATCTGAACCATATTCTCCACAATAGATGGATTGGTAGAGGTGGGCCATATTCATGACCATCGCGGTCTCCGGATTTAAATCCATTGGATTTCTTTCTGTGGGGGCATCTAAAAAGCCTTGTTTACGCTACACCTATTCACACAAGAGATGCATTGTTGAATAGAATAACATTACATTGTGAAACCATACGAAACGACCCTGGAATGCTATTTCAAGTACAGAGAGGGTGTCTTCGCAGACTAAGAAAATGTATAGAGAGAGAAGGTGGTCATATCGAACAGTTTCTGTAGCGGATTTTTCATTTCTGTTTGCTCTCGAGGCTCTTGAGTTTCGTTAGTTAAACGTGTTTGCATTATAAAAATTCGTTATGAACATTTTACCTATCATTTCCATTTTCCTTAAAAACTAATATTTTCGAATAATGGTAGCCATCTCAGGATAAATGTTGTTGAATTAACGTTATCATTATTATTTCTGCTTTGATAATTATTCATTTCAAATAATGGTGGACGAGCGGGTTTGATATCGTCGAGTGAAACTACATTTTTATCAAGACTCGTTGCTCCGATCGACTTTCCACACGAGTACTTTTATTCATAAAATTGTCCAAGTAACCTTAATTTGTTGAAAAATATTGAAAAATATCTGTCATTTCAAAGTTTTGGGGTGTGGACCATCGGGGGTAGTCCGTTCCTGACTTTGTAGCAAAACAACTGACTCCTGCATGAAAGCTCATCGAAGGAATTCATTTGTTTAGTCAATTACCAAAATTTGGATGATTTTGAATATTCACTTGAAAAGTTATCAAAGAAAAACATTTTTCATTTTGTAACTTCGAGGGCCCGTTACTTGGTAACGAAGGATTTTAGGAAAAAAAGTTATATGAAGTACTGGTGATATTTTGACCCCATCTATACATTCCCGAGAGGAAAAGAGGAAGTCCAGTGACACCCTGTATAAGTATAAGATCTTGAAAATTGATTTGAATTCAGATTTCATATGAATTTTTGTAATATGGTGATCCATACGGTTTACATATATGCTCATGAAGGAAGATGGGGAAATGATTGAACATGAGCTATTTGAATACTTCCAATTTATCACTTGTGGTGATGGTCGTACCTTCAAGCCGATGGATTTGAGAAAGTTCAAGCTACTAGCGCTTAGCCTATATCTTGACCGTTTGGCAGACATACGTGAATTGAATCGACTTTTAAATGTTTTCTTCTTCAAATGCACATGCTCATAGTCTCCACCGAGTGCATTAAGCTGATTCAACTGCTGCAATCGCTGGCTGTTGAAGCACAACCCTATTTTCTCAGAAACAATAATCTTGGAACTCATAGCTTTATCAAGGATTATCATCTGCTCAGCGCTAGGAAATAATAAATACTGAGTTATAATGTCATCTACTCCAGCTTTATACTGATTTTTTCACAAATTCTACTAATTTCAGTCCAAGCGTAATGATAAATTCCCTGACTGATGCGACATATTTTTCTACTCCATCTAATCTCAAATTAATTTTATCAATATATGAACTAATTCTCTTCTGATCTTTGAGATGTAAAAACCAACATGTCCCCGATTCAACACAATTCGTACTCTCTTCATGCTCTGCTATATTTTTCAAACATTCATTTTCCATATCAAAGTTTCCATTGGAAGTCAATTTGAAACCAACTCCAGGTTGTCCTCGCAAAACAGTATTTGAAACTGCCTTACTTCTGCGACCAAACTTATCGATGCTCCCTATACTCATTTTTTATGAAACACTTATGACTGTCGTTGCTTTACCAATTCAAGTTCTACTATTATTGTATCACCATTGGAATTGATCAGATTACCATTATCATCCAATATGCGTAGAGTGATATTGTTGAGGTACTGACGACCGCCAGACTAGATTGGCATGTAGATAATATTTTGCGATTCCTTGGTGAGTTTGTAACCGGGCTCTACATCAATATCAAATTCAGAATTGCTGTGGATTCATCACCATTTGAAAATGGTCCAGCTCTGACATTACAATCCACACGAATAAACCCTATTGATATTTATGGGCAATGTTGATTCATGAGTTTCATCGATGTCAAACGCATCGGCTTCGACTCCTAAAGGTCGGCAATAGTTTTTTCATGTTTGAGATGGATGTAATATTTTGACCGCATTTCATATTTCACAGTGATATT